>NC_050481.2:8969755-9269755 GCF_012460135.2 Molothrus ater | reverse complement strand
GCCACAGATCCTTGCCTTTGTTCTGGTTGTCAGAGCTGCAGGAGGAACGTTGGTTCCAGAGGGAAGTTTGTGCTTCCTGGGTTCTTTGCACCAGGCAGAGAATTCTGTCATTGCTGGGAGCTCGGCCATCAGCACAGCAGAGGGACTGATCTCCTGGAGCTGGGGTCAGCGGGATCCAGGGACAGGGATACCAGCAGTCAAAATAGAATCCCAGTTGTGTTGTTTGGTAATGTGGGAATCCCAGTAATGAACACCTGAAAGGTGCTTTTCAGAGAAGGATTCTCTTTTACCAGAGTTTCCATTCAGAGGTTTATAAGGCCTGGGGCTTGTTTTGGAATTTGCTAATGTTCCATTTTCTCTGGAGATTAAAATGTGCACAATCAGTGATGGAAATAGAATAGTCAAGGTCGTGTAAAGACCTGGCCTACTCAGATTTTTCTTGGAGTAAGAGAAAAGAGGTGTGGGAGGGGAATCAGGAAAAGAAGGCAGTACTTCTGTCACCTACAGTGTACATGGAAACTCTTGTTTATTTAAAGAAATAAGCTGTCACTGCAACTTTGGTGGATAGTGCCCAAAAGGAGGATGAAATTCAGGCACTTTTTCATACACTTGTGGCATAATGAGTAGCTGTACTTCTGGTAGGGTATCACAGTACATAAAGTAAGTTCAGGTTACCTGTAATCTTTATATCACAAATGATCTAGCAGGGGTCATAAATCCTGTAAATTTGAGGTTGCCTAAAATAGAGAGTAAAATGATCAGTCATTCTCATAAGCTGACCTAGCCTGGGTAATCACAAGGAAGAGTTGTGACAGGAACTAAAGGAAAATGCAGTTCATTGAACCTTTTATAAATTGATAAACTCTTGCAGCTTTAAAGGAATGACCCTTTCAAAGCAAAATAATCAAATCCATCTCTTGTCAGTTTGGGGAGATTTATAATCGTAAGCTGATGAATTTTAGCAATGCTGTCAGTCTGCTTTTCAGATCAATGCCAATGAAATATTTTGTTTACAATTTAACCTCCAGCTCCCCTGGAATTTGTGAGTTTAAATATCAGAAGTCATTATGTCTAACTCTATTGATCCACTGGTAAATTAAATGGCAAACGAAAGCAACCTTATTATTTTGTCAAAATGCTCTCAATAGGAAGCAAAACTCTTTATTAAAACAGGATATGTTACACTGAAACGAAAAGAAAGTTTTATTTCAAGAATGATCTTCTTAAAAACAGAGAAAGACCTTCACACAGCTAGATTTATTTGATGGGAATAGTACCAAGGTAATAAAACTGAAATTGTATATTGAATTTCTTTTCCCTGGAATAAAGACAAAGGACCCAAAAAAGGTGTAAAACCTACCTAAAATGCACATATGGTAAATCTGTTCCAGCAATGTATTTTCTTTTTTTTCCTTCAAGTAGTTAATGAATAACTTTTCTATTTGAAATTACAGGGTTTATGTATTTCTATTTCATGCCAAATCCCCTACTGATCTCTGACATATGTTGTGCAAACATACATTGTATGTAGGTTATATATTCACAGTGACATTACTGTGGTACAGGAACACAATGAACACTTGAATAAAGAGCTTCCTAAGAAATAAAGAGCTTCCTAAGAAATGGAAGAAATGGAAGAGCTTCCATTAAACCAGTAACAATCTTTAGGGGGGTATTTCCAGTGATGAGTAAGTTAATATTTCAGCCACATTCCAGCCCATGGAATCATTTACTTTTGAAAAGAGCTTTAAGATTCTCAATTTAAGATTATCAAGTGTGTTGACCCTGCACTGCCAAGCCCACCACTAAACTGTGTCCCCAAGTGCCACATCTATGTGGCTTTTAAGTAATTCAGTAGGAGAGTAACTCCTAGATAATGACAGCTGCATAAATGTCTTATATGTTTATTCTTATGTGGCATGAAAATTCCATAGAAGACCAAATAGTTAACAAAATAATAATAACTTTTTAAAAAATCCAAACCCCTACATAATACTAAACCGTGATTTTAATTTTTTTTCTTGATGACACCACCCTGAAGTGCTTGCATCACTACCGGCCTCATAAACAAATTTCCAGAGATTCAGATTTGTGCAGCTTACAAAAGCCAAGGGTTATAGAGTATAATCCATCTGCAAGTACCTCTTTGAGACGGTATTGGCTATTTAGGCTTGAGGCAACGTGAAAAAAAAAGGTATTTTTATGATGCTACCTGCTACAAATAGGACATCAGAATTCCTTTGAAAGGCAATCATCTGCCTTTGGGATGCTCCCATCTTTCTCTGGGAGCAATATTATTATTGCAATAACTGAAAGTACCACAATATAATTAACACGTTTGTAAATCCTACATTTTAGACTCTTTTAACCTTTGACATTATGGTTTTCAAAGCAATTTTTTAAATGTTTCCTCATGTACTTTGCTGTGGCTGAAGTTCCTGGCTGGAAGTGAGGCTACATGTCCATGCAGGATTAGATGGGCTGTGACTGAGGAACTTTTTCCCGCTGCTCCAGGTGTTAGTGCAGGTTTTGTGCTGCCCTGGTGGGAAAGCCTTGTCTCCACAGCCTGGGAGAAGTGTCAGTGCTCTAGGAATTTTCAACCATTCCATCACCTGGAAACACAGGATGAAAATGTAACATAACTTTATTTAAATTGAAGTTATTCAGCATTTCAGCATTCTGGGAGCAGAATTTGAAATGTCTCTTTGAGGAGCCTTTGCAAGGCAATGCCAGGGTAGCAATAATGGCACAAAGAGAGCTGCACTGGGTTTACCCAGAGTAAATATTCTGAAAGTTACTAGGATGAGATATTCTCATTTCACCAGTGACCCTGTGAGGCTGAGCTAAGGTTTACTTGGCTTTCTTCACTCACTGTAAATATTCATCTTCTCCAGTGCTTTGTAGATTGTGACTGCTCGTGGTCATAACTGGCACATAGCTGTCTGCTGAATTAGATTTCAGAGGTAAACTCAAGAACTGTAACAAAATCTCATTTAGTCACTTTTGTGGTCAATATAATCTCCCTACCTCTTTTACAGAAACAAATGTATTGCTGCAGAAATGTAGGTAGAATCTTTTTAAGAAGATGCCTGCTATGGAAATAAGATTGAAATTGACATTTTGACTGTAGGTCCTTCTAGCTGAGGAACAGATTATTAAAATACTTTTAATTATATAAATTGCTTAGGTGTCTTATACTATGAAAAATAATAATTTACAGGGGGTGTCTATTGGGCAGTGTCTATTCAACAGGAGAGTTCACACAGATTGCTCTGCCCGTTGGGATGCCAGTGAGCCAAATGGATTCTCAGCAAGTTCTGACGTGCTTAGAACTGAATCTGACTCAACTTGACAGTTCTCTAAGTCAAGTGGGATTGATACCCTTACAACAGCTCCACTTGTTTTCCTTTCTGCTTTATTTAATTGAATAAGAGTTAGTGCAATTACATTGTCTGTCTTTGCTGTGCAGACCCACAGCGTAAGTATAAAGCTGTCTTTGATGTGCTATGAGCTCATGATTTTAATCTAGCCAGATAAATTGCACAACTATATATTTTATGACAGTCACAGTAGCTGGGCTACAGGAGCTGCTTAAGAAGCATAAATTAGCCAAATGCTCAGGTACTTAATTAACAAACATCCTGTTCTGAACGTGGATCTTGCTGAATCTGGCATCTCAGCTGTAATAACAATGTCTGAGTTGTTCTGTTATGCTTAGGTGTGCACTTTTGTTTTCAGCAGATAGAGTTATTGAGTCTTTGACAAATAAACCAGGTAAAGAAGCAGATAAGTGTGTTAAGAAGCAGCTCCTCTCTGCTGTAAATTATTCTGGATTTGCTGACTTTCAGAGAGGAGGTTCCTGCCATCCCTGTCAATATAAAGATCCATGTACAATGCAAATAGCTCTATCAACTTAGCTCACATGGTGGAACCCAGTGTTCTGCCCTGTATGGTAGCAGCCAGTTGAAAATATTTGTGTATTGACAGGGCTTAAAGGAGCTGCAGAGCAGTCTGATGGTGCTCAGATAAGGTTCTGTGATTTGGGAACACAATCAGAGACAATTCAAAGCAGCAGTACACTTGTGTTTTCCACACTTCTGCTGTGGCAGGACTATAGAAATTATCTCTCTGTTAGCTAAGTGCTGACCTGCTGTTCTTATGCTACTAATACTGATATAGACACAGATAGACATATTTCATCCTTAATCAAAAGACTGAAATTTTCAAAAATAAAGGTACAACATCTAAAAATAAATAGGATGCTCCATAGCTCAGCATCCATCTGTTTAAATCAGAGCTGCAGAAGTTTACAGTATGAAATAGTTATGTGTAATTTTTAAAAGGGTGATTTTATAACCAATAATTAACACTTGGAATTATGTAAACTGAAATAAGGAGCATGCTATAATTTTCAAGAGTAAAACTAATTGCCTATGAAGGGCATGGGGCAAGAAGAAATTTCTCTCCTTCGAACATCACAGTTTGCTTGGAGGTAGGTGATGAGCTTCCATCAAGGAAATCATCATCCTTCTTTCTTTATGCCCTATGTAGGGCCTAACAGTGGATCACAGGATTTAGTAGGGAAATTTACAGCACCTCAAGATAGATAGAAGGAAAGGTTTAGCAGGTATTGTAGACAGCACCGGATAATCCATCACTTGGATAAGTGAGCAGCCTGTTCTTCCTTTCTATTCTCTTCAATAAGGACTTGACAGACAAGAAATTGTACTCTGTGCTACCTAAACTATAAAAAGTGTGCTGGAACTATTGCTGGAGTGATTGAGCCTTGCTTTGTGCTGTTTCCTGCTGTGTGTAATGGTCTGCATGTTCCAGTTCTCTTCCCCTGATATCAGCCCTTGCCAAGAGGACAATCAGTTGTGAGAAGGATCAGTTGTCTGACACACATTAATGAATTCACCTCTTCCTCTAAAACTCAAAAGACAATAAGGCATAGATTAGTGTTTAAAAAGTTATATAGTGTACTAACATGGCAACTTTCAGGTAGACAGATATTCTCAAGATGTGTTAAAATGATCACTGAATCAATTCTTTAATTAATTATTGAAATTAACCCTCGCCTTAATTAAGGTCATGGAAAACTAAGTTTGATTTCAAAATCAAGTTTGATTTATTAATCTCAAGATGTTGCCCCTGAGATAGGAATCAATAAATTAATTTACAATGCTGATATATTGCAACAACTTGGCTTTAAGAAAAGAACATTTAAATATTTCCTTATCTAAGTATGCACACACTCACCTGAGTTTATTTTCAATGTTATTCATAAAAAAAAAAATCTCTTGCCAGTGTTCAGTGCTCATGAACAGTTACGGTTTTCTGAGGAATCAGTACTTATTCCAGCACAAGTGTCTGGATTTGGAATGGGACCATTTAATTTCTTGAAATCAGAATATGAAATCAGTGAGTTGCAAAACAATATTTGCCACTTAATGGAATCTCTATTTCTGCTTTCAGTGTGTTAAGTTTTTAGATCTGAATTTTCATCTTGATAACTTTTTTTTGATTCCTTACTGAGGTTTACTGTCCAGAGAATGTGTTGTGTCATGAACCTAAGCACATGCATTATTCTTTTCATTATTTTGCAATAATAGAAAAGAAGTCTAAGTAATATTCGGCCTAAAAGTGTCTTTCTAATCTTATCTTGCTATTCTGTTTTAATTTTATCTTGCTTATTCTGATATAATTCCAAAAATCACAACTCACTTGCATATCAAGATATTCTCAAAATTACAGAAGAAGCTACTAATGGTTTGGAGAAATTTTCCAATCCTTTTAATTCCATCCTTTACAGAGAATGATTTTGTAAGGCTATACATGTTTCTATTATTTCTGAACCTGATAGAATGAAATATATTCTAGAGTTGTTAATCTGTTTTTGTGGATGAGTAGAAATTATCAAAATATTTTAAATATCTTTCACATCCAGTGATGATCCATGTTCATTGCATTATCTGGGTAGTTAGCTGGAAGAAAATAGCCAACTTTATATTAATTTGTGAACAAGCAGTATTAGCATTGCAAATGATGCAAATGCAAAAAATGCTGTCTATAAAATTACAATCACTGAGAGTATACTAATATTGTATTTTGAAATATTCCCAATGCAGCTTTACTGGTGTCTTGAAAATGATCTAATAAAGATTATTGCTCTTTCAACTCTAATAACAGACTAACCATTTGAAATATCTGCTATTTCCCTGAGTAATTTCTAGCTGTGGAAGACCTATGGGTGAATTTGAAAGGAAAAACCCAAACCTGTTTGGTTTTATGTCACTCTCATCTAATTAACACGAGCAACTGATTATTTTTTTCTGTAGATTATGCCACTTTACTGAAGTGCATGCGTTTTATAGATACAAAATGTTTTAAGATATCTGTTTTTTCATGTTATGCTGGAATTGGTTCTATATTCTCTATTTGTCCTATGTTTTATGTCTGACAGGCCAGGATGAGCAGTTGAGAAGCACATTTTCCGTGGACTTGCATTTTAGTGGCAGGTAAAGCACTTTGTTGAGATTCTGTTTAAGTAATTAATAATATGTGAGACTGAGGCCACTACAAGATGTTGTAGCCAAAAAGTGACTTTCAAGAAATACTCCTAAAATGTAATCATGCAGAAATGTCACAGAGGCTTGAAAATCAGAATATTATTTGCAGGTGATTTTAGGTCTTCATTTCTTTCTGGACAGTTTTTCAGTTTTGAGATGGTATTCTCAGTAGAAAAAGGACTTTCAAGGATTCGGGTCTCTGAAGCTCTTGATCTTCCTTCCAGTTCCATTGAGCAGCTCTGATATTCTATAGCTCAGTATCAGAGTATCAGTAGCTCAGTCTGAGTAGAACTCCCTTCAAATCATAAGTTACTTAGGTGGGGCAAAGTATTCCAAGAACTTTGGTAAGACCTTTTCTTGGATGTTTCCAGGTTTGGAGCAGGGAAACCATTTTCCCAATGCCTGTGATACTTTATCCTCCCCAGAGCAGTCAGTGAGACATTGGAGAATGGTAACATGCATAGGTGGTAAGCACTTGCAGTTAATGAAATCACCAATTAAACTGGGTAGCAGTTTTCTTCCATACCTTTGCTTCTCCTCCCCAGCTCTGGAAGTACAAAACCAGAGGCTGGGCTGGTATCCAAGGACGTACAAATTCAGCCGGGCTTCATCCTCCTGGTGTAAAGATTCAAATAATGGGCTTGTGTTTCATTAGTAGTTTGCGTTTCATTAGTAGTTTATAAACTGAGTTTCTTTAGGCTGAGTTTCATACTGAAAACAAGGGTTAAGTCAACAATATGTTGGTTGGTGTTGCTTTGAGAAAGATTGACTCTTTCATTTATTCCTTTGCTCCTATAATGGCTGAAATGCATTATTTCCCCTAAAATGATAGGTGTGTGCTACCTCCAATGGGCAAAGCCAGGTAGGTCCATTTTGGCTCCTCACTGAAAAAGTAGAAAAAAAAGAAGGAACAAAAGAAATAAACTTCAGTATGTGCTTCATTTTGGTTTCACAGCACTGGGAAAAACCCATTTAATTTTTTTTCTCCTTTTTCTTCTTCATTTTAGGTTGTGAAGGAAATGATCACCTTTTTAGCCAGCAGGTGGTCCATGAGATATTCTCATTCTTTTATAGTAGGGGAGGCAGTGTGGATCTGTCACAGCAGTTGTCTCAATCTGTTGCCTTTTCTTCATTTTGCATTGCAATTTTCCTGTAGTATGGAGTTGCTGTCCTTCTTTTCTGACCACCCTCCTTTATTCTGGATAGCATCCTGGACAGGAAGACAAATATGGCTTGTGATGGAGAGAAAATACTGTCTGTGCTTCCTTTTCGAGCCCTGATAGCCATTTCTGGAAATTTAAGAATTTCTTTAATGCCAGTTTTTAAACAGCTAAATTTGCAAATGGACTAGGGGAAAAAATAAAATTCAGTGCTGTAGTATGAATGTTAAGAAAACAAATTTCAGGATACCAAACTAATAAAGTGTTTCTTATTTACCTCTGTAGGAGCTTCTATTGACCTTCATTTTCTAAACGCATGATTAGATCCTTAGTAGAAATAAGAAGTTGCTATAGCCTCCCAGAAATTACCAGTGTTGTTTTAATGGTCCTCTGGGGCTCACTGAAGACAGCAAAGACACAAAAGCTCATGGGGTATTGCTGAGATGGTTAAACTGCAAGTTTTCCCTTTATTCTTGAGGTTACCAAGTGAATTCTTGTTACAGATTTCTGTGTCACGTGACCAGTGCTGACAGACTTGATGTATCAAATCTGACATGTCAGTGAGTGATTTACCTGGGAACGTGTTGTAAGGAAAATTAAAATCAAGGGAAACTAGTCAGTAATATTTTCTAGGAGACCCATGATTTCTGAGATTCTCAGGAGAAGTGTGGTTTTAAGTTCTTGTCTGTGGGAAGTAGTCCCTCCTTTGTGTGTTGTGACTGACCTTGATATTTTCTCAGATGGGTTCTTGTTACTGGCAAATGCTGATCAGGATCAACTTTGGTCCTAAAAATCCCAAAATGGCAAGTAGTACTTTTAAGTAATTTTACTTGTGGAAATATGAAAGTGGAAACCTTCCTGCACCACACAGATTGGAGATGACAGCACCACATAGCTCCACAGCCCTTCAAAGTGTTCCTTTCAATGAAAAGGAACCTTTCTGTATTCTCAGTAAAGCTGCCCAGAAATTATATCAATGCAGATGTAAATAAATATTATCAATTTAATCCTCTAGTACAACTTGACTTCCATAATCCTGCAGAGGGAGAGCACCACAGGGAAAAAAGCAGGTTTGAGTTATGACTGGAAATGTAAGCTTTAAAATAAGAGATTGTTAAAAGGTACACTGCGTTTCATAGGTAATGTACTCAGTGCCAGGAAGCTGGCAGCTGAGATTTCAGTGAAATATGAGGAGAAAATAATATCAAACAATATGATGTCTATATACTTTTACAGGCCAAGCACAAAAAAAATCACTCTCTGTTATGACAGTGTGAAATATAAAATGTAAAGCTGAATACAATATTCTGGCAAGTAAACAGAGGAGACAATCTTAGCTGAAGTGAGTGTATCAGGAGGTTCATGTGGTGTTTCAAGACTGTAGTGTTTGAGGGGATCAAAGTTCTCCAGACCTTTGTTCTCCTGTTCTTTCCTACATTCCCAAAAGCTAACAGAGAAAAGACAGCAACTAACATTTAAAAGTATTTAAACAGCTCTGTATTCAAGTAGATCTGTTTCAATGATTGAGAATGACAGAAACACTTGAAGGAGAAATATTCAGGGTGCCAAAGATACATCCTGTTCAACTCTTCAGCTTTTCTCTTCACACTACCTGAAAAGTGGAGTTTGGGAACCACAAGTTTTAATTTAAATAATGCTGCCGATGTGCTCTGTACTTCTCCAGTAACTCCAGGAGGGGTAAACAAAACTCTTATTCCCCAACCTGCAGACAGGGCTGGGGAGTGACAGATGAGCTCTGCTTGCTGACAGTGTCATTGCCAGAGGCTGGAGCAGGGACTCTCTGGGACTCTAATTATCAGCATAAACTGATAATTATTCATGTACAGTGTTGCATGGGTGATTGGATGGGTTATGCTCTCTGTCAAGGCAAATGTTCAAACTGCTTGAAGGTGGGGAATATCCTCATGGATACACTTTTTTCTCCTTAAGGGTCTCATTCAAAACTGGTTCTAGTCAGTGACTGATGAATTTCAGTGTTTTTGAGTTTAGTATTAAGATCTGGAAAGTGCAGGGTGCCTGAGTTTATCTTGGTTTCTTTGCAAGGAGTGCAGAGTACACTATAAATGGTTTATCTCAGCTAAAGCCTTCACCTTAGGGTGTGTTTACCATTCCCTTGTTTGTTTAAATTACTCCTACACATTTCTACATGTTCTACATGTGTTAATTGGCTTATTATTTCACAGATGAAACACTGTCTTCCCTCTGAGGATTGCCATCTGCAGAGAATCATTCTTTTCAGTGTATTTCTCTTCTATTTCCTCAAGTACCACACTGACCTGCCATGTTGGACCTAGACCACAGCCTCACATCAGAAAGGTAAATTAATGGATTGAAAAGGCTCCTGGAAAGACCCCTGGCTTAGCTCCTGTAAGTACTGTTTTCATTGAGAGTGGAGGGAGAGGGGAAACTGGAAGGATGACAAGACAAACTATTTATAGGCATTCGAGTTATAAATTGTTGTCTCTGTGCATGGCACATCAGAGAACAGTGTTTTGTTTTCCTTGGAACACCAAAATCCAATTGCAAGTATAGAAAAGGAAAGTGTTTTAATTCTTTTTGCTTGCCTCAGCTGAAAGTTCTTAGTTCTTGATGGTCTGAGCATTTTTACAGTTCAGAATTGGTCGCTAATATTAGGAAATTGAGATTTGCCATCTGACTTGTTCTGAAAAATTGGGCTGTATAGCAGCATGGTGCAGATCCTCAAACCTTCTCAGCATAAAGAAGTGACAGACACCGCCTCTTCCCTCTGTCTAAAGCTAAACATCTTATGTGTGAAACAGAACTTGGCCTGTGTTAGTCTGATAAATGTTTGTCTCTAACAGCAGCTGGTTAAGTGCCTTGTCTGCATAAACACTTGGTGTAAGTAAAAATGGATCCAGATCTGACCCCCTGTTCTTTTGGATCTACTTTCCATGTGTTTGCTGTTTTAATGGTTCAGTTCTTGAACAGAATTTTTGCAAGAAACAGAACTTTTACAAAGCAGTTCAGGTTTTTTTCCTTTTTCTTCCTCCTGGCAAGAAGTATTCTTAAATTAGACCCATTAAAATTATTGTATTGCAGAGAGTGCACGTGCCAGACATTTTTTCCCTCACTTGTGTGGAGTGGGAGAAACAGAAGTTTCACTACATTAATGGATTGTGGGGAATACACTCGGCTACCCTCCAGCTTACAAGGCAAAATGTAGCAGCATACAGAACTATAATAAAAGGAACTGAGCTGCAGGAGGTGGTAATAAAATGATGGTAAATGAAATCTAGCTGCATATCACCATGACAAGTATTCCTAATGGAATTCACTGATCAAAATTCTGCTGGCCTGTATAAGGCAAAGGAGCTGTTGAAGCCTGCCCTGAAGGCTTTGTGCTGATAATGCATTGGTGAGATAATCACACTCAGTAGTAGGGACCTTCCTAAGTGTGAAAGTTACACATATCAGAATTATGCTTGTGTTGGAAATGCTGGGATCTGCAAGCATTTCCCTCCAAATTTCACATATTCAATCCTTCTGTTAAAAATAAAAACCTTTTTGGCAAGCCAGTACCCTTTTAATTTCAGTTATTCTTTTAAAAAATAATCTAAAAGGTCAGACAACTTTGACACACTTACCTGTTTCACAGGGTACAATTAGTTGCATGCATTGAAAGATGCAAGATTGCCATCAGAACCATAAATCATGGTGTGAAAATACATTCAAAGTGAAAGAAATTAATAAATCCATGCTGGATTATGGTCCTGATATTTCTAGATCTTCAAATGTTTCTGTGAGAAAACCATGACCTAAAACAAGTGTTAAGTGTTGTACAATATTAATTGTTGTACAATTAAGTGTTGTACAATATTTGAGTGATGAGAGAAAGAATTGTATGGAATGTAAACAAAAAGTACTTTAAATCATTTCAGAAGCTTTAAAGTTATTTAACAAAAATTTAGGTATTGCCTACTTTGTTTTCTTTTTGCAAAGACAAAGGGAAAATTGGCATGCTGCATCACAGTAATTTGTGTCATTAAGCTAATTGTTACACAGGCAGCCTAGCAGTAGTCACTGTTGGAGCAATTCCTGGCCAATTTATCAATATTAGAGTCTAATACTTTGATTAAAATCAGTTACATATGTCAAGTTGTTAGCGTTCAGAAACACATAATCACATAAGCGTTTATATGCAGGTGCTTGTATTAAGAGCTCTGGGTGTCAGGAGTGTTCAACTCAAATCTGACTCCAACTATACATTCGAGATGATCGTGTTTTTATATTCTATCGTTACATAACTTTCATGTTAATTATTAAACTTACATTGTTCTATTGTACACATAGATTTCAGTCAAGCATGGCTTCTCATGGTTCCCCCTTAAATTTCTAACATAGTTTCTCATGATTCTTCTTATGATTATACAATAATTATATTTAGTTACTAAACAATCATTACATCTAACAATTATATCACTTATCATACTGCTTATGCAGATGCAGTGATCTGAGAAAACACAAAGCCTAACATTTTCAAAGTCTATCTTTAACATTTTCCAGGGCCCCACTATCAAAGTAAAACCTTGATTTTCTTGCTTCACGATGATAGCTATTTGCCAAAATGGATTACAGAAGAGTTTTCTTTTTGGCAAGTTGAAAATGTGTCATATCAGGCACTAAGCCAGACTTTGAATCAGCTGGCAGAATGACAAAAAGCAGAATTCTATTTAAGGGAAAGAAGTAAAGTTTCTCTTGGATGAAGGATCAAAATGATTTCTGGCAAGAGAAATACCTATTGCCAAGGAGACGTAAAGGCCCATCTCTGCTCTCAGCTACCAGCATGTCTGATGCGGCTGTAACAGCTTCTTCTGCTGTGGAGTCATGCATGTCTCTGTGGCCTTTGTCCTTCTCATCAAAACAGTCTTAATTTTCTTATCATTTCCATGAGAATGACCATTCCTGGTTCTTTTCTGAAATATTCCATTTGTGCATAAACATTTCTAAACTCTTAATAACCATTCTGTAGTCCATGTGCCTGATCTGTTTTCACTTCTATTCAATTTCCACTCCCCAAGGGAGAAAATCAAGTCCTTTCTCAAAGCATATGACAATAAAAGGATATAATGTTTTGGCAAGCTTCCTTACTTTCAGGTGACCCTGCTGATCCTCATTTATCAGGAGAGCAAGAAATAATAGAAATAAAATGTTTTCAGCTATTGTAAGTGGTTATACAAAGACCTACTGTCACCAAGCATATAGGTCACTTCAGAAATCAGAGTCTCAGTAAGGGAGTACCTGACCTGAAAATGAGGAAAACTTTGAGAAGTTAGACTCAAATGAATTATTGTAGTGGTCCAAGCTGACTTAGGTGGCGCACAACACACATTGCTTTGGAATAATCGCCTGCAATGTCATGTAGGAAATAGCACAGGAGAATGGTTAGGAAAATAATAATGGAAATGAAAAAATGACTGTTCCAAGGCCAGCAATATCTAAAACTCTGGAGAGGATTGGTTTATCACTGTAGGTAATACAATAATGCAGACACACACAACAGGTCTCGCCAAACCATCTTTGGGTTCTCCATTCTCCTATTGCCAGCTTCCAGCTCCCAGTTCACACTGGTTTTAGCTGGCGCTTGAGTTTACATTTTGAAAGGTAATGGAGATGCAATTTTGTTGTTGGCCAATCATTCCTTGACCTTAGTTCAAACCTGGGAGAGAAGGGAGGGTGGTGGGAATGCAGTGATCATCCACCTGCTTGTAGCTGCTACCTTGTAATGTCAAATCAGGCAGGACTTGTGCCCATCAAAGAACGATTTCATCAGGCCTAGCATAGACAAGCTGAACATGTCCTGCCCTCTAATCACAGATATGGGCCTTTGTATTATTTCATGAAAACAACACTAATATCAACATAACAGAAAGCAAAGTAATATTGCTGAAAAATAACACACAGGATATCTTCAGAGCCCAAATTTTGAAATTCAAGGAGAAAAATAAAAGGATTTGCACACTGGTGAAGAAGCTAATTTTGATTTCAACCAGGAAGTGCAATAAACATGCCTGAGAAAAAGTTTTTGTACTGATATATGCAGTTCATCTACTTCCTCAACTCTATTTCCTGGTCACAGTGTTTCCCAATTAGATTTCTATTTCAATACAGTTTCTATAGCAAGGAACTTGCATAAAAGAGAAGGAGGGGGAGACTTTCCAAGTACCCTTGCTAATTAGGTGTCCAGCACTCATTGATTTGGAATAGGAGCTGGGTCCCTCAGAACTCTTCATGCCTTTGAAAAATTCTCCTGTAATCTCTGCCAGTTCTTTGCACAGCCTCCAGCCTTCAAAGACTTCAAGCGCACAGAAGAGACAGTGCAAGATGCCTGGGCTGCATTCCCCTTCCTGTCAGACCTGCTATTTACAACTGGAAGGTTTCAAAAGAACAGCCTGTATGTTGTTGACAGAAAGGAACTTTAGGGCTCTTAATGTTTTGCACATTAACTCCTTACCTGCTTCAATGCCTGCTTTAGTGTAACTTTAAACATAGGATTTCAGTAGGTGGATTCAAAACATGTGACAATACATTGAGGGCCACTGCTTAATGCTCAGGGTTTAATCCGTTTAAGAAACATTAAGACAGAATCACAGCTTTAAATGAGTCTGCTGTTTTCTAAAACTATGACTCATTTGTTAGGCCAGACAAGCTGGGAATTAGTTATTCCATGTAGCATGCTCAAATCCATTGAATCAGCAGTAGAAATAGCAAGTTATTTTAAATCATTCATCTCCTGGCTCATTGGCAGTCACAATGTCTTTTATTTGATCTTAAAACTAGCAGTGAGGATTTAAAGAAATTTCTGTTAATAGAAATGAAAAAATACTGTCTGATTTTTACTCGACAGAAGTTCTTGAAATGTTAAGTGCATATTCCTCTTTTTCACCACGGCTGTTGTGTGGGTATTGTTGTATTTTCTGTGTTTTCAAAGGCATAAAAAATTAAAGCCTTACCTATGTCCCTAGACTTCATTAGACAAATAATTTTAAAGGATTTTTTAATATTTTTAAATCACCTGGGTTTGTTTGGAAAGAAAGAAAAGATATCGTACTGCCACCTTTGTGACTGGGACAATCATTTTTACTGCAATTTTCCAGCTAACCTGCAATGTCTGCTCTGAAATAATGAAATAGACAGAATTGCCTGAGGCCTATGCAAGGAGTCTGAATATGTCTTTTGTTCTAAATTTTCCAAAATAAATTGAATGAAAGCCCAGTGTTTGCTGACTTACAGCTGTAAATAGAACATGGTGTCTTAGGGCAGAGTTCAGGAAAGGGGAGAAGAACAAGGAGCCTTTTTCAAAGATTTTTTTTTTCATACATTTTCAGGTTTGCTTACATCAAAGATTGCCCCCAAGCCTACAGGAAGGTATTTTGTTACTTGCTTGTAGCATTTTATGGTTTCTAAAAAATATTGCCTTTATGTTTGATCCAGCATTAGGGAAAAAATCATTTCCATTTCTGGTTCTGCATCATTTGATCTTCCTGAGGTAAGGAAATTGAAAGCACCCTTGCAGTCATTGTAGGCACATTATGCAGATTTCTTCCAGGAATGCTACTGATGAATTCATTTGGTTAAAAGGAAGCTGAAGTTTAATCTCACCTAACTATAACTAATACAAAGATCACAAATACAGATGATTTTCTAGATTTGCACTTAGAGTTTCTCTCCCATTTGATCACAGGGGACCTTGGACAGCTCTTTCCTTAATTTCTGCTCTAAGTGTTCAACAAAGTCAATCTTCACTAGTTCTGTGTCTTGACAGTGGCTTTTGATAATAAATAAACATCCTTTTTTTTGTAAAATACTGTAGCCCAAAGAAAAAAATATGATCAAAAAATTACCTCTAGGTTTGTGGATACAAAGGTAAGTTGTTAATTTTCAAATTCTTTTGTTTACTTGAAGCAATTATTGACGCCTCTGAAAAACAGCACATTCTGTTCACTAAATTCACTGTAAGGAAAAGATTTACATGCTTTATATAGACCTAAGTCACTGGCATAGAACAACCAAGGTACCACGAGTGAATGCATTTCACTTAATTGCAGGAGATGTGTGATTCTTCAAGGGAAAAAATTCAAATAGGTAACACTTCAAATGCAGGGAACTTTTGTGTCTTTAAACCTCTTAAATTAATAATAAGGTAAATATAAACCCCCCCCAAACTTTTATTATTTGGATGACTAGAGGATGCCCATTTGTCTAATTTATTTATTTAGAACAAGAAACATTTTAAAATGTGATAGCTTTGGTTTGCTTGGTCTGTTTTCTTAAGAATTCTTCATAACCCAGAGTGAGGGTTGAGGATAAGAAAGGCAGGAAAAATTAGCATAAGAATCACTAGCAATAAAAGTAAAGAGAAAGAATAAAGTAATTGCTTTTCACTAAAGTTTAAAGCAAAGCAATAACAGAGAAAATACTGCAGCTTAAAAAATTACTTTCCCTTGTGATGATTCATGTCTAGCCTCTAATAGGTGTTATTTCCCTGCTTTGCAGTAATGCATTCATTACATGCCCAATTTAGAGCAAAGTTAGCCACAGAATTCTTTATAAATATACAACAGTCACTTTTCAGCTCATCTTCAATGCAACATCAGCACCACAACCCAGATGGTAACAGTGCAGCATGACAAGAAAATGTGCACAATCCTTCTCTAGCACTGTCTTATTAGCTGAAAGAATAGGCAAAAATGACAGCAGTTCATTGTATAATTCCTTAGTCCAGTTTCCAGTCCCTTTGGAATCAGCATTAAAATTGTTGTTGTTTGGAAAGAGTGCAGTGTCAGGAGCATTTGCTTTTCACAGGCACACCCTGGATAATGGTTAGTGCTGTACTGGGAGCACTGGTCTGGTGGAGGTCTTTGTGTTTTGGCACATGTCACATGTTGTGAGTCCAAACATGTCCTGTCAGACAGGAACCATGGGTAAGACCATTCTGATCTAGAAATACTTCCACACAGTCTTTGTGTCGTATACAAGGTGAGGGAAAGGTGCATCCATTTAGGCCAATGAAATAACACTGAGGAAAGGTGGGCTTGGCTGAAATTAAGCCCAACAGCAATTTACCACCATAAATTCTTACCATTTAGTGGTTACTGTCACTACATTAATTCAAAGAAGAAAGATGTACTGCTTTACTGAAGGTACTGAAGAAAGAACCTTTTTAACTGATGTAGGTAGCTAACTTTCTCATTCTTAAAGTCTAGGAATTTCCAGAGTATTCTATAGTGAACAGACAGCAAGGAGTTTTCAAAGACATTTCTTTCTTACTCTGCTGGCTGCCTATGAAACTCTCACATTTATTTTCATTGCCCCAGTCTTTAGGGAACATAAAATTTAGGTGAAATCTGGGTACATTTGTGGGTACATCTGGGTACACCTCCAAAACACAACATTTTTTTTTCTTTTGTTTCAGGAAGCTTTTAAAGCACCTGGTTTTTTACAGGTTATCAATTGTATATTGCATAGGTACTGACCTGTAAATATGAGGACTGCAGTATGTATGTTTACAGGTTAACAAAGAAAGCATTATAAAATATGTCACTCAAAATAATAGTCAAAAAAAGATTGATTCTGTGACTTTGGACATGCTTTTGCCTACTGCCATAAAATGATTTTTAGAGCACTCTCAGTTCCTAAGGATTGTCTGTTGAAGCAATTATATGAGGAAACAAACTATCTGTCTGGAAATGCCATTGTCAAAATAAACCAGACATATTTTCAACTCTGGGATGTAGCAGTGATGAAAATGTAATAGTGCTGAATCAATGGCAGAACTTTCTATGAGTTCAGCAGGACTGAGGTTTCATCTCAGAGCTTCTAATTTTCATGAGTTTATATATTCATTTTCACCCCTAAAAGGACACGTCAAGAAATACAAGCATTTAGTTATTCTGATGCACAGACCAGAAGAGCAGGCCAGACCATCTGGCATCCAAAAAAATATTATGATTACTGGAGACTTGTTTCCAAAATATCAATTGCTGAATTGGTATTTTCATTGCAGCAAAAGCAAACAGGTTAAGAGCTTCCTCTCTGAAGCTGATGTTATTTCTGCACAATACAACAGATGGAAGTGATCTTCACCCCACTCATCACTAAGCAAGAGCATTGAGCCTTATTTTGAGAAGTCTACCAGCTGAAGTTTACAGCTTCATCAGGAACATATTCTAACTTCTGCTATCATTTTTTGAACAAGTTACAGCTTTGTGCATTGTGTTTTGTCTGGGAAACGTTCCAAGTTTCAGAGACCTGCTCTCCACTAATTTAAAGTGGATGTTGTGCGAAAAGTAAAATGCCTTTCTAATACGGGGCTGCAAAGTCACAGCAAATTAACGCAGCCAGCAGTGCACAGAATGACACATCTGTGCCAAGTACACCTTTGTGGGAAGGCACTGGCTCTCAGTTTGCTGCCTGGGAATCTCTGCTGCTCCTGGACAAGGTCTTCTTCTGTAGGTTGGCTACAAAATAGAATTGGTTTAGCCTCATTTTTTGGAAAAAAAAAATACAGTTGCTGTTAACCCACTCAGCTGAAAAAAAAAGCCACTGGCTCAGCTGCCACCAGTGGTCTCCTGACTCTTAGATATCTAGTGTAAAATCAAACCAAATCATTGAACACAAAGGGCAGTGGCCTCAGGTCCAAGTCAGATTCCTCCCTTAATTCTGCTTCCTTTGTAAGTCCTATGTATTAAGGATAATAATTCATTTTTTATCAGCAGTCAACAAGTGCACATAAGTCATATCTGTGCCATCCGTATTTCTAGGCTTTTAAAGAGGGCTGGACAAATTATTAACTCTTAATGTTCTTATCAGCATTGCACAGCAAATTACATTCTAACCGGAGGCCATGAAAGGAGCAACATGATGTGGTTTTGGACTGAATTCCTAGATTCACAACATTGGGAGGGGTGGTAATAATAATATTTTGTGTAGCTGTAGAATAAGTAAATGTACAAAGAAAGAGCAAAATAGAACAGAACCAAACAGAAATAATAATGCCACTTTCTGATAGGTGACAGTATTGAGTATCCAGTTATGAGAACCATTTTTCTAAGATGTGTAGAAATGCTGGAGATACTTATTTAAGAGTTTCTGCTATAAAAGTTTAATAACAGAGTAATATTATGAAACTGAGAAAATAGGCTAGCTATTGAAATTACCATCATAGCTAATAAAGCCTCTTATTTGGCCTTATCATAATGCAGAGCACTAGGGCTCAGGAGCTCAGTCCCTGGGTAGGGACCGGGTGCCTGAAGCTAGCTCGCTCATGCCAAGGCCGCAGGGCTACTATCCAGCAAGCATGGTGATTATCAGCTCTATAGTGATTAGCAAGCTCTCAGGATTTCAGCTTTGCTTGCTAGGCAGTGGTGCCCTGGGCTTGAGGCTGCAGCAGACGGAGAGAGAGGAGAAGGAGAAGGCGCAGGCTGTTCCACGAAGATGGCTTTATTTGGGGAGGTCCGTGAAGGGTCTCTGCTCTTCTTCTTTCTCCACTAATGGGGTACAGTATGCTTCTTTTATAGGGTTGGAAAGGATCCAAGCTTGACCAATGGGTAAGGGGTTAACATGACATTGCCTTATAGGGTTACAGAGGTAGGTTAAGGAGTGGAGGACAAGAAAACAGGAATTTTCTTTTGCTGTTTCAGCATTCCTATTGTTCATATCCTCCATGGTGCTTTTCCTAAATCTATGGCGTTTACTACACATAGCTATATATATTTGGCTGTAGATTGCTATTGCCAGCAAAGGTACAAACTCTGCACTTAAGTCAATGAAAACTTTTTAAATATAAAGTCCCATAGCAACCAAACCAGAAAAAGTTGAGCAGCTCCAGGCAAGCCAGTAAATACCATTGAGTTTTATTACTCTGAGAACTGAGGAATGAAGAAAGTTGCACCATGAGCTTTGTGAGCTTTGGAGAGAATATTCAAAAATTAGGTTGAATTTTTTTTGGACCTGAGCTTTGATAGGTGGAGTGCGATGGAATTGAATTCCTATGAACTTTCTCTGTTACAAGCCTTGCTTTGCTGGCTGAAACTGTAACCCAGGCAGAGAAGAATAAAGGCATTGGAAAATCTCTGCCTCCTTCTGCCCCTCAAGTCATTACTTGTGTAAATACTAAGGAGAGAAGAGGGTACTGTAAGACACACTGAGACAGAAGACAAGTATTTTATGACAAATTAGCTTCAGAGATTACAGGAGTCTGTATTAGGAAAATAAAGGAATGCACAAAGATCTTACCACAGCAGCCATTTAAACCATACTGCAGCCTGGCTGAGTGCTCAGGACTGCCCTTGGTGCATATAAGTAGTACAAGGACTTCTGTGGTTTGTCATTATTGATTGGTGCGGCACAAAAGATCAGTTTATTGTGATTTCACTTCTCCACCCCTATACTATGGAAATGAGCAATCCTCAAACACATTTACAAAGGGATGTAAATGTAATTAATAAGCAAAGCCACCCTGCAGTATAGGTGGAAAAGCCCACACCTTAGGTCAAAGATGCTCAATATACTTTCAATCTCATCTAACCCATTGGAAATTGCAGATTTGTGTTTCCTGAAGGCAAAATCTGAGAAACTGAAGAAGTATTTTCACTTACTTCAGTTTAAATAAGAAGGTGGTCTCTGTTCTCAGTTTCTGCAGCAATCTGTGTCTTGTGGTCATATCAAATCCTACTGATATTAATTTAGATGGCAAAGAGTAATATAATGAAGAGTTAAGTTTATCAGTCAAATGGATAAAAATAATCCCACTTCAAAAGAAATTATTTTCTAATTCTCTAATGAGTACCTGATTTACATGTAAACAATGGTTATTGTTAATTAATTAAATGTCACATGATTGTTCAAAGTGCACTTACTGATACTTGTGATGCAGTTAAGTCATAAACAACACAGCCAAGGAAGAATAATTTGAGACACATTTGCTTGGGCTTGCTGCTACTGGAATATCCCTGCAATTGCATTTTGCTTCCTGAAAATGGGACATACATGGGTAGCTCCTTTTTTGGCTGTAGTACCAGCATAGCAGCAAGGCTGCTCTCCTTTACAACTGGGAAGGGAAACTGCAGTGTGTGTTTGAAGTTATTACTGTATTTCCTGATTTAGAATGGAGATCTGTAGCACAGAGTGGAAATCTTCTCACTTTGGTGTTTTGGTAAACCAGAAGCAACTGTTGCCAAAAGGCTTTCCTGTGTTCTCAGTGATACAGCTGATGTCTCCTCCTTAGGCTCACTTTGTGGCTAGAAAATTTTGTACTGACAGCTGTATGTCTTATTTTTGTTTGCTTTGTTTTCTGATGTTGAACTTTACTGATTCTTCCCTGCAGTGTATCCTTGAATTTGAATCAATAGACAGTTTATTGTGGAGAAGAGGAAGAATGTATGCAGAGGACAGAGAGGGGAATCTGAAGGCTTTGTGGCCTTTAAATTCTGTCATAGCAATTTCATTTCTAATCAGAGACTTTATTTATTATCCTGGCATCACCTGTCATCCTGATGAGGATAATGATTCAAGTGTGGTACATTTGTACTTTTTTTAAACTAAAAATAGGCTTTTAGTTCTGTGTCTTTTCAGGATGTCTTTCATTTTTCTTTGACAGCTTAACTCTGGTTTTCATTTTAACTCAGGAAATAGTTCATAAAATACAAGTAGACAAATTCTTCCAGGGACCATAATTTTTAAAAGCATTTAATGATGCAATTTTTGTAGAGGGATGGCACTGAATGTTTTGTGTGTAAAGTAGCTATTAATCAAAAACTACAATATGTAACAAACAAGCAAAACAAAATTGAATTCACCTCTTTTCTTAAAAAGTAGTTGTTCGTAATGATGGAAATTAGAGATATTTTAGCAAAATTGAATGCTCGCAATCACAGAGCTGAAACCCTGGATAATGCACTAAACACTGTGAAACCCGACTGGAAATTCTTATTTTCATAATCTATTACAAACTTCATGGATAAGGAAGTCATGGTTGACCTTTCAGGAAAAGCAAATCATGATTTTTTTTCCAAAGAATTTATTATGTCTCCACTGGATTCCTTATTTATCTGGTGTGAAGGAATCATACACATGACTTCTGATGAAGACCATGTGTAACTGTATCTATTTCTGCTTGGGCTGAGGTTTTCCCTTTATTAGTACTATTGTGTAGATCACCTTGTTGGGATGTATTTTTCCATGCAGAAAAAGAAAAAATATAATATTATGTTTTTTAATGTAAGGAATGCAAGTTTTCCATATCTTGAGGCTATCTGGAGCATTATTTGGGTTAAAGGAAACCTTATTAGGGTTAAATTAGGATTAATTGTTAAGATTCCCATTTTGAGGGAATTGGCCTGTGTTGATCTAAAGGATTAGGGACTGTAGCATTTTCAAAACCTTAGTCAGAGGTTTCTTCCCCTTGTTTACTTTGTGTCACTGATATAAATGTATCATTTTTGGAGTTGATATTTGTCATACCAGACTATGTACGTTTCAAAGGGAACACCAACATTCAGCATTACAACAAAACCTAAACAGCAACAAAGTGGTGACAATCCTTGAAAGGAAATTGTAATTAAGCTTTTAATTATTTATTATTACTTCTATAATCATTTCATGTCTGAATGGTAGCTTATGATAAAAAAAAATCTCCATCACCTAGAGCTGTGAGGCAAAGGCTTTCCATTAGTCATCATACCCCGCATAATGAGTAGCATTGCTAATGAGACACAAAACACTTCAAAGTTATTCAATCAGCAGTCTGAATAATGAGATTTTACACAAAAATGTAAATAGTGAGCATGCAACAAAAGCAGTAAGGTGGATTATAGCTTTTTCTTTTAAGCCACCATGAATGGATAGATTGAAAGAAAATTAATTACATTTTATAAATAATATAGTGTTCCATAGATTCCTAAGAAAACAGAATAGGCCAGGGCACTTGGTGCTTTAGAAGAATATGAAATTAAATATGAGACATAGCTGCTATGAATAAGCTTTATTGGAATCTCTAACACTGCCTTTAAATTTTTGTGGGAAACATCTGCAAAATGTTTCTTATAATAAATCAGAAGAATAGTAATACCGTATTTGACAATTAGGTCAGACTTAGAGACCAGCCTGTAGTATACATTGATGCAAATTACATTAGAATATATATTCTATAATATAATAGGCATCAAGCCTGTCAGAATTCAAGGAGCATCCAGACAATGCTCCAGTCATGCTGCTTAACTTTAGGTGGTCCTGTGAGGAGCACAGAACTGGACTTCGTCCTTCTGTGTCCCTTCCAATTTGAGATATTCCATGGTAACAAAATACCACATCACATAACAGCAACCTGAGAAAGGAGGATGGATGACTGAGAGTTGAACATAATTTTTTCACATGTACAATCATATGGTTTTTAATCCTACTACTTGAGAGAAACAAAATTAGAGGACAATGTTTCAGTTTTATTTAAAATGCCATGAAAATCAGTATCAGAACTGGTAAAACTAATGGCAGCTTCATGGTAGGTATTACTGAAAAATAAAAATTTTTACTGATGGAAACCAGGAACATTTGGGATTTGACTTTGGATGCTTTGGAAGGTCTGTGTTGCAGGATCATGCTTTTTTCAGAATAATTCCTGTATTTTTATATGAAAGAAAAAATGTCTTTGATGTAAAATTCTGCAAATGTTCAGGTGGAGCTTTATAAATCAATCAGTAGATTATGATTATGAGCAGTAGCAAACTCAGTTTTATAGCAGTGTGCTCCCTTTATAATCATGTCAGCAGTGAAAAGCTTTGCTGCTGGCCATCTGCTGTTCAGGCAGGCTGCACTAACCTTCCACCTGCCTGAAAGAATAAAGGTGTTCTTTAGAAAGAGACACCAGAATTGTGTTTAAAATTATTATTTAGAGCTGCAAAAAATTGTCAAAATCTGAACCAGCAATGGGTAGAATATAACTTAGAATTACTGAGTTATGTTGCATTTAAGAGAAATATATAATATGGGTCTGAATTTCTTACAAAATCTATTATCCCTTATGGAACAAAAAAACAAACAAACAAGCAGACCCAAAATAAAACAAAAAAAATTGTTTGAAAAATAGATAAATTTCTAGTGAATGTTTTTTACATTGCTGATTTCACTATATCTGTTTTAAAAATGTAAGCCACTAATTATCTCTGGTTATCAAACCAGATTCAGTGGCTAGGAGCTGAAGTACAATTTATTCAGACTTTAAATGCAAACCATGACATTTTTACTACCCCTCACAGTTTGGTGAGAAGCAACAAAAATCAATAAATAAATTTCAGTTGTAAGAGACTTGAACAGAAGAGACTGGGATTAGGATTTCCGAGTTTATCTGTTACACAGGGCGGAAAACTACAAAGGGTAGTAAACTTACTGAGCTGCACTTTTTGCTGCTCATAAATATCTGATGGTTTAAGTACAGCTCCTTCCAAGATTCATTGCTCCCAATGATGAAATGTATTTTTAGCTCAGCAGCACATCTCCTGGTGTGGGATAGGTAGCTGTAAACTGGGCCAAGACTTTAAATAATGGCCCTATCATTTTTAATAGTTCAGTAATAATATGAATCATTGTGAACTCATTTAGTATTAATTTGGTTGTTATAAAATGCTTATATAGATCCTCTCAACTAATTAGCTTGACCTTCATTTTGAAGGGTAACCAGTGACTGTCTGGTGTTCAAGCTTGACTTGGAGCAGAAGGCAGGCTGGAAGCAGATTCCCGAGTCCCAAGTTCAGCCTTTCCAAGTTTCCTTCCCACACTTTGACAAGATCTTGGTTGGATAAATGCAACAATGACCTGGTTTGCTGATTGCATATGAATAATGAGATTTTATGTTCAAAATGAAAAAGTTTTGTGAATCTCCTGTAGCTGTGGATCTCCTTAATTGCTGTGATGTTTTAGGTAGTTAAAACTTCTCCACTCTTCTGGGAGTAATGATGATTGTGCATCAACACAGGAATGTTTAATGAAGAGTGGCTGGGATACAAGCATATGCCTTAACAGCAAGTTTAAACAGAAAGAAAATAAAGTGTATTTAAGATACATTTCTTCAAAGGGACAAAACCACACCAAAAGGGAGAGACAAATAATTCCCTGAAAAGATAGTGATTTCATTTGTCCTACATGATTTCAATAAGATCATAAAAATTTCTGCCTAAGCTCTACAATAAGTGAAGAAAAGATTGTGCACAGCACTTCCTTTGCTGTGCCTTCCTGCTAATATTCTAATATATCTGTCTCTCACTAAGAAATGGTTTGAAAATGCTGTTATTAAACCCTGAAAATGGTCTGCAAGTCATTGATCCCCTCATACTCATGTTTCTCCAGGGAACCCTGCCACAAGGATATACACCGCCATTCTGTGTGCCCAAACCCCCCTAACAGGACCTGACTCCCAGGTGCTCCTTAGTGAAACCTTGAGCTCCATTGTGCCTGAGCTTTATTAAATTCAGTGTAACAGTCAGGGAGGAGTTGAGCCACTGCTGGAAACACCAATCTGAGGTTCCACTGTCCTACAGGCAGCCACTGACACTCCTGACATTTTCATTTCAAGTAAATATTCCTGGAGGGACAGAGACACTCTGGGTTTATCATCTTTAACTATTAATGCAGTTCCAAAACATCTTTTCACCTTTTTTACCTGCAGATTATTTTCCAGTACATGATAAAACAACCATGTACATTTTAGAATTGCAAGTTAAACAGATTGTTTTTCTTTCTGGGAATGCACCTCTGAACCAACTGTGTACTGCTAAGCTGGATCTCATGCATTTTGTAAAGCTCATTTTTCCAGGGTCACTTTATGGCTCAGATTTTAATAATAATATGCATTTACTTTTCAACATTTTTTTGATTCCTGAGGTACTTCTTAATTTGATGAAGTTGTTCTCACAACTTGTAGTCATCCCAGAGCTCCCAAAAGGAGATATTCTGATAATTTTAGCAGCCAGGGAATGGAATCATCTAAGCCATCCCAACCCTACTAATGTGACTATTTCAGATATGGAAAAACTGAGGTGAGGAAATATATGAAGTATAAGGCCCTAATTTAAACATTTTAAAGCATTTTTACTCAGCTTCTGAAGCAACATCAACAACTAAATAAAACCACCAAGCCTGGTTTTTAGCAACCAGCATTCTAGCAGAAGTCTGGGTTATGATTTTTTTTTTGTTCTGCTTTGTTTTTTTGAGAGATAGCGATGATTTTGCCAAACTGAGCTTTTAATGCAGAAGTCAGTGACCCATCCTACACTGACAGACAGAGATGGATACTGCAAATAAAACAATTTGATTACCAGAATATGACACAAAGTAGATAAGTATTTTATCTTTTTCATACACTACATTATGCTTTCTCCCTTCTTTGGTATTTCTGATATATTTTCTGAGAATCAATTTTGTCTCATGTAAATGGTTCTCTGGAGAATTTCATAATGAGAGGCAGCAGAAATATAAAATAAAACCTGCCATTAAGACAAAAATATTTTCCAATGATGGCACAAACATAATCCAAATATGCACATGGCCAGGCAAAGCAGTGATTGAGTTTGTTCAGAAAAATGTCACGCTGTTCTGTCAAAAGCAGCACATGTATCTCATGTCATTGGGCAAGATGAGCAGACCAAGTTGTAGACACTTGGTAAATCACTCATGTTCTTAACCAAAGGAGTCTCAGGCTGAGAGCTGTATACATTTTAAAATCAAGAAGCAGTAGGGGTGATGATCATTTGCTAACAGATATGGATGCATCTCAAACCCGTTGGGAAGCCGAACATTCCCTGTCTGCCAAGAGTCAAGAAAGAATTCTGAGCACAGTTGAAACTTTTAAAGGACAACAGCAATTAATCCTCTTCATTCATTACCAAATTATGGCTGGAAATAATAATTGCACTGAAAGCAGTGACCACACAGTGAATAGAGAACATTCCACAAGTAATGACTGCTTCAGTAAATTCCTGAGTGCTTTTGGTCTGCAGAGGATAGAACTGAACTCAGTAATTTCCAGCCCTCTTTCTCATTACCAGCCAGGGCAATTGGTATCAAATCCCACCAGGGGTTCACATCGCATCATTGTTATGCAAACTCAGGCTGCATTGATGCAACTGATGAAATTTACTCACCACCTTCCAAGAAAGAGTGACATGAGAGATCCATGGTAGAAGGTACCTTTGTTCTACAGAAGGTTTAGAAGAATGCAGGGGAAAAAATTACTTGACATTATATAGGGCTCACAGCATTACAGGGCTCATTCTGCTTTTTCAAAATCCAGGTTATATTTCTTAGCATCTCCTCAGACTTTATCAGAACAGAGATTCTGACTCTGTTCTGTTCATTTTCACTGCAGCCCAGATTTTCTCCTGTCACCACATGTACCTGCTTTACACCTTCCCTCCCGTGGAAACTTCTCATTTCCATTTGGCATTTCTGTTCCCTGCCCTGCTTCAGAAAACCTTTATCTTTCATCCTACTTCTGCAAACTGCTATGGTTCTTTACTTTAGCTACTTTCATGTGGTTTTGACCTCCATCAAGCCTCAACACATCTACAGCCCCAGACTAGATAGCTGTCTTCTTGTGCCCAATATATAGACATGAACTGAAAGCAGCTGCTGTCAGGTTTGGCTTCAGGTCTGGCATTGTGACTGGAATTTAAAATCCATGTAATCCATGTTAGCAGACACTAATGTCAAAATTTCCTCAGATCTAGGTGTTCTGATTTCCACCCTTTATTTCCAAGGTGATACATTTTTCTAGTTAGAAACCAGCCGAGATTTCCCTGCTTCTTGTTAAAATACCCAAAGAAGAGGTGCAAGTCTAGGATGTCCTTCCAGGAAATTTTAAATCTATGTGCAAGAAAGAGAAAAATATTCTTTCTTTTTTTTATTTTTCAAAGGTGGTGAGTTAATAATGACTGTTTTCCTGTTTCTGCTGCTGTGCTTCCCCCTTCTGTGCAAATATGTGCAGAGTTGCTGCTGTTACATAAAGAATGCAAAGCAGTAGTTTATTTTCTTCTTCCAAATTAAATATTCTGTACTTTTTTTTCTGGTGTTTTTTCCCCTTTCCTGAACATCCTTGTTGCTGTTATTGTAGGCAACATAACCCTGGTTGAAAAGAAATCATCTGTACAGAAACAAGAAGACTGAATTTGGGTAGAAATTGCTACAAGAAATAAATGCTAGACTGATGTTTTCAAAAGAATAAGTGTTATTTTCAACATTTTTGGTCAGTACACAAGTAATATTCTGCTATAAAGTAATCTATTTCCAGAAGTCTTTTGCATTGTGTAAGTCACTCCTTTCATGAATGTCTGTGTCCAGGCAGATCACAATATTGTCAAAAGGTGTTCAAACATGATTATTTTTTCAAATGTCAATGGGTATTTTCTGAGCAAATGGATTCTTGAAAATCTGAGATGTTAAAGATATATGAAGACTGAACTCAGTAACCTGCATCAAGATTTTGATATTTAGTAAGAAACATGTCATAAATCAAGAGACATTGTAATTACCAATTAAAATTCTCTACTGAGGTGCTATTATATTTGTAACAGTTTAATTTTTAGGTTTTTTTAACTCTTCTCATTCTTACTTAAAGGGTCTTATTATTCTCTTTTTGGAATTAACATTTAATATTCCACATCTGGTTGCCAAAACTAAAAATTTGTATTTGCTTAGAGTAGAGGTTGGAATTATTCCTTGCCATAGCACTGGTATGAAGTTTGTTTTAAAACATGAAAGATCCATTTAGATTGCTGAAAAACGGTATTAAAGCTTCTTGTTAGATATTGCTAATTGTGATTGAAATTAAATTACAGTAGAGAGAGATGAAGGACATCTTGCAGCAATGAAAATGGTTGCAAATTTAATTAAAACATTAAATTATTGTTGGAATAAAGGTCATAATCATAAAACCTAATTGAAAGAAGTACATTAGCATGTACCCTAAGGTATCCTTTCCATTTCCAAATATCTCTTACATATTTGACATTTGAAGAGGAAAGAGGTTCCTTTTTATCTGGATGGGTGAATGGCGATGGGGAGAAGTGTTATACGTAATACAGTGTAAGAGCCCCATTTTTCAAAACATCAACACTCACTTTTTCTGTTTCTGACTGGGGAAACTTCCCTTATTTATTGAGCATCATGGACCTGCACAGGGCAGAGGACATGACATCGTGTACTTAGACTTTTCCCCGGTGGAAAAAGTGGAACTTAACTCCCTTCAGGGAGTACCCTGGTATAACTCTGGGTATATTTATGCCATTTTCCACTCCATTTTCTCTCCCTTTCAGCAGGTGAGGGAGCAAACATTGCATAGGGAGAGAAAGTAAAAGCTGCAAGAACATCTATCCACAAAACCCTGCTGCAAGTACACTGCTAATGCTGCTACAGGACAGCTGTCACCTCATCTGGGAATCACTTTTTCTAAATAGAAAATACCCCAAACTGGAATAAACCTTCTTATTAATGATTTCTCCTAAATACTCAGCAGTAGTCTCTGAATTCAGATAAAGTCTTCCAAAATGTTATCCATAGCTTTCTGCATTTACTGCTATCTTTCAGAAAAAGGAGAGGACATGTTTTTTAATATCTCAGAAGGGAAAATCAGAGTGAGTACACTTGAAAAATTAAGATATCTCTGTATAAATATTTTTTTTCATGAGTATTTAGGAAGAAAGTCAGGATGGCCGAACTGGATTTCATAAATCAGTGCTGCAGATTGAAATGCTTTATTGCAGCAAATCACTTTACATTGTAGAAACAAAATAAGAATCATGCATCAGTTTCTAATACAAAGTAATTCTTAAGATTCTTAAATAGCAGAAATCCCCCAAATCTTCTCTAATGCCCATCATTTTTCCTTGCTGTTTCTCCAGACATTGTTCCAGTGGCTGTTTCCTCCCCATGCTGACCAGTTGTGCCAAAGCCATGTGAGCAGCAGTAGAAGACTGCTCAACCTGTTTCTTCTCATCTGATAGTTCAGGTCCATGGTATTTGCTAGAACGCTAATGCTGAGAGAATTAGTAAAATACATTGTAAAACCCAATGCTTTTTGAAAGTTTAAATCTACTTGTGTTAAATTTTCCCTTTTTTTTCCTTTTTCTGCAAGTACTAAAGGCTTCTTTACCCTCTCCTCCTTTACCTTTTCCTTGTTTCCCCATGCTTTCTTATATTCAAATGCATTCCTTTATTAGCAAAAATATTTAATACTAAAATCAAAGGAGATAAATCAGAAATTGGAGAAGATATCAGATATTGCTTCTTGGAATTATGACATGAATCCTTGTTTCTCAAACAGAGGATTTCAAGATCCATACTGCTATTTTTCTCTTCTCTTATACGGAAGCTTCTTGTGAATCCTTCATTACTTGCTTTACAGAGAATTGTGACATGTGACACAATGGGATACAGATTTCAGTTCCATTTGGATCTGCAGTGGGATCTGCAGGAACCCTGGCATGTAAGTGAATCCTAGAATTTGGCTGTTTTGGCAAATGTCAGCTCTCAGCAAACACTTAAATGAGCCAGTAGAAACCCTCCATAATAATCTTACAGCCACTATCTAAACAGGGAGTTCTGATCTATTGTCTTAATTGCTGGTCTAGGTTAAGCCACATATTCTGAAAGGTAATAGAAAGCATTCAGGATCATTGTATGAAACTTGTGCAGCTGCATCCTCCAGTGCTGTATTCTCTGCAGGTTATCTCATTGCTTTATCTCTCCCTCCCCCTGACATGAGTCATTAAAAAAATTAATTTTCAAAGAATTCAGCAGAAATTATTTATTACAATTTTTCTGCTTTAAAAACTGAAAGAACTAGATTAATTGCATTGTATTTTTTAGTATTTGAAACATCAGAAAGAAATATTATAGGAAAATTAATATTTTACACTTGTGTCCATTAATGAAATTGGAAGGGATTTACAGTTTACTGATAAGGCACTTCTGAAGACCTATTTAGAGTTCCAGCCTGAGCATGACACTGATGAAAGAGGTGAATGAAAAAATATACATGGACCAAATGAAAAGGGAGTAGAATGCAGAAATATTTAGAGCACAGGGCACTAATATGGCACTGGGTGACTGCAATAATTTCAGGGAACAAGGGAAAAATGAGAAGTGCCTGAGAGGAAGCTATATATTTTAGGAACTGAACTGAACTTGAAATTAATATTGAGGCATTGCTACATTTCTGTTCCTCAAGTAAGCAGAAGATCTTCTCTGATAAATGGTTTGGTCTTTTTTCCTTCTGCTTCCCAGCACCCTAAAACTGTTCAATATCCCCACATCAAAAAAGACAGATAGAGGTATTCTAGAACAGCTGAGACATGAAATGTAAGTGAAAAATGTGTAGATTTTGTTTACTTCTTCTTTTGCCAATTCCTGAAGAAATCTAAATGTAGTTTATTGCTAAGTTAGAGAAGGGTTATCCATAATTACAGCAGTCAAAGTTACTTTTCTATTATAAGCTCTATGGTTTTATACCTTTTCTGTCTATTGTCTCTGAATCAATCAGTATAAAACATGCTTGTGGTAATCAGAATGGTCTCATGGGATCTGCTGAAACAAATTAACAAAACTGAGGGACATTTACCATTTAGAGATTAGCAGCAAAAGAATTCAAAATTCCTATCACTTGCTTTAGCATGGAGAAAAACCTCTCAGCCTACAAACAGTTTAGGAAAAAAAATGAAGCAGGATGAGTCTCATGATCTGTTTATTTTCGATCACTTTTGTGGGTTCTTATCTATGTCAGTTTTTTATGTAGGTAAAAAAAATTGCAATTTAAAAGTTTTCTATTTTGAGTTCTTGGCATTATTCCATTCCATTTGAGTTACATAAACAGATCAAGGCCCATCACCAGTTGTCAAACCTAGCTGGTTCTTATGACATTAATTTTTCCAATTTCAAATTCACATCATACATAATTACTGAATACCTAACTTCCACTTCATTCATTTGAATTTGAGGCATAAAACAAGTGCCAGGTGCTTTGCTGAATCAGGAAAGCTGAACAGCACATAGGAAAATTAGAAATAAGAGATGCAAAGACTGGCAGAACAGAAAACCAATTTCACTTCTGCTTATTGTTTGTAAGTACTTCCCAAAGCTGTTCAGAGCTCACATGGAAGCTGCAATATCAAATAAAATGGCAGTGAAGGCAAACAGGTAAGGAAAAGGAGAAGTCTGGTAGCAAGCAGGGAAAATGAGGCAGTGCTGCTGCTCCTTCTGTGGCTTCAGTGAATTGCCAGTTTACATCTTAGAAACCTTGCAAGACTGCAGTGAAGCATTTAATGTAATACAGAGGGTTCTGAATGCTAGGAGAGAAAAAATCACAATATCTTGAAGAGCAATGTCATTATCTCAAAATTTACAGTGATTAAAATTTTTCCAGGCCTTCTATTTTCTCTTTCTCGTCAGGAGTTCTTTCCCTTCTGACTAATCATTCAAGTCTGTTCTTGAGCAGCTTTATCAAATGAAGGCTGGGTGGCTCTGTAATGAGAACACATCCAATAAAAGTGCTTTCAATTACATTTTAAAACTGCAAAATATCAAATTACTCCTGTATGAGGATACTCCATTGAAAACTCCAGGATTACAAGAGAGGTCATTATGTTTCCCTGTTATATGGCTTTCAATTATAATACCAGGGTGTCACCTTAAATATGATTCATTGAAAATGTTACAGTGAACAAACCAATTCTTCATTTCTAGAGCCCTGCAATCAATGAAAGAATTCACACAAAGAAAGGAACAGTGTAAACTTTAATTTCTTTATTTTGCTCACTATTTGAACCTTAAATATGATTAATTGAAAATGTTACAGTGAACAAACCATTCTTCATTTCTAGAGCCCTGCAATCAATGAAAGAGTTCATACAAAGCAAGGAACAGTGTAAACTTTAATTTCTTTTTTTTGCTCACTATTTGAACCTTTGGATGGTAAAATAGAAATATTTTTTTTTAAATGTGATCGAGTTTCCGCTTCATCTGTGATTTACTGAATTCTAATATTTCTCCTCATTGCAGTTCTATCCATAAGTGCTACTTCCTTTCATCTTTTGGTTCTCTTTCCCCAGCTAACATTGGGCTGGTAGAGAACTGATGGACTTGCAGGAGATCCAAGCTTAGCTTCTTATTTTGTCATTCCCATGATGCCTTTCAGAAATTAATGTTCCAATGTAGTTAAGTTCCATTTGCAAAAGATATTTAGATACTCAGAAAGCAGTGGAGCAGAAGTGCTGAATCACTCGGTCTTAGAAACCTTACCCAAATCTCTCTGTGGTCAAGTTCCCAGTTTCTCAAGCCAGTCTTTCTTAATCACTGGCATTACAGATTTTTCAAAGATGCCATGTCTGGCAAAAATCACTTTTTTTATAAAAAAACACCAAGCCTCAGGCCTTTCCATTCAGCATTAATTTTATCTGCCTAACTATTAATATCACACACCTAGTTGCTTAGGGCAACACAGCAGTTGTGTTCATTAGAATAAGCCATGAGTGCAGTTTCCAAAGCAGGAAAGGTGGGAGTTGTTTCCTGCAGTATCACCTGGAGCACCCCAGTGGGTGGGCATGAGGTCCTCCAGCAGTTTGCTCCCTGGGCACGAGGTGGGTCCTGTCAGGAGTGAAAGGTTTGTACCATGCTCGAGGTTCAGATCATGAGGGGCTGTGAAAGAGAAGCAGGAAAGTGGATTTCATTACCAGGAAACAAAAATCGTGACCGCAGTTCCCAAGTGGAGCCCCAGACCAAACTTAGACCACTCAGTAAAGTGTGTGCATGGAAACAGGAGCAGCAGGATTCCTGGGTGTGGGAATTCGGAGCTCTGCACAGTGCGCAGGTCACTCACAGAGCTCTGTCCATGCCCTCTGGCTTTGGAGCAGGTACCACAGAGCCCAATGGCTCCACCATCATACACAGATGAGGGAATCTCACATTGCAAGCATCAGCTTTGTGCAATTTTAAGAGCATACTTTGCTTTTTCACATTTTTGTGGTATCACGGAACACTATATTCCTGCTGGCAGATGGAATGCGTGGTTTACCAGAACTGAGTTAACTCTCAAAAGCAAATATGTTTTCCTCTCCCCTTGGCAGATCCTGCCTAAGAACAACACGCCTCTCTTTAAGGCTGCACAGGGTCAAAACCTCAGGCATCAGGGCCTATGATTCCTGCACTGCTTGCACACCTGAAAGGGGTATTTCTGTAGCATTTACTCTTCTAGACTGCACGAAAAACATCACATGGTACTGAGATTCCAAACAATTCTTATTTCCTGCCTGATTTGTATTTTACGTTAAGGATTGTTGTCTAATGACTTGCTTTTTGTTGTTCATTGAGCAACTCAGCTTCCAGCTGTGATAACAAAAACATCTGTCCTTTTGCTGCTGCTAACGTGGGAGGCCATATGGGCACTGAGAAATTCACAGTACAAGAGCTGCATGGTAATGATCAGCAACTTTCCTTCTAGCACAAGGGGTTTTGTGATGATACAAAGTGTGATAGAACAGCGCCATAAAATACCAGAAAAATTCAGGTGAGCTCTCTGGAGGTCACCTAGTCAGAGCAGAGCTGGCTGGGTCAGGTTGCTCACAGCCTGGTACAGTCAGAGTCCAGGTAATTATCAAAGGTGCACGAACTGGACTAAAACCGAAGGGGAATAACTCTGTCAGTGCCCCTCAGACCACTTATCCCTATCCAATCAACCCATTAATGTACAGACAGGATTATCAGGCATGACTTCAAATATTTCATGCTCCTTAACGTTTAAAAAAAGCATTTGTGTAGTTCCAGCTATTGATTGCACCAAATGGGGATCATGTCAATATTCATAAGCACCTGAAGGGAGGGTGCAAATTGAAAACAGGGAAAAATGGCATTTTTTAAAGCCAGCATGCCAAAGCTACAAGGAAATTGTGCATGTGCAAAGATATTTACAGTTATGAGTACAAACTAAGTAAAAATGCCTGTGATTGCTCTGACCTTCAACTCATTACATTACTAATTACCTTCATATTCTTCCATATAAAATAAACATTAATTTATTGTTTCAATTATATTTATGCACAAGTGCATCTGAAGTTTGGATAAACATTCATGAATAAATGAAAAACCCAATGAACACCAGACTTTATAAGAAAAACACTGACAGAAAATTTAATTGTAGCTTTGAGAGTGGTTCTGATGCAACATCAGCCCACCTAGCATAAGTTTTAAATTATATTTGATTACAATGATTATAATCTTTTACATGAAGCAATCACTTGACTGACAATGGCATGGAAGAGAGAATAGAAACTTAGCAACATGGCAATTCCTGTTATTATATATGGACCCTTGCAGAAAGCAAAGTCTGCTTGAAAACTTTGCCTTTATTATTTGATGTGAGCTGTAATTCAACTCAGTGAAGGATCCTTTAAGTCCTCTATGTCTGTGATCAAGAGGGGACTTGCGGTGTTCAGGCACCTGTGGATCAAACCCATCATTTCTGAAAGATTTGGAGGGGGTTTTGTGAATGATCCATTAAATGATCCTGAATTTGACATTTTAGACTGACTTTGTTATTTCTCTTCACCTGCCCATGTCTCCTTGCTAGGATTGCCTTGGTGTGCCATGTCCCTCACATAGCTGGTTTGCTGCCAACAGGGAATTCTACAGCATAGGAAAGGATGGATCTGTCATACATAATTTCAGACATTATAAATCCAGCCTTAAAAGGGTTCCTAACTTCGATTTTAAGTGCTTGTCTCCAATTTTCCAAAGTGGTGACTACTTTTGCTACTACAAGTACCACAAGTACTACGCCACCAACTGGTGCAAGCGCTTTTAGCATATGCTACTACTTATAAAATACCTCTAATCCAGAATTTCTCTTCTCTGCTTTTCATGCTGTCTGGACTATTAAGCATAGAGATACCAGCTGCTTAGCTGCTTACAGGTCATATCAGATATCCTTTAAGTGCATTGGGTTCCCAACACTTTTATCTTGGCAGACTGAGTAGTCCAGTTCAGGGCATGTGGGACAGCAGTACAGCTAAATCCCAGTGTGGCTACTTCTTCAAGGCTGACAATTCCCATCTACCCCATTTTCTTGAATCATTAAAACCATGAAAATATAAAAATACCCTGTTTACAACTATGAACTGAGAAACCCACATTATATCACTCTTCTGCTGTGATCTGTTTAGGGGGAAGAATATAAATTAAGCCTATTTATTTGGCTTTAAATTCTTGCGATTTCTTTATGAAGCACCATGAGGTCTGCAGGTCATGAAGGTGTGCCTACATTTTTTTTAGGATTCAGTTAAACTGAGCCAAGAGATATCAAAACCCACCCTCTTTGCCTATAAGATAAAGGTCAAATTGTCATAGTTTAAAGAGTCTCCAGAATACAGAATTTCAACACAGAAACACCAGTAAATAACTATGTTATATTTATAGTTAGATTTATATTTATTCACTGATCAGATTTTCAGTGGAGTCTAAAAAAAAAAGTATAGACACTTGCTATGATAAGAAGCAATTACCACATCACTTTCAGGTTAAATGATTTTATCCAAATGTCAGTAAGAAGTTTACTCAGTTATTTTTATGCCATGTTATTTTTATAAACATGGCCATGGATTATTCAGCACACATACAGAAACAGATACATTGAGCACTTACTTACCAGATTGTATAGCACTGCAGAAAATCAGATGGAGTATCAGCTTAATTCAAATTCTTTCAAAGTACATCAAGACTAACAAAATCATTCTCCTTTTCCCATTAATATAATATTCCTTTTTCTCCTCCTGAGCTTGACAGTTTTCCATGATAAAAGAGATCGTTCAAGCAAATAAAACATACTTTTTTATGCAATTAACAGGGCCAAGAATTTTCTAACAAAGCTACAAAAATCAATTAGTGATAAAGAAAATGTTTTGTCCCACTCAGATTTTCTTCTCAAACACACTTCAGTTTCATGCCCTTCTGTCCCATAGATGTGTGTGAGCTGTTCAGGCTGTTTAAAATTAAGGAGCTTCCTCACAGCCACAGAGTGAAATGTGTGCAACAAGGGCCTCATGTGGGAAAGTAGAGCTAGGTCTGCATAGCATTATGTGAATGCACAATAGAACTTGGGAAATATGGTTTCTAATATTCAGTTTCTGCTATTCTTATCCTGAGGATGATAGCAACCAAAGAATACAGGTTTTTCAGCAAAGTTAAAAGTAAAAACAAAATGAGAGGCCAGTACTACCCAGCTGGGAGGTCGAGGAACAGAAACTCAGTGTGGCCTTGTCCTTCCTGCCTTTGGAATGAGCCGCTCTGTCTCCTGGGAGCTGAGGGCTGCTGCAAAGCACCCTCCTGTGCTGAGGGTTGTAGGAACAGACACACTGCCTTGCATGCTGCTTTCCACCAGCTTTGTTTCCTGGCTCCTTCTCTGGAAACTGCCCAGCTGCTTTGTATGTGGGCCCTACAGGAAATTTTCCCAGACTCAAACAGAGGTTTTGCTTTTGAGAAAGTTGAGTTACTGCAGAGATAACAGGCACAAAGAGGGGAGCAAGGATAGAGATGTTCTGTGACAGCAAAGATATTCTCTGATACCAAGTGTTTCCAACCTGTCTGTTATATTCAGCAGCCAAGTTCCCACTGCCTTGGAATTACCAATTAAAACTCACTTTTATTAATGAATCCTCTCAAAAACACGTGACAGCAAATGTCCCACACTTATATCTAGTCAGATAAACAAAATGATAAGCAGTGCAAAATAAATACTTTTTTCACGACACCAAGACGAATTTCTCCCTCAAGTGGGGAAACCAGCCAGCTGCCTTTGGGTGAGTAAGTTACAGTGATTGTACTGCTCATGGAACTGAGCATCTGCTCCAGCTTCTTCCTGTGCTCAGACACCAAACAAGTCAAAGCACTGTGGTAAAATCTGTCTTGGATATCGAATACTCTGTACACAACACAGCAGGCAGCTCCCCTGGTGTGACTCCCCTCTCTTATTCCCTTCCCGCCCACCCAAAAAGGGACAGTGTTAGTTTTAAATAACTTATTTCATTTGGTGTATTCAAGTGGTTTTTGACTTTATGTACAATTCAGAGCAATTTAAATCTGTGTGTCCTGCTTTAGTCTGCAAACATTTGCTGTTCAGGTATGCTTAGGAGTGCTGGAAGAGCACAGGCTCCAGAGCCTCCTGCTGTATCCCATGAGCTGATTGTCCATGAAATCCCTCCCAACACTGCTGAGACAGACTTTTGCTCACTTTGTGAGGCAGCATCAGTGTCACTTGCTAAAAATGATGAGTAATGAATTGTCAATAATGTAGATGTTTCCTGCTGGCAGCACAATGACAGGGAGCCCTCACATCCCATTCCTTTCTCTGTTAGAACTATTCCAAGCTTAGCCCGCTATAATATGACCAGTTTACTGACTGCTCACCATATGCTGAGTTTAGAAGCAGTGAGGCCTTCCTGAGGGATTCAGTTCATATAATGTGTTTGGAGAATGTGAGATTAACATAAAAAGTGAGCTCTCTGCTATGAGATCAGATGCTGGCAGTGACAGCTTCTAAAGGTGCTGTCTTCTGGAGGTGGCATTTCAAATAGGAGCTCATTGAAAATGAAATGCACAAAGGTTTGCTGAAAAAATAAATCCAATTTAAATTTTACATCCTCGTGCACTCTGTGCTTTTTTTGAAATCTTCAGTGATGTATTTATACCTGCAGATGAAAATACAGCTGATTTGTCACAAAATCATTAATGAATATCCAACACCAAGTGCTCTGCCTGTATAAAACTGGTCAGCTGGCATGTGAGCACATGAGATGGATTTTCACTTGAGTAGCTTCAAAAATATTTGGGAATGCGTTTTCCTTTTTCTCTTCCAAGTTCTCTCTTCCTGCAGCTTTTTGTTGCTTGTGAGCTGCACAGACCCAAAAGCTGATTAAACACCATGAGTCAGAGCATTCCTTTCAGGATTTCTTAACCAAGAATCAACAATGGAGAAAATCATTTGCATAGGTTTTTTAGTCTATAAAACATCATATTCTGTTCCTTTGAATTCTGAAACACAAAGAGAGAGAATTTTAATTCACCTGCAAGGTCCTGTCCTTTGAGCTTGTTTAGGTAAATTGACTTTGTGTAATGAAATTTTCATTGCTTCCTGGGAATAAACAGAACAGTATGTTTTTAAAAGCATTGCCTACATCAGAATTGCTCCATTTCTCATTACAGACTATATCAAGGAGCAGTATTACAAACCAAGTAAACATCAGATAACCAGGACAGCATTTTAAAGGGTAGCTCTTAGAGATGAATTTATGTCCAGTGGGAAGGGCTGCCTGAGTAGAACCCCCAGTTTGGAAGGGTGGGAGTCAGGCACACAGCAGCCTGTCCATTCCAACCCTAACCCTCTCCTCTGCGCAGCAATGCCCAGTCAGTGGAGCCATCTCCTGCTGCAGCAAGGCTCCCAGCACTGTTCCACACACACCAGGGAGAAGAGGAGAGTGGCAGGTGGGGCTCTCAAAGTCCTTTTCCTGGACAGATCCAGCAGCACCTCCTGCTGAGCGAGATCAAGGGAATGTTTCAGGCAATCCTGGGTTTTTGTGTAGCCCTGCCCTGGTGCTGCTGCTCTGCATCCCTGGTGAGTTGCTGCTACAGCTCTGAGCACTTCAGAACTGCAAAGCACTGGTGATAATGGCACTCAGTGCTGCAAAAAGCTCTGCCTCCCACTGCATTTCTACATATTAAAAAGGAAGGGGGCAAAAGGCCCCCCACAAACACCAGGCTCCAGCATTAGGTCTGAATCATTAATGAGAAGCAGCAGATTCATTTTCTCCTTAAGTGCAAAATTTATTGCAGCCTGAACTGCTGTACCTTGGGCTGGTGCATGCACAGTGCTCTGTTGATTTCTGTCTGGGTCACTGATTTTCCCTGGAAGATTGAATGCCATTTGATAGGTGAATTTGTGGGTTCTGGATACACTCTCAGCTGTAGAGGTAGAGGACAATGGCCATTATTTCTCAGTCCCTTTTCCCCTGGTGGCCCATTTGCAGTTACGTGCTTGGTTTCAGGGTGAACCTGTTCATGCTGGATTCCTTCCTGTGGGACAGCAGCAGATGAGGACATGGTCTCATCTGCTGTCTTTTCCAGCCCTTCCCTAAGGAATATAATGGCTACATATGGTTTTGTGAGACTTACTCCTCAGTCCATATGGAGAAATTTCTGAGCATGTGTGTACAAACAAAACCACACTTTCCTCAGGGCTGTGAGGGAGACTTTTCAGGATAACTGCCTGTCCAGGTCTCACTTCTTTGCCAAAACAGGTGTTATCATGTGCATTTCCTGCAGCAGGTTTTTCTTTTAACAGCATTTCACTCCCTCTCCGAGTGAGTGCCTCCACATTCATTAAATAGAGTTTCAATATCTCAATATCATGTAAACTTAAAGCAAACAAACAACAAACCTCATGCATTTTCTCATGGTAGTCTTTGGTTCAGAAAGCAGAGTGGCCCAGGGATTCTGCCAACATCTCCATAGTTCACTGTGCATCCCAGTGATCAAAGGAAGCAGCTCTTGTTCTCTCAGTGTTAAAGGTAAGGTTGGTTTGATTACAATAGATTTGCTTCCAGAAAAAGTGAAAATCCAGTGAAGTATTTCACACAGACAAGATTCATCAGCCTGGGAAGATCTCATTCTGCTTCTTTGCACTGCATAATATTTACCTTACTTTTTACAGTTGAATGCTATCTAATAGACTCTGTTTAAATGAAAATAGTGCCAATTATTCAATATATTAACAGCATTACACTAGTCCATGGGAAATAACCAAGAATAATTTATGCTGGACAGAACTTTGCAGAAGTTGGTGAAGCCAGTATTTTCCTTGAAAAGCAAGAAAGATAAAGCCAATGATAATATTTACATTATTAAAAACTTACTCTTGTTTTCTACAAGCACAGCGTAGGTGTATGACATTAAGACTATTTCTCCTGCATGAAAACCTGGAACTCATATACATTTGTTTTATTATGATTAGAAAAGTGAAAATGAAGTGAGGCAAGTAAATGTCCTGCTTGTTTCTCACAGCTCACTGTGCAGACAAGACAAGCTGCAGTTTGCAGCACTTGGTCTCTCTTTCACACCCTTGTCTTTAATTGTGTCTCATTAAATGGCAATGCAACACTGAACTGGCACCGTGCACGAGTGCTCCTCTATCACCTGCTTGGGCTGATCCTCTGTACCTAAACTGTCTAAACCCTGCCAGTGCTCTCCAGCAAACACAGCCAGCAGGAATGCTCCAAGGCTGATCAGGATTTCAGATATGCAGGTGTAGCTCATGTGTCCACTCTGAGAACAGGCACCAAATCATCCTTTGTTTTCTTCAGTACTTATATTAATACTGCTCAAAGGAATTGAGCATTCAGGTATAGGGTCTTCTAAAAATTAACAGTGATTCTAATCCTGTTGCTTTTATTTCATGTACTAAATAGTAAATTGCTTTTGACTTTTATTGCCCAATGAATTATTCACTTCAAGTCAGAAAGGCAATTTTATAGTGTCTCATAAAAAGCATTTTAAACACGATGGTTATTATACACTTTCTGTCTCTACCACAGATTGTTTGGAGTATTTTAACTGTGATAGGAGATTTTAAATATTGAACATATGGGTGCCAGTGAATATTTCAGAAAACACAGACAAGCTTTTCTGGCTTCACAGTTTGTATTATTAAACTGTCATAAAGTGGGAAAAAGCCTCTCCTGTCATGAGACTCTGTCAAAGAGAGAGCACAGAAGTGACTTTGAAGAGAACCTGCAATTGTAAAGGTCTGAAAGAAGGCAAGGAAGAAAGAGAATAAGAAACATGAACATAATGGAACAAAAAGATACAAAGCTGGCTGGGATATTGAAAAAGGGGTTTGTGTTTCATGGAGTCACAGTTCTGAGCTGTAAGACTGCCTTGGCAGATGAATGGCACAGGTTAGAGAGCTCTCTGTGCATCTGTCAAGCTGTAGGATTTAAGCTGGGATTCCAGCAAGTGTTTCAATCAGATAGGGAAATTTAAGGGGGAATACTGACTGCAGAGCCTCACTGTTAGGCAGATAGGTGATCTTATGTCAAAGTGCAGTTCTCAGTTTGAGGGAAATTAATGTTATCTGATACCTCCCAGACCTGTGGGTTTAGGGTATTTTTCCTTTAAATAATAAAAAGATTTATAATTAAAATAATTAAAATAATAAATTTAAAACTAAAATTTTATTTTCATATGACTCTGTGAGACTCAGGAATTCCAGGCAGCCGTGACCCATTCAAAGTCCTCCTATCTTAACAGCAAGTACTTCCCTTGTGTAGGCTGTCCCAGGAAGACGTGATGTTTTCCACTATCTGACACCGAGGTAATCATTTTGGGGGGAAAGGTTTTATCAAGAAGCTGACAGTATGGAACTGGATGTATTCACAGATCAGGGAAATTGATAACAAGGGTTAACCATGGATCTAGGAATGTAAAAAAAACCCTTTCGTTGTTGAAATTTCCTAATCAGCAAAACTTTACTTTGCCAATATGGATAAAAAAAAATTAGATACCTAAAGAGAAACAAGTCTTAGGAATTAGCAGAAACACACAAATATTTAAAGCATGCCTGCACTGTAGAACTGTGTTGCAATAACCTTTCTGAAGGTACTGACACATTTGCTGCTACACATTGTACCAGGTACAGGCTTCTTTTCATGCTAATCTGGCAAATCCCCTTGATCTAGAAAAGATGAAAGACATTGCAGGGGCTATCTTTTACTTTCATCTTCTCTGTCTATTACCCAGGTCTTTACCTTATAAGTCACCTTTGTCTCACCTGCTTCCTACCCCATAACTTTCCTTTTGAAAGAGCACATTAACACAGTAAGGAGATGCACAAATTACCTCTTCTTACACAAAAATTATGACAGTCTCTGGAGTACAAGAAGGATGCTTGTCATTTATCTGCTGTTTAGACATGCTTAAGTGGGCATACTCCTCAGTGTCCTGGAGAGTCATTTTAAGGTCAATACTGTGTCTAAATACTACAATTCAGCCCAAGTTTAACTGACCAAAAAAAGATGGAGGCTTCCCCATTAAGGTTAAAGATGAAATAGCAATTTTCCTACATATACTAATGTCCTAGGGTGACGTTATGATGCTTGTATCCCCATTCATGTGCTCTGTTAATGTTGGATATTATGTTCTGTACCTTTAAGACCGGCTCTGAAGAGGGAAAGTTTTGTTTTGGTTTTCTTATCAGCCTGGTGGGACACAGAGACTGCAGCTTTTGCTTTTTCTGCTTTTGCTTTTCACTTTGCTCTCTCTCGCTCTTGCTTGCTTTGCTTCTGCTTGCTTTTGCTCATTAGCTAGTTTAGCTAAACTGTCCGAATTTCTTCCTGGACTGTTTCTCCTTTCCTTTTACTGACCATTTCAAACCTGCCCTGGACTGGGACCTGGGAAACACCGAGGGTTTGCACCCTGTGGCCTGCAGCAGCTGCCCCAGCGCTGGAGGGACTGAGAACAGAGCGACCACCCCCAAGAGAGACTTTCTGAATTTTTCGTCTTTTTCAGAGCGGTGTCATCTGGTATTGTTCATTTTGTGTGCTGGGGGGTGCTGTGCCTATTAAATAAACAGGTTCGTTCCACTCCTCTCCGAGGAATCCTTCCCGAACCGGTTGGGGGGAGGGGCTGTGTGGGTTTGCTGTCTGGAGGGGCCCTAATTTGGAAATTCTCCTCCAAATTTGCCCTAAACCACGACAACTAATCATCCAATGTGTCTCTGTTCCCTTGAGGTCCAACCCTTCTTTAAAATCTACAAGAGAGGATTGCCTTTGCTTTTATGCTCCAGAAGTTTTCCATGCAGAAAATAATATCCCATGTATAGAGAAATATCCCATAAATAGAGAAAAGGGAAGTCCCCTCACAGAAAGAATTATAAAAAGCCAACTAAATTCCAACAGATCACAGGCTATTTTTCCCTGTAACAAGTTTCCACAGTTATTCTTGTCTCCTACAATATGCCAGTTCAATGGGCTTCTTGTACACTTTGTTCCTTTCTGTGCAAGTAATTCATGTTTCCCTGGATCTCATTGAAGGACTCCCAGGAGCAGACCTACATCTTGTGAGTGTGCAGATACATGTGTAAGAAACAGTTCTCCCAACAAAGACTGGTTTTTTAGTTGTGGCTTAACCAAAGACTCACCAGAAATGTGCAGATTTACCTAAATGCAAACATTTCCCCTCCACCCAGATTTTCCACATCTACACAGCAGTTATCTTTCTAGTGAAGTTGTGTTATTTTCCTCATGAAGTCCTCAAAGCAAGTGCTTTGTATAAGAAAAGGTAAGGAAATTTATACTGCAGACTGATTACTGATTTACTTTGCTTCTTTGTGGGAAAAGGATGGAATTGATGTTACCTAAAGTTTCTGAGGTCAAACTTAATCCATTAAAACATTTCCATCAGGGACAGACTCCATGCTAACTAAATGATGAGTGAGTAAAAACAGGAATCATGAAGAGTTGGGAGTTTCACTTGTGCACTAATCTTTATTCATGACTTCTATTTAATTTCACTGTGAATACTCCAAATATTAAGAACTGCCTTTCCAAGTAGGAAGCAGGACTGGAAACCGGTGCCATCGGTGAAAGAATTTTCTAGCAGCTCTGCTTCCTCTTGAAAATGAAGCAGAATAAGTGAGGAGTAAAGTGATGATGGTCCTTATCCAGGGGGCATTTTCTTTTTTCATGGAGCCTTTTATCACATGATATAATTACATAGAGAAGCTGGAACAAGCAAAAGCAAATGCTAAATATCTGAGTTCATGTATCAAAAGGCAACCTCCTAATGATGTTAAATAGAGGATACTGTTTAAACAAAGCAGGACCTGGGGATTTTTAGAAAAAGACTTACATTAAATCAGAAGTCAAACAATGCCCTTGAACGACAATTTTTCATTGTCATGAATCAGGAGTAGGAAAACATTTCCCGGTAATAAAGGATGATGCAAAATGGATTTTCCTGTCATGGTGCTAAATTTTACTGTCAATAGGATTGGATGTTAAAAACATGAGGTGTTTCCTTCTGAGTTCTAAACAGTTTTAAAAGAATAAAAATTGCCACAAAGATGCAAAGGAGAAGCTAGAATACAAAGCAGTGCAGGTGACTGTATTAAAATAGAAAAGCAGCTTACTCTGGACAATGAAATGGAGGAGGATCTGTTTTGCTGAGAAAGCTTTTTTGGTTTCCAGCCAGATGAAAGATTTTGCAGGAAAGAAAAAAAAGGCCATGTACACAAAACCCTCTGCCTTTCCTGCTCTATGAAGTAGCAGCTTGAGTGAAGTCTGAGGGACCTGGGGCAGTTGTTAAACAGCAGTTCCTCCCTTCCCTGGCTCAGTGTGAGATGCCAAGTAGCTGCATGGCCCCAGATTTGGACAGACAAGAGGAAAAGGCAAAAATAACTTCCAGTAGTAAAAAAATGATTTTTGTGATCTGTCAGCAGACACAGATTTAGAAACCAAACTGTAAGTAACTATATCTATAAAAAAATTATATATGTATTTATGAGTTTATATAATAGTTTATATAATAGTTGTATCACAATTTCTTTCCCCTGTGGTTTTTTCCTCTCTTCCCATATGATTGGAAGCCCCAAGCTGAGGCATTTCAATCAGCTTCCTCTGGAGTCCCTCTATAGCCAGTGGAGGAAAAAAGGACCTCTAGAGAGCACTGCAGCACATAAATTCTGAATCACCTTCAGCAGGGCTCTCTCCCTTCTCTCTCAGCTCTCAGGAGAGCCCTGGAATGTTCTCAGTTAAATGGGAAAAAAGGTAGATCCACATTCCTGGTGTGAGGCAGCAAATAGGCCTCCATTGCTTTAAAGATATGAGGCACCTGTCTGAAGCTGCTGGAAAAGAATTCCTTGTTTCAATGATTTCCCTGATTAATTTTCTTTTTTTTTTTTTCCCATAATTAACTACAAACTAGACACATTTACTTGATTTAATATAGCATCACCAGAATTCAGATCTCCTGGCATTTTGAGCTGACCGGGTTCTTTTCAACTTTAAAGAAGTGGAATGAGTTTTCAAATATTCAAGTTGCACAAACAATTTTTCATGTTCATTTATAAAATCAGAAACTTATACCAGACTGTTGATCCAAAAGCTACAGTTGCTAAATAATACTGTTGCAAAATACCAAGTTGAAAGATATGGTCATGAAAATTGTCTTTATGCCTCTACTGGTAAGAAACAAAATACAAAGTTTTCTATTTTATGCCAATGTCTTTACAACACAGTGTGCTTGAAGAAGTGTATTTTTGCTTTATTAGCTGGTTTTTCAATGGAATCAAGAGTATGATGAACAAGTCTCTTCAAAGAATGATGTCCTGATTTTATCTATTTTTCTAAAAGTTGCTTCAAAGAATTTTAGGCACTTCACAAACTCCAGGCCAAAAAATTCAATACCAATGAATTGGTAATATGATCCTTTTCAGAGGCAATTAAATTTTCTTGACTCTAAAATTATTACAGTTAAGATGAACCTTTAATTTTCATTCCCTGCCCATGCACATTATCCTTTAACACAAAATTAATTTTTCCTCTATTTTTGTGTGCTAAAGTTTCCTTCCCACAAATCAAACCTCCCTTTCACTTCCCATGGAAAAACACTGAACTTGGTAACGTTTCTGCAAGATTTATCCCCAACACCTTCTGGAATGTTTAATCAAAGGTACCAATAGATACCACTTCTGTTTCTTTTAAAATAGCCCATCAGTTTACAAATAAGTGACATTTCAAATACTTTGTGCTACTTTCAGCAGTGTTCTACTCCAGCAAGCAAAATGAGACATGACACAAGCAGTGTAACTCCATTAAATGAAAAACATTTCCCGTGTTCCTGAACTCTGAAGTTATGTTAAAAGACAGAAAGACAGAAAGAATTCTATTTGCATTTTGTTTCCACAATCCAGGTCTATACATTGCAGGTGCCTAAATGACATCCAGGAAAAAAAAAAGAAAAATAATTCCGGGCACAATAGTTTATCCTCAATAAGGAGAAGTCAAATGTTGCAGTAAAAAGCTTCTAGAAAATCAGTGAAAGAGTAAACTTAATGCCTAATAGAAGCAAGAAAATGTAGCCCTAGCTAAATTATGTTACCTGGCATGGTGGGATAATTGTTAAAAGATTTCAAGCTTTTGTATGATTACTAGAATTCCAACATAATGTAAATATGATCAGATTAGTCTTAACATTTTATGCAACAAGCTGTGCTTTAGCAATTGTCATTTTGTTTTGATAGGCAGAGACAATATTATTGATATTGACATAATAACATTCTTGTTTTACTGACTTTATTAAAAATAGCTACAAAAGAGAAAAGTTCATAAATACATAATTCGAATTAAATCAAGCAAATGTGCCCAGCTTTATCAATATGATTTCTTTTTCCACTGCCAAAATTAATTAATTACTCCTTTGTTCTTCTCAAAACAAGATTGTTTTCTCATTTGCTAAACAGTTGTTAAATTGGTGAAACAGACCCAACATATGGGAGCCCCAAAGGACTGATGTTCTTCTGTCAGTCTTTCAGGACTCAGGGTAAGTAAGGACAAGTAATAACTAAATACAACACTACAAAAAAACCCCTGCAGAAATAGCAATTAATCCCATAATCTGTCTCCACTCCTCAATTGCACAGACACCAACTGTAGCATTGATTTCTGTTTCTCAGGCCTTCCTTCACAAGGGCTGCTAGTTGGATTGCTCTCTCCTTTGAACATTTCTCCATTTGCTTTCCATCTTTGACTTCCTCACAAACAGGTTTTTGCTTTTTCCTCACCTATCAGCTCATTCCCATTTCAGCCTATTATGGCTCCCTTCCTTATTCTTCCCTTTACTGTAGAATTCCTTCCAGACATTTTTTACAGAGAGTGCTGTTCCAGTCGCCTTTCTTTTCTTTACAGCCACCTTGTAGGAAGGAGATTTTCCTGATGTGGCCTTCTCACAAGTAACAGATTCAGGATGAAAGAGATTCAGGTTCTGCCAGTGGAGGTTTGGGTTATTTGGAAACATTTCTTCAAAGAGAGGTTGGTCAGACCCTGGGACAGGCTTCCCAGGGGTCAGGGGCAGAGTCAGTGCTCCCAGAGGGATTTAAAAGTGTGGATGTAGCACTTGGGACAGGGCTAGGGAGTGGCCTTGGTAGTATTGCACTTCCAGTCTTAATGGTTTGTTCCAACCTAATTGAATCTGTTTCTGTGACCCCTGTAACAGTTTTGTTATCATCATATTGCAAAAGCGCCATACCTTCTCCTTGATTTCTCATGGGCAGATCCTCACAGCACTGACTCCTTCTTCTTCACAGCCAACAACTCCATCTCTCTGCACAGCACAACCAACAAACCCCAACACTCCCCTCACGCAGCTCACCCACCCTTTTGTAGCACGCGTCTTATTAGACACAGCTGTGGCCTGTTAAGGGCAGGCCTGTTCCTAACCTTTGGTGATTAGTACAGCTGCAACTCCTCAGGGGTGAGACTACCTTCTGCACCTATTTTCTTACATTCTATCCCTCCACAGAGTTTAACTGAAGAGAATTTTCCAAATTTATCTGGAGGGGAAAAAAAGTTTAAAAACCCCTCCCCAACAAGAAGATAAAACCTATGAACTTTTTCTACCAAACATTTTGTAGAACTTTGCAGTGACAGCACCAATCCTTTGCAATACTTTTCCCACAGAAACCATTTGTTGGTTCAAGTCAGTAAAAGTAAAGCTCTTCAGAGAAAAAAGAAAAACTAAGTTTTAATGCAATCTGAAAAATGCCCACCTTTCAAAATTTTTTTTCTTTACTTTCATTCACCTCAATCATCACACTTAAAATAACATTCATCAAGAAAATTATTGTGGCAACATTGACAACTGTGGAATGCCTATCTTTTAATGTTGTATATGAGTTTTAAAAACATTCTTCCTGCCTGATACAACTTAGAGACTTGCTAAACAGAAATTAGAAAAGGAAAAATAATGTTGTACTTTAGAAATCCTATGTTCCTGTGACCTTTCAAAGTTCTTTTCCTTCCTGCAACTGCTGTAGGTTTCATTTGTGGTCCTGGAAAAGTCAGTCCTCATCACCCATGAAAAAAGGATTTCATTCCTTCCAATCTCATTCCGAAGCAAGATTCAGCTTGATTTTAAACTTGTTGAGTACAACTTGGCAGTCAATTCTGCCATCAGATCCTGTGCTCAGGATCCTGGGAACATCCTATTATCTGGGATGCCTGGGTGCTCTCATAAAACAAACAATAATCACTACCATAGGAATAATTGGCACAAAGACAAACATTAGTGAACGCTCCAACTTGGCCAGCCTGTGAGGCACTGAGCTGACATTAAGTGGGGAGTTGCAGTGATTTGGGCCAAGTACTGCCATGCAGACATGATGGGAACTCGCCTCAGTAATTTCTGCTCACAAAACCAGATGAATTTTAAGGCTAACAACTTTCCTTTTAAAGCCCTTTTCACATCTACTGACAACCTTCATTGTTAGCTGCTAACTTGCTTGGGTGTCTTGATCTGCGAGTCTCATTTGAATACATTCATTATTATACTGCCAGAAGAAACAAAATAAACTTAATTAGAGGTCACATCACTTCCAGCTCAAGTTAATTAAAAGCCTAATCAAACCTTTTGGGAAACAGTAGCCTGTCAGTGAAAAAAATGATAAGGGGAATAAATGGCATTATCCCCCCACACTAAGGATAGTAATCTGTCTGATTGCCTTTTCTTCCTCCCCCTGTCTGATTTTGCACAAAAAGAAACACACAGGAGAGTACATATACACTCACATAACATTCATACTAAATAAATGAGTTTGCCAACTTTCCCTCAGCCTGGGAATCAATGCCTGTTGCAGGAGGAAATGCAGGAATGATGCTGCACATCTTTATGCTGCCTAGCACATAAATATGATCAGCCATTACAAGGTCAACTTTCCAACTCAACTGCATTTGGAAGAAGTATGGAAACCAGCCGGAGGCATAACAGGACTGAATCTCCAATTAACAAAGATGAGATAGGCAGAACTCATGGGGTGCACACTTGAACTGCTGCTGTCAGCACGCCTGAGCTCTCACAATGCACTGACCTGGTGTGTAACCTGGAAAAGCCATTGCGCCTATCTTGGATCTTTGCTTTGGCCATTTAAGTCTGCTCACAAAAACTCGATTTCAGACCATGTTTGCTTCTTGGGAAAACACTCTCTTCACTTACTGCTATATTACCAACTAGCGTAAGAAAGCTAAAAGAAAGACATTTCTCACATAGGAGGTCTAATGAGGAAAAGTTCTATCAACAGATGCTGAAAAATGTGATAGCCACTTGTTTCATATCACCAACAACCTCATGTGACAGCCTCTCCCATCAGGAGCCCACAGATGAAATTTATAAAAGATAAACACTGATTTTTTCAATAAAAATTGTTTATTGGACACAAGAGAAGTCCTGAACAGAAAGTACCTAAGGAGAAATCTGGGATACTCAGTATGTTCACTCTCTGTATTTCTTCAACCCCAGGTACTTTCTGAGTCTGGGAAGAACCCATTAATTTTAAGCCAAACTGCTTCCTTGGGTATTGTAAATAATATTCATTATTGAACACAAAATCTCAAATTGTGTCAAGCTAACAGCTCCGTAGCATGTCCCTGTTCCATACTGGAATCATAAAATTCCTAAAAAATGAGATCCAAACATGCATGCTTCCGAATTTTTCTGCTTGTCCTCACCCTTATTTACTCCTCCTGGAGAAGGATGAGCTGTTGAAGCTGACCTGAGGTGATGGTTTTCCCCAAAATAACTTTTTATGCCAAACTCTCAGAAATCACATATTGATTTCAGTGTTGATTTGAAAGGAAAATCCAAAGGAAAGTTTTAGAAGACTTTATTTTGAAATTAAAATTCAGGGACATGAAGCTTCATTTAAAATTTTGTCCTTAGCAATGCTGTTCATATCTGTTCTGGATTGCTCTTTCCATAATTTCATGATGCATAGAATACTATTGCTACTCCTGAGGGCTCCACTTACTGTTAACTGAAAGGCATTACCTACTTAGATGAAAATACATTTCCTATTTGTGGGAAGAGCAAAACCACAAGCATGGCTGTGTTTTCCTGGAGTGTCCCAGAGCAGTCACTTTTCTTACACATTTGAAGCATCCAGGTTTACCTGAACAGAGCAAAACCAGCTTAACATGGAAAAGCAGAAAGCAGATCAGGAAGAAATTGCTAACATTGGATATGTCAGCATTTTATTTTGGTATTGTTTTTCTCTTGTGACCTGTTTTCAGGGAGAGAAAATTAGGAACACACACAAATTTGTTTTTTCACCTCCTGTCATTCTCTCACAAATGTTGTTCTCAATTTCAGCACCGAATGGAAATATCTAACATGGCTTACACATTTTTGCAGCTGAGCAAAATCTTAATACATATGAACATTTCAGTTGCAAATCAGGGCTAAAATAGAGATTTATTATGGCTGGAACTCAACTGAAAGAACATTCATTCAATTTTCCTTCTTCTCATGACAGTTCCCACCCAGCCAAACAACATGCATTGTATGCTACTCATAAAAACACATCTGTGCTTAGAGTGAAGGTGGGCACAAATTTCTTAATCAGATGAAAGAATTCAGGTCAGCCTTCATCAGAGAAAATGAAAGAAAATTCAGGAGAATTTTCTTCATTCAAGAGAATTTGGCTTCATTTAAAAATAAAAGACTACTGAGATCTACTAGAAACCATGGAACCACAGAAGCATCATAAGTGCAGGGAAGCCAATATTTAGGAATACTAAAATCAGAAGGAAAAAGCAATCAGTGCTAAAACAAAGTACCAGAAATGATGGATGTCAGGAATGAATGAGAGATGTGTCATGAAAGGAAAACAGAAAAGTGGATATTGAAAGGAAGGTTCATTGGAAAGAGAAAGATGAAGGACAAAGTAAAAATCAATGAGAATAAAATATACATAAAGTGAGTCATAACAGGATGCTTGTATTTTGTCAGATGGAGTCATCAGTCTGTGAAAAGCAATAAAAATGCAAAGCTGCGGAAAAAAGAACCAGCAGAGCTAGGTTGGAAATGCACTGGAGCTTCCCTGGGGCAGCACAGTGCCAGGGGCTCCCCTGAGCTCCACCGCCACAGCTTTGGAGTTTTGGTGCCTTCCCTTCAGAACAGAGGAGAGCCAATTCACAGCAATTGTTAGCTCTGAGTGTGAAAGGCAAAGCTGGTACACAGGAGCTTCGTGGGCATGCAGAAACATGGGCTCCTTGGAGCACTTTGCACTCTTTTGAACTTGGGCAAGCCAAGCTGAAACCAAAACCAGAGTTTGTGTAACCTTGGTAAGCATAGGAAGCCAAGCCAGCGATGGTGATTGGAGACAGATCATGGCAGATTCCATCAGAGCACAGGACAAGAAGGAATGGGATACTATTGCCTTCTTGAAAAAGCACAAGACAACAGCAGTCCACACAGACCACAGTATTCAAGCCATTTCTAACATATTTCTGAGCTCTGGGAAGGAATTTTGGCTGTAGTTTGTATAAATGAGAGATGGAGTTCATGATATAGACTTGATTTGGAAGTCACTGCTACCTTAGCAAATGGCTTTGTGAAAAGAATCTTGGGAGTTGTTACATCTTGAACCTCTCCTCCTCTAAAGCAAGTTTTGAATGAGGAAATGTTCAGGTTTGGAGCAGAAGAAATAAAGCCCTTTCCAGGATTATTTGTCAAGGGTTCTATAAGACAGAAACAGACACTGATGCTACAGATCCTGCAGGTGCTTTTCCTGGCTGCCTGTCAGATCAAAGGCCTGCTTAGCTGTGTCCTCCCTCCCTAAAATGTGCCAGAGTCAGCTCAGGTGGAACAAACAATTTTCTCCCTATCAAGAAGATTCCAGGCAGTTTCTTTTGTAAGAGGGATGGAGCAGCAAATCTTTAGCTGTTGTTATGCACGTACCTCTCCTTGGTGCTCCTCACTGGAACTCTGACATGGATAAATTTGCCTCAGCTATTGAAGTCAACCTGGTAACCAATACATATAGGTAGAATTTAAAGTACCAGCTCCTATTCTATGGAAACAAGATAACCACATTCTTTTCTGTTACAATATTTTCCTCTGTGGTAGGAAAAAAAAAGACGCAGGATTCTCTATGGAATATTAATCCCCATATTTCTGGGTGGGACATACCTGGCCTCATCTGACCCTTGCTGCTGGACCAAAGGGGGCAGCTGTGGCGTTTCACCTCAGAGATACCTTTGGTCGGCTGGATGCTGCAGCTAGGCACTCGGAACAAATCCAGGCATAGTAGGAACTCAGTTTACCTCTGATGGAAAAGGTTCAGGTGACGGTGAAGAGAAAGGAGAGGATTCTACTGTAGAGTTTTAATCCAGAGTTTTATTTCAGGATGGTAGACCTCTGAATGTTGTAACAGCTCCCAGTAGAATGCCAGCCGCATGGCCTCATGTCCTTTTAAGCCCCGGGGACAGGAGGAGGGGAAGGGACAGGTGAGGGCTAACCAGGTGTGAGGAGGGGAAGGCTCAAGGGATATAGACGCTTGGACAGGCCAATGAGCCCGGACCTGAGGGGCATCTTTTGAACTTCTGCCAACCACACCACGCCCTTGCTGGAATGTTAAGATTGATGGACAGCCCTTAGGCAGGAGGGCAAAAGGGGAAAGGAAAGGTTGGCATAGCTCAGGGGTTGGGATAGGTGAAACAGGAAATGCATCACACTGCAACAATTCTCCATCCTCTTTTCTCTACCCCCCTAAAGGCCTGATCTTTATTTCTCACAACTGCTGTTCCTTGCTCAAATACCACCTTTATCACTGCTAAATATGGTCTCTCATTTCCAGAGCCATACACAACTCTGCAGCATAAAGACACCACATCACTTCGTGCTTGGTTTCATACAGGCTTTGTTTAATCTTTTTGTCTGAAACTTTCAAAAGAACGATTTAGGGTGAAATTGCAAATAAATCTCTGGAAGTGCCTAATTCATAGCAGAGAATGCTTGTTAATCTTAGGAAATGTAATTGATGCACTACTTAAGGACATTTAAAAAGCTATTTGAATCACTGCTTAAAAAAATTCCATAAGCTTAACAGAACAATGAAATAAGTCAGCTGTGAAATGTTCCCTGCCTTTAACAGGACACCTCAGTAGAAAAAAATGAAGGAGTCTGAAACATAAGAACCCATTTCTTCTGCTGCAATGATATTTCTTATTTTAATTTATATTAAATACTGTTATCCTTTCTCAAAAATATTAATACCTGCCCTGGTACTTTACCATTTCTTAGGAGTCTATGGAGTTTTCTTCCTCTCACACACTCATTCCATTATCCTGGGCTCAAAACTACTCCTGCTACACTCAGTTACTCTATTTACATCTGAGGGATGGGGAAGGAGGAATAAATGTCTATGCTAAAAGTACACAAAATCTTTAAAATTGTTTTAAAAGTAAATCAGACATTGTGGTCCTTCAGGATTTTGCCATTCTGTCACTTCAGAATAGCTCTTTACCTCTCTACATTTTCCAACACACTTTAGGGGAAAGGGTGGGAATATTCTTGGAAACATTGACAGTGATGAGTTCCAGATGCAGACACTGATGTATCTCCTCTTTATTGATCATTTTCTTCAAGAATAGGCTGTGTGATTCCATACTAATAGAATTACTGGTTATTCATAGAGCATTTGGCTACTCCAACTGGAGTGCTGGGTGTGGTCCACGTGCATACTTGAATGTTAATCTCTGTGCCTGAATCTTCTGCAGGACAGTAAAGCAGAGCTTACAGAAAATGTATACACATTATTTTAGCAAATAAACTGATTATATAAAACATCACATGGCCTGAATTAGCAGGCTTACAGCAGCATTTCTGAAACTAAGACTGTTGGGAGGATGGACTGTGTTAAACATCTGCAACTGGTAGTAGTTCACTTGCTCTCAGACTGAGCATAAGAAATCACTGGCTGGATATGACTCTTCCAGCCAGGAAAGTGCTAATGAACCAGGATAATTGTACAAGAGCCCTTGTGACTAGTCACAATCAGAATTAATTTCTTTGTCTGAGTGCATGCAAGCCATTCCCACTTCCAGGTCCAAATTGAAAGTTTAAAACTGACCTGGCTGCTTTGGACAGCTTCCCCCTTCCATAGTTTAGTGTTTGCCACAGCATTGACATGGCATCTCTTCATCATAAGGATCACGTCACTAATGCGGAACTGAATCTAAACAAATACAAACCTCAGCTTTGATACCTTTAGTAAATGTTTTATATTGAAGAAGACTTTCATATTTTCTTGTGACTTGTTGACAACTGATACTGATCTGACAACATTTTCCTCCCCAAACAGTCACATTTTCCCCCAAACATGTGTTTCAGAACTGGAAAGAATAAATGAGGGGCATAAAAGGAGACTATTAAATGTGAACTGTCGTAGGCTAACCCCACCTGGCAAGTAAGGGCCACAGAGCCACTTGCTCACACCCCCCAGGGAACGGAAGAGTGTTGTTATTATATTGCAAAGGTTCCATATTGCTAGACTTTCATACCTCCTTGATGTTTCTCATAAGCAGCTCCTCAAAGCACTGACTTTTCTTGCAGCAGCCAACTGACCCCTGTTCCCCTCAACAAACCAACCCACTCTTTTATAGCACTCTCCTTATTGGCTACAGCTGCAACTCCTTTAGGGCTAAGATTACTTTCTATACTACCTTTATTTTCTTATATTGTATCCCCCTACAGAAGAGTGTACAAGATTTATGTGAATTGAGATTTCCTTGTCACGCCAAGTACAAACATCGAGCAACCCCTTCCCCCAGGCACAAGCTCTACTTGCAATTCATAAGGTCTCATATGACAGGCAAGTTCCTGAATCCTGAAATCCTGGGATCCTGTCCTGTCAGGCCAGCACAGAACATGGGACCCTCTTCTAGTGCCCAGAAAAGAGCTGAAGAAAAGCTGAGGGGAAGGGCTGAGATGCTGAATTTGGTGGAAGTTGCTTTCTGCTGATGCATGAATGGATCTGCTACAATTCCTGTGGGAATCTTTGTTTTGCCTTGGTTTGTTTGGATCATGAGAAATGGGGAGGTCAAAGCATTGCCTTAATTATAATCTCTTTCTAATTCTTGCAATTTTAAAAGGAAAATGATATTATTATTTTACATAATGGTATGCAGCAGAATCTGTGTTTGAACAATAACCACTGCTAAATGAATTAATGTTTCCCCAGATAACTAGTTTTTACTTTTTTCTTTTCTCTTCCATTTATATGCACATTGTCAAAGGGAACATAGTGCTCATACTGTAAAAGGCTTGAATTGTTCTTTTTTTTTTTTTTTTAAGAGTACTGGAATTAAATGAAGACAAAAAGGGGTATGTATGAAATGCAATTTGGTATTGAATACTATCAGTAATCTCTATGCACCTACCAAGACACATATCTCTCCTATTGAAGATTTGCTTCAGAAAATGTTAAAAGCACCTCATAGCTTGATGTCTCCTGTGTTTGTGTAATGAAGGATGGTGAACACGTACTGTTGAAGCAGCTGTAATTCCTTCTACTGCTTTAAATTCTCTGGGAGTAGTAATTCAGTTCACTTTGCAGTGGAAATTTTGTTGCCCCTTCACCAAACAGTTAAAAGACAAAAATCCCCACCAGTATTGAAATGGCTTTGTTGCTTGAGTCAAGTCGAGGTTTACTGAGTTGATATAAATTGGCATATTTGAGTCAGGTTGTATTTTCTGCCTTTTTAATATATGTATCTTTATTATAAGGATAACAGTATTTTAATCATATTATCAGCCCCTTGCACATCTTGTAAGCGTCCACAAAATCTGTATGGATTTCCTGCAGACAAAATTCATCCGTTGGCCAAACCTCCACCAAACACTTGATTTGTTGATAAAATCAGGTAGCAGCAGAACAGGAGGAGGGAGAAGGCTTAAAAAACATTTTGTAGTAGACTTGGATCTTATCCCTGCCAGTCATGTGCTAAGGGCTGAAAGGTAATTATTCTTTAATTCATTTTCACACTGTACATCTTCCTTTTTGAACACTACAATGTGAGATGAAGATAATAGAAACGTGTCTGTTCCAAAGCTGCAGGGAAAGATGAGTCGGCAGCTATGATAGATTTTACTGAATTTTCATAACTTCTATTTTAGAACAATGTTAGCTTGCCTGTTATTTTACAAGTGCACAATGTATGCACACCAGATGGCAATTTGGGAATGGATACAGGAGCTGAGGATATATGCAATACTTTTCTCACAGCACACCTTGAATTCCAGGACCATTTCAAAGAATATTCTCATTTTTTTCTTTCCTTATAATGAAACATATCTTTTCAGTAAAGGTGTTTTCTGTTAAGATTAATAAACTAGGAGTGGAGGAACACATCTCTTAAACAATGAGAAGTTCAGTTTCATTCTCTTTCCACTCCTGTGAAAGCATTAATATTAAAAGCTGAAGTGGCTTGTGGTTTAGAGTGATTATGAAAAAAATCACAGATAAAAGGACTGAAATAACGGTAAGAACAGAACCACTTTATATTTTTATCAGTAATAATGCTCTTCCATTATAAGACAAGCAAAAGTTCTTTGCTCTGCATTTAAACTCTAACTAATCTCTTCTGCTCCAACTGAATCCATTGGTTATCCAAGGTACTCTTAACCAAAAGAAGCAATTAAGATTTACTATTATTTATGGACATCAAAACTCTCTTGAGGCCAATTAAGATCTAAATAATCAAAATCACTTGGAGTCTGTATTCCAAGGTATAATCCTACAATGGCAGTAACCTCATCTGCAGTGGGGAAGTGAAGCCTTTCCCATTCACTAAGGCAAATCCTTTTGCAGGATAGGGTTCGAAGAGTAGTTTTGTGCCTATATCCAGTACATGGATTATGAAGCCTGAATCTCCTGCGTGAAACATATCTGTAATTAACCAAAACTTTCTTGATGAACAAACAAATCCATCCACTCTTAGTCTTTTGCAACTGCTGAAGTTTTTTTTATTTCATTCCATTCCAGCCCCTACATTCAAACTCTACCTCAATGAATGGCAAGACAACTCTCTAAAAGAAACAGAATTACTGGGCTGGGTTTTTTCTCCAAAGAATATCTGCTGCCATCTGTTGACTGAAGTGCTCTCGAGTCTTAAATAAAATACAATCAGATGATCAGATGTTACACATACAATTGAACCTCTTAGCAGCACTTGTAGATATTGTCAATTAGACACTTGAAACTGAGCCATATGTTTCCATGCTGCAATAAAAAAGGCACAGGGAAGGCTGGACTCTGTGAAAACTCCTAACTCCTCAGCAGAGAGTGGTACAAAATCATTTGTGTGGCTGTTGAGGAAAGTATTTGCAGTAAAATCAGTGGGGAAAGACAAAGGCTGCAGGGTGGTGTTTGCAGGGAGGTACTGCGTCATTAGAGGGCACAGGGATGGAAGAGCAGTGCATGGCAAAGCAGGGCCCAATATGCAGCTGGGCTGAGCATGAATTTGGGAATTACAGTGGCTTTGTGCTTCCCTATGTAAATGTACAGGAGTCATTTACAAATTCAAATGAGGAAAGAAGTACTTTGTGAGAGTGTAGAAAACCACAACAAAGTACCTTTATGACTATTCTGCATAAACTCTGTTGTGCTGAGTGCAGGACTTAAAATTTTTTGGGACTCTTACAGTTTTTCTCCCTCAGTACTGCATTCAGGAATCTATGAAGCCTTATTAAGAGAAGGAGGCCTCTTTTTTTCCATTATTAAATCAGCACCAAAAAGAAAAAGTTATTGGCATTATACAGACTTTTTCAGATGTCCTGTGTTGCAGTTAATTTGAATTAAGTTAATAAACTGTATTTTTCTCCAGAATTTTATTTTTAATACAATCTCCTATACATCTCTAATACAGTCACGGCCTATTGTACAGTATCTATGGGCATTAAGCCATATTTGGGGGTTTTTCCCTAAGTTGAATTATACCCTTGCCTGATCAACTTCTTCATCCAACAGACAATGCTGCTTTCTCTCTATTCCTTTCCTAATCAACTTGTAAGAGGAAATATTGGTCTAAGTGTGGTAAAATTCTGTCCAGTAAGTGCATCTTCCCCATCTGAAATGGGAATTTTTCTTCTGATTCCTTGCATTGAGAGCACCTTCAGGAGAGTATTCAGATCTTTAGTGCTGATACAGGAGCTGAAACCCCCCTGTAGCAGTGGGGAAGTGCTCCCCAGTTATGGGCAATGTGCACAACTGTTTCCATTGCCTAAAGGAAGAAGTCACTCCTGTGGCTTCAGAGCTCTGCTCACATGGCAGACTGTACATTTTTGAGGTGTCAGCCTGATCAGTTGGATTTATTTGGATCCAGCATGTATTTGTTGTTACATTTAGAGCAAATGCACATTTGTTTCTCTGTCAGTTGCTTTGGCTCAGATGGATCCAGGCTCTTACAAGACTCACAATATCAGGTGCGGGCTCAGTGCAGAACATCTCCTGGGAGGTGATGCCTGCTTTCCCCAGAGGAGCTAATCCTGCTTTCTGCCAGGAACTGACAGCTGGGAATCTCCTACCAGAGGCTCTAGAGATCCCCACCAGCACACAGAATTTGCAATCGCTGCTTCACTTTGCATCTTTGTCCCAAAAAGAGACTTCAGGTCTTGTCAAGGGTATTCTGATTATTTTTCTATGCTGTTAGATAGAATTTTGTTTTAAGAATGTTTTCTCTTTGAAGTTCCCAGTGTGTTTTTTATTTTCTTTATCCACCAGCTGTAGAGTAGAAACTGGAGGCTTGCTAGTAAGTGATATCAATAACAATGGAACTAATTAAGTTTCAGGCATAATCCCCTTTTATTATAAATGAGTTCAGTGAGAGATAAGATAATGGAGTAATAAACCCCTAAACCCTACGATTCAGCAAGGAAATACCAACAGAGCTTGGAATGCTGCATTCTGACCTGAGTGATAAAATAAATGCTTAATCAACTACTACTGATAAGTTTTAAGCATCAGAAGAACCTGGATACAACAGCAATAGGATCAAGTTTTAGATTATTTGCAACAACTTTACATCTCTTTTGTTATTAATAAAAACCAGCAGCCCTGATTTAGAGTTCTTCAAAGAATTTGAAAGGTTAAGAGACAGCAAAAATTGGTGCCAGCATAACTACACATCTCTATGGCTGTAGTAACATATATATAAATAGAGTTTGGATGACCCTCTTCCATGGGTATCATGATTGAAAGGAGTTCCAAGCTGCTAAATGTAGAATGCTGAGATTTCAGATCATGCACAACTGTAACCTCAGCTTTATCAGAGCAGAATGTTCTGACCCATGTTGAAAAGTTTATTTAGAAGCTCAGTTAACACCTGAACAGCCATGTCAAGGGCCATGATATTAGATGTTTTCCCCTACAGGATGCAGAACATTGTAGATGAAAGTGTTTTGGTTAAACTTCCATGTTGATTACAGAGGAAATGATTCCTTATGCAGCCAGCCAAGAGCAGATCTGTAGCAATAATTTCCAGAATATTATGGCACACCAATGATTATTTGCCAACATTGCCTGTTCAACCAAGATGGTAACTGAAATAAAGACTGATAATTTTTTTAATTTGTAAACACATTTTATGTGTTTACAAAATGGCACATAGCAATTGAAAATAATTTGGGAGGTTGCAGTTGGCCCCAGGGTATATTTATCAAGCAGATTTACTCTACTGTCTTCTCTTAGATCCAGATTCATGTGTTAAAATTAATTACTCCTCGATTCTCTGTTGCATAGATATTTATCAACATGATGTGCCAGGGCTCTGGAGTTTGTAGGTAGGAAGAATTATGAGACATTCCTCTAGAGGCTACAGGAAAATTTGTATCAATAGAGACCTAAGGTATATCTATAGAAAGGGAAGTGGAAATCACCGTTCTCTTCCATTTTCTACCTTGCTTTTCCCTTTTCCAGTCTCTCCTGCTCTCTCTCTATGGTGGAGTGCGCCAGAAGAAGGGCCAGTTTCTCACTGTACTTTTTTCTCCTGTTCAGCATAGATTTCACCTTGGAAGAAGATGGTGGACAGGTGAGTGTTTCCTGCTTTGCACAAGTGTGAATTTGCTCTAATAAAAAGCAGCAGAAAGTTAGTGGGCAGAACAGCTTCCACATCCCTGTGGTCATCAAAGCCAGATGCACACGGAACACATCATTAATGCCTCTTCCAGGTGAAAGGGGGCACAGTGAGCCCATGTGAAGGTTATTTCACAGAAATCCTTCTTTTACCCTCAGTTTCTAAAACTACTTTCTGCTGTGTCTCATTTTGCTTTGATTTTCTTAAACACTACAGAATTGGAGGCAGCTGTAGCTTTTCACTGACTCATACAAGCATCAGGTGTGTAAAATCTACTCATACAAGTATCAGGTGTGTAAAATCTACTCATACAAGTATCAGGTGCATAAAAGCTGTTTATGGTTCTTCATTTCATATTTTTCTGGCTTTGAAGAACAGTCCTGCAAGGTACTCTTCAGGAGGAGTGTTGGCTTTGGAGTGCCTGGGCTGCTTGGTTTGTCTGAAGGTGTGTGTTTTTTTGGTTCCAGGAAGAGTTCAGTAAATTCTTGAGGTTTTTTTAACTGGTCTGCAAATATTCTGACTGGGGAAATATCTGCATGTTCAATTCAGGTGATCAACAAAGGCCTTTTTGCAAATGATATGTGAGTTTTGAGACATATAGCTACCAGAAAATGGAGCAGTCAGAGGGGTGAAAAGATACCAAGGTAAAATAATTCCACTGAATAGGCAAGCCAGCAAGTGTGGTTCATGGTTGCAGGCCCCATGTGTGTAAAAGAAGGGACTGGAGAAGACAAGATGAAATCTTGTGGCATTATGAAGTGATAGACCTGCCTGAGCATAGGTGAAATGGCAAAGGGAAAACAGAAATAATGTGGGGGAAACAGCCAGTGGAAAAATAATACCTGGTCCCTAGGAGTGAGTAGAAACAGGGATTTGAGGTTATAAAACTGGAGTAGGGCATGCCATCTTAAAGGTTGGGGTTTGTTTTGGTATCAGGTGTGGTATTTGCTTGGTTTGAGTGTAAAAGCTCTCATCCTGCTTCAAATGTATTTTCCTTTTTTTTGGTGTGCTTCTTGTGATTCTAATCCTGAAGAATTTTGGGGTGAAGTGTAAATACATATTTATACTTTAGAGTAATCTACCTGAATACTTCTTTTCTACTCTTACATGCTGAGGTTAACCAGTTATTTTGATTTTTCTGTTCCTTAGATTTTTTAGTGGTCTTGAAACATGTGAGGAGAGGTTTGTTAATGTAAAAAAAAAACAACCTCACCTAGGTTCTGATTATTTTTTTGGCTTTTTTTTCCCTCAGATAATGGTTTTTCCTTGGGTTATATACATCAGGAAGTTCTTTTTATAAGGAAGTTTACTTTTGCTGAATTAGATGACATAGATGTGTAGTCATAGTGTTTCAGACAATTTCCATGGGAAATGAAAATAAACTGGAGGCAGGGTGTGGTTTTTCTGGTCAAATTTCACTTGTGGTACTTGTGCATAAAGCAGAAACAACGTATTTGTGTTTTTTTATTTTCAGGGAAGGTTTGTATTTTACATTAAAATGTTTGTTAAAGTGCAAATGATAAGCGATCCAGGCCAATATGTCTAAGATTTCACACTGTAAGTATTTTAAATTTGATGTTAAATGTGTATTTTAATGTCCCTTTTGTGAGATTTAGGGAGCTTTAAGGGCACTTTACTTGTGCCCCATGGCTTTGGGTCCAGTGAGTACCATTGATCTTGTTCTGTGACACTTCTGTAACTAACTGTCAATAATGTGCTGCTTTCTCTTACTAAATGAGAACCGATACATGTGGTTAAATTGACCCAGCCTGATTCCAGGCAGACAATAAAGGCATACGGAGAGGGACACAACTTGAGTTGGTGCAGGATGTTGGCAGGTTGCTGAAGGCCTCACAGTTCCCCACTTTGCTGTGTCCAGCTTAAATCTACCATTTTCACAATATGTGATGCTTTAGCTAGGTGAGAAATTGTTTTAGCACATGCAAAGAAAATCTGCCCTAATTTCAAGAAACCCCTCAGCTGGTGTGAATGACATCAAGGCCTCTCAAAGCTTCAAAAAAACAGCCAGTAAGTCTGAGACCCTCATTGCTATCTACCAATATGCCTTTGCCTGACACCATAATTGGTATACCATCAAATAGAATATGCAATAATTTAATTAGTATTCACAGGGGGTAAATTTGTGTGGGGGAAAAGTTCTTAAAATCATTGATGGGAAGAGAAATTTGTGAAGCTTTCAGGGTTCTTTCATGCAGCTGCCAAGCCTGGTGCCAGCTGACACAGCCCCCTTAGTTAACCAGAAAGCATTTGGACAAAATTCTTCCCCAAACTGCCACTGAGAATGGAAGCAGCCAAGGAATAAGAGCTCTTTGTGGAGAAGGATGCCAACTGCCTTGGCTTGTCAGGGAAGGCACTAAAAAGCCATAATTTTCCTGAGACTCTCACTGGGGACCCCCATCCAGACACCATCTGCCTGTGGGTTGGGAACTCCAGGGATGGGCCCCTGCTGTGCCCATCCCTGTCTCCACCAGACCTGGTTTCATGGCTGCTTTCCCACTTGTGTGATATTTTGGAGATCACTGTGGAGAGATAAACAGGGTGGGTTATGGAAGTAGCATGGAGCGCTATCTATAGGCATTATGCTTTGGTTAAAGACTCAGTGCTTCTCCGTGCCTATGGCAGTAATCACCCATCTAACATTTAGGCATAATTATCACACTGCTTGGAGCATTTCTTTCTTACTGTGAAAATAATAGCTCTTCTGTAGGCTTCTGGTTGTTTTTTACAAGTCCAGAAAGGGAACAAGGTGGCTGTGATAGGTTTGTGTAACTCAGCACAGAGATGATCAGAGGGGTACAGTGTGGAGGTATGGAATATAAAAGAATAGTGCAGAAGGTAGTCTGACACCTGAGGAGTTGCAGCTGTACTAATCACCAAAGGTTAGGAACAGGCCTGCCCTTAACAGGCCACAGCTGTGTCCAATAAGAAGACGAGTGCTACAAAAGGGTGGGTGAGCTGGGTGAGGGCAGAGTTGGAGTTTGTTGGCTGTGCTGTGAAGAGAGTTGGAGTTGTTGGCTGTGAAGAAGGAGTCAGTGCTGTGAGGATCTGCCCATGAGAAATCAAGGAGAAGGTATGAGAGCTTTGCAATATGATGACAACAGTACACAGGGCTGGAAAGTGTTTTAAACAGAACTGAAACAAAGATGAAATGAATACATAACATGTTCCACAAATTGACAATACATTCCCTTGATGTATGTACAGCTCTTCTTCCCATTGCCTATTTGTTTGAAGCCTTCCCCAAGCGAATCCTGCCCGGGAAACAGTACTGGGGAGTGGGACACTGATTAGGAGCTCTAGAGAAAGGGTAGAAATGAAGTTTCAACTACAAATCTGAATGCTGTGAATGGGAGTTCTAGTGGGGGTCTGAAGGGGTGGGGGACAATTAACCTCCACTGAAAATGTTCTTTTAATGGTATAAAAGTTGCACACAGATGCAGGCATGGGATGAGGAGTAGGTCGCTGATGTACTGTGGCAGTGGTTGAGACACAACACATGAAATAATTCACCATTATTTAAGTATTTTTTAAGTGTGAGAGTCCTGGTGTGCCTTTACTCCAGTACTGATTCCAAATAATCCTTCCTCAAAAGATGAAACAGCAGCCTCACAAGTGCCTTTCAGGTGGGAAATTCAGTTGGGTTAACCATTTGCTTTTAGTTCCGAGTGATCTCTGAAGGACCAGGGCTGGGGGTTGTTTTTCCAGCTCCCCAGTTCTCCTGGCACAGAGTTAAATTGTTCAGCAATGTTCCACAGTATCTGGTGTGTGTGTGTGCACAGTGAGTAGCCTTGCTTTGTTAGGATCATTTCTCCTGGCACAGAGTTAAATTGTTCAGCAGTGTTCCACGGTATCTGGTGTGTGTGTGCACAGTGAGTAGCCTTGCTTTGTTAGGAGCATTTGGGTGCTTTTACTACCCTTGAGCAACATCCAGTACATTCAGCATCAATTTCATTCTCCTTTTAATTTAGAAAGGAAAACTTATGGTCCTGAATGTGCAGCTCACTTTTCATATAAAGTATTGTATTTCTGTGATTTATTGGGATATTAACATGGAAATGGTGATGTTAAACAATACTTGGAATAGCTCTAAAAGTGTAGTGGGAATCATGATTTCATAAGAAGAAATCTACTTATGTAGGTAACATTATTGTATAATTTCCCAGGGGATTTCTGTTTTATTACATTCTAAAACAAAGTTGCTTGCACTCACTTTAAAGTACTGCTGAATATGACAGTATCATAAGGCTGCTCACAGTACAAGCAAAGACATCTGTTAATGGTACCATGAATAGTTATGAACTGTGGTACTCCAGTGGTTTTGCCAGCAAAGCATTGCCTCCTAATTTATTTTTATAGCAAGTGGATGCCTCATTTTTCATGGTTTGGTAGTTTGCATTCAAATGTACCCCTAACTTCCAGGGCAATCACTTCTACATGGCATGTTTTATTTGCAAAGAGAAGAGGCAGGAGCTGATGGTGTGGTGCTTGGTAGTCCTCTCCATCAGCAGTTCTGTGTGAATCTTTAAGGAATTTTTTGTTTAGTTCACTAAAAATAAATATATGTTTATGGTAAGTAGGGTTTAATTTCATTTCTTATCACACAAATTAGGAGGGACAAAGGCTGTGTAATGGCATTGTTCTGCCATCCAGTGTGTTACTGCTGAGCTGGACTTGGTATGAAGCACTGAAGCCTTGGCCTTTTGAAAGAATCATTTTATCCCACTCTTGGATAGAAAAGGGGAGAAAATAAAAAGGTGTTCCTGACAAAATCTTTCTTAATCCAGCTTTGTCACTCTGAGCCACTCAGCTTTGAGCTTTCTATTAATTGAAGATGGTTCAATTAGGTCACCAAAGCCCATTCTGCACAAGCCCACTGCTGCTGCAGCAGGAGCTCCATTGGGATTCCAAGCAGTAGCTGGAGGAAAGATGCTGCCTTGCCTGCCCTTGCATTCTGTAACTCCAAATAACAACCACTGCAAGCTTCTGAGTAGCACAGGCAAAGCCAAAGCCGTGTCAAGATCCTGTTGTAGCAGATCCAAGATCCAATTCTTGTAGCAGGTTGAGTTTGGGATGTTGTGGGCAGATGCTAAGCAGCAGTTTGGCAGCTCAATAACTTCATTGTCTCTGTTTTGCTGCTCCTCTCCCTCTTCAGGATCATCACCACTTCATACCTGTTGTCAAGTGCAGCCTGGTAGCTCCCATTTAGCTTTTTTGTGAAATACATGATGGTGAAATATTCTGATAATGAGGCATTTCCCTCGTGTGATTTTGAGTATGGGTTTGAGATACAGTACAATTAACCACACTTATAACAATAGGTATTTTTAGAGCAGTAGTGGTAAAAAAAGCTGGGCCTGCACAACTTGAGAATCCCAGTAACATCTTCCTTGCAGGACTCCTCTGGCAGAGGCCTTTTCCTTGTGCTGGAGCCAGACCGCCAGGAAATTCCCCCGTACCCCATGATGGTGTGCCATAGGAGCCACCCTTGGCAGATGTGCTGTGCACAGTGCTCTGCACGGGCCATCAGTGCCAGTGCTGACAGGAATTTGGCACTCCTGAGCTCTGGGGCAGGCTAAACGCAGGAGCTGCTGCACTGCAGGGGACATGGATCACACTTGGTTAGTGCTCAGTGGCTGTGCCACAGAAACCAACTGGACAGATGATGGGGGGGGGTTGCTGGTGAGTGAAGCTCAGCTCAAGATATGATCAATCCATCAGTCTGTAGTGATAGAAGAGCACATTAGAAGAGATTGATCCTTGAGCTGGGTTGAATCAGGTTAAATCCTTGTCCTTGGGTCAGTTTGTTTTACAGAAACACCATTTACATGTGATTTCTTCAGTTTCTGTGAGATTTCTTTAAACACGGTATCTTTCTTTAGCATCTTCCTTGCCAGGACTGCTTTCCAGTTTGCACGCTGTGCTATGCTCAGTTTTACCCCAGAAATGTGTATAATAGTAATTTTGTGAGCAGTGAGTTGAAAGTCAATCATAAACATTCTCTGTTAATTTCTCCCTCAATTTCAGTCTGTGAGCTCAATCTGAGGTGATGTTTGTCCTCTGAGGGTGCCAAAGGGTGAGGGGCTGTATCAGTTCAGATGTTGTTTTATCTGTGTGTCTGCCGCAGACTTGGTGTCTGTGAGGATGTGCATTTTTGAGGGTGCCCTGCTTCATCTTTTTATGCTTGCATTGGGGAAATGCCACTGTGTGTGGTGACTGTATGAAACAGAGGATAAAACTGAAAATCAAGTATTATGGATTCAGTAAGACTTGTTTTTTGAAAGGCGAAAGTGTGGTGGTCTCCTTTATATGTCTGGATGGCAGCTGTTCAAGAGCTGTGTAAAACCTGCTGCTACCATTAGGTGTTTCAGTTTATAATATGCTTGGAAAATATGCCAATAATCTCTTGTTGGGCCGCCAGTACAAGTCATGGTAAGTGCAGCACACTGCAGGCTTGTGATCATCCAATTGGGGTGCAGAGTCTGCTGCTGCTGTGTTGGCTGTAAATGGACAGCAGTAGGTTTAAGGATGTCTCCAAGGAAATTTATTGTGGTCTTTGGTATATGTGATATTTAATAAGATTATTTCATTATTGTGTCATGCTTAAAAATCACTTCCTATCTTTACCACCTACAGAAAATCCCATTGTTCCTGTTGATACATATTCAGAGTTGATTGCTTTTTTCTGTAGAGCCATGTGGCAGCAGCCCTCCTGGGCTGGGCTCCATGTGGGATAGAGGAGGGGAGAATAAATACACATGAGAAAATAACAACCTGCATGTTCTGCTACTCCAACCTACTCTGACAACTTGAATGTGTCTTTAGGCTGTAATAGACTTGTGATCTGAGGATTAGTTTATAAAAGAAAGAACTTGTACAAGAAAGGAGAAAAATAGCATTAGTACTTGCAACATAGAACCAACTGAGTTTTCCCTGTCATTCTCTGACTCTACAATATATCTACTTAAAAACAAATGCAGAGAATGATTTGGATTACAGCCTGCTTGGTTGTAGAAGTGCCAATGAAATGCTTGTCCATGAGTGACAGGAAAATGCCAAGTATCTAACTATGATGACATTTGTATCTAGAGCTTTCAGGCTTCCTTTTCAAGTGGTTTTCAGTATGTGACTGACATTTGTCAAAGTCATTTTTGCTAGCAAAATACATCGTTTACCCTGCTGAGTTATTTGAGGAGTCTGTAATGTTTCTTTTCAATCTAGTTAATTACTCTTGTAAATTTTATCTGCTCGCATACGGAGAGAAAGGGACAAAAGAGAATTCATGTTTTGTTCCACAAACTGTCACAAAGGTATTTAATGGGAAGATAGTTCCACTTCTCTGTGGCTAAGATTTAAATGAGGTTATGGTAAAGAGACTTTTCAATGACTGAGACTTTATCCTCATTGGGCAATCCTGGTTCTGTCAGGAAGTGGATCATTCAAAGCACCTCATAATAACCACTGCTAAATAATTCTGGCTTATGAAATCATGAGCATAGATTTCTTCTTTTGCTTGTACAGCAGTTAGGATCAGGAAGTCCTAATTGTTTGTAAAGGCTACTTTAATTCCTTAAAAAAGGGAGAAATAGATAATAGATAACAAGGTCCCTAGGGAATATAGGGGAATTAATTATTCTTTCCTATCATGGTTTCAGATAAGATGATTTTTTTCTTCTACTTGTAATCCATGGTCTATTTTTACCAAACAAAGGCAGATGTGCTTAAAAGCCATGAATTAGAGGAGAGCCCAGAAGTCCTTGTCCAGGCTGTTGTAGAAGAACAGTCCACCCACTCCCTTTATTTTCTTTGGGTGGGGAGGATGGTAGCAAAACTTGTGTAATGGAGCAAGCAACACTCTGGGCTTCTGCCACACTAAAATGTATGAAAGTGAGAAATGTATTAAGTAATAAACACACTTAATTAGAGTAGTCTTTTGAGGCAGAAAAGGTATTTTTTGGGGTTTGTGTTCTCTTGTTCTCCTCCTCTGGTTTTAACCTTTATTTCTCCTTTTCTCCATTTCTGGACTCCTGCTGTAGTGTAGCCTTGAATTTCTCAGCTTTGCTGGAATTGCTGTGGATAATTGCTAAATAGCTCATTGCTTCACTAGTCATTAGTCCATCCATTGCCAGTCATTAGTCCATCCCATGTTTGACTTTGTCTCCTCATTTTGTACTGAAGTACTTGATTTTCAGTGTCTTATTGTTTTGTGGAAAAGCAACAACTTAGTCCAAATCCCCACTAGCAATCTTCTTCCATGCCTGAGGAGTCAGGCAATTAAAAATGCATCTCTTGAAATGGATGAGTGCAAGCCTCTCAGACTGCTTGCAGATGTGGCCCTTGCAAATTTAGGGTGGCCAAAATTCATTAAGGGTCTTGAAATTCAATGATGCAGGTTTGAAATGTGGGTGCTGCCTGAAATAACAATGGCAATTTCAGATTTGGGAATAAGGCTGATTGCTATGAGAAGCAGCAGTGGTGTGCAGTTCTCTTCTGGCCAAATGCCACACGTTTGAAATGCATCAGCTTTCATGCACTGTGCCTTTTGTGCCTTCACCAGGTCACTGTTGGATTCGTATTGCTTTGTCTGGGGTAGGATTTTGCTGCCAGCCAAAAGGTTCTCATGATGGCTCCAGTTAATCAGAGATTCAGGAGTTCAGCACAAATCCATTGAACTGGCCTGGGTCAAGCAGGATACACTCTGACATGCTTGTAAAATCAATTACTGTGAGTTGTCCAGCTTAGCTTAATTATGGTATTCCTAACTGAGAGAGGTCAGCAAGTATCTTTAATCATCTTCAGCTTTGGGAGCACTAAATACCAATTGTTTTGGAAGGGCAGGGTGGATCTCTAAGCCTTCAAATGGGGAGGTAGAGGAGGAACAGGTGGCAAAAGCGTGTTACATTACAATACCCAAATATGCATTTTTTCAAAGGCTGTTTTTCTAGTTCAGAGTGCTGGGATTCTAGAGAAGTAAAAGAGAGGCTTTTATATCCTCTGTTGTCCACAGAGTTAGAAAATCCATTGCTTTGTGCCAACCCAGAGATGTTTGCTGGCTCTGGATTCCTTTCTCCTGCAAGAGAGGATCTTTGCATACGCTTGTGCAAGGAAGGAAGCCAAGAAATAAACACATAAAAAGAAAAAGCTATTATTTAGGATATAAAGCATCTAAGAATTTATATACCTTAGAAGATGGAAAGTGCATTTTTATCTGTTCTGCTGCTTTGGTTGATGTTTATCCATAGGCATTATGCAAGAAGAACCAGGAAGAATTGGTATTTAACAAATTACTATCCTGTTTGTTCTGAAGGTCAAGAACCGGGTGCCAATTTTCCTTTTGCAAAAAAAAAAAAATTAGAAAATAACAGGAGTAAGTGATTATAGATAAATATAGGTGAGAAAAGGTAATGCTTAAGCAAAATAAGTCCTTTTTTCTTTCATTGCTTTGTTCATGGTGTGCTGTATGTAGCCTGACATTTCTGGTTTGGGGGCTTCTTACCATTCTAGAAATTGCATCCTGTGGATGCTGATGTTGCAGTTTCCTCCACTTGTTTTGTTGTTAAAATTTATAGCATTCTTTCAAGGTAGTGTTTTAATTGATGGAAAAACCATCTTAATGTTTGTGTTTCCCTGTTGTTTCGGGGGTTGTTGGTGAAGTTTCTTTTACTTTGTGGCACGGATATTTTCCTGGTTGGAATCAACCAGAGTTGTTGGTTACTGCTCACAAAGTGTTTGGTGCACTTGCTTGTGTGCCCCAAGTTTCTCAGTCTGTAGCCAAGTGGAAATGGGGAGGGAAATTAATTATCTGTATTGCTAAATCTGGGTTAATCTGAGGCGGACGAGATCTGAGGAAGTCTTTAGCTTAGACTCTGACATCAGCGAGGGTGGTTCTGGGCTTTTCCCACTCAGCAACTGCAGTAACCTCTGAGGGTGAAGCCTCTGCAGCCTCCCTGGGCAGGAGCTTTGTCAGATGCAAAGGACCTCTCAGCTGCCAGAAATGTAGTGCCCTGGAGAGCACTGAAGTTCAGGGTATTTTAAATGAAGGATTTAATGCTGCAGTGAGGACTGGAAGTGCTCAATTGTCTTAACATGTAATAAAGATGTAAACTAGTTTAATGTCGGGTTCAGCTGTCTGTCTCTGCCCCGACACGGGTAGTGTGGTTCTTGGGTGGCATGCGTTTCAAAGGACGCGTCTGGACTCTTCAGCTTTTCGATCTTCAGATTGTTTATTGTTTCTTATCTACAAAATTTTCTGTCTGCCCAACAGAGGTCTGATCTGCAAGGCAGCCAAGGGCACTCTTGTCCACCCACGAGAGAGTCATGTCTTTTTATACTAAAATCTACGTACATGATATTTACCTTTATTTTCCAATACTTTTCACCCATGTTGGCAAGTGCACTTTCACCATAAACCAATCCCCAAGTGCAAACATCACCACAGGAGATGGAAGACAAGAAGAAGAAAGAAGAAGGACGAGACACGCCTTGATCCCTCCATCTTGTCTCCATAACCCCCCTGTACCAAAAACCTTAAAGTTTATATTTCACCCTATAAATGTGTCCCTTTTACACCCTTCACTCTAAAGTGATTCTCATGTCCTCAAACTGCTGTCACTTCTGTGGATGGATCAAAATCAAGCCACGAAGCACTCTTGGCAACATTCCAGGATTTCCGAGACCCCCAAGGGTTCTCCTGGCATCTCTGGACATCGGGATCGATGTGCCGAGTTCCCACATCTCCCCCTTCTGTTTGCACCAAGAATACTTCTTTGGCAACTCGACTCATGACACGTCGCACACATAAAAAAATGCATGGGACGATGAGCATGAGGACTAAGAGTCCTCATGGGATTATATTATTAGAATATAATAATAATAATATAGTCCTCATGGGATTATATTATTAGAATATAAAATCCCATTTTTAAAAACCCTCTCCATAAGGGAGAAAGATCAAAAAATCCCGCCACATCATCAATCCATGACCCAGTGATTTCGTCGTTTCTTTATACTGTCTTTTATTTTTTGAATACTTTCATGAATTGATCTTGAATGATCCGAGAGATTCATGCAGCACATTCCCTCAAACTCTTCACATCCATGTCCATGAGCAAGCAATAGAGAATTGATTGCTGCTCTGTTTTGAAGAGTTGCCTCTCTCACACTACTTATGTCTTTTAACATATCACTCAAAGCGAGAGAGACTGATTGAGCATGCTTGCTCAACCAACAACCCATGTGGTCCAGTTGAGTCAAGGCCACCCCCGACGCTGTCTGAGGTGAGAAAATTGCTGCCGCAATTCTCCATGCCTTGTCCCAGGTGTATACTTCATCATCACAGTCTGCACTGTAATGTTTCAAGGACCTTTTCTCTTTATGTTTTTGCTCTCTCAATACTTTCAAATCTGGTGATAACATTGAAATCCTCCCAATGCTGCATGGACCTCCTTTGGCATTTGCAGGAATGCTGTGCCAAATTCTGTCCCCACAAATTAAAAACAACTCACGTGGTAATTGCACTGGGACCTGGATTAATCCTTTGGCTGTCGTCTCGGTGTGATTGCACCAAGCTGACGCGTTTCTATAAAACTTGTGATTTGGAGTGACATCAATGCTTTTGTTTGTCCTTGACACACTCGAAATTTCGAATTTCGTGCATAGTTCCATTGTTGTGGACCCGAAAATTTCCAATTCCTGCGGTTCGGTAGAAGCCACAGGTAAAAGATGTGTCCAAGCACACCATTCATTCACAGGATCTTTGATGACCTGCGAAATCTCCATTGGAGAATGCCCTGGAATTGGCCATTTGTCCACTGGCAACCTAACCATGCATGCTGTGAATGGTTTCCCTGGTTTCGAATGTGTCAGGCAGATACTTTCTAAGTTCGCTGCCTGGGCTAAAGTTTCCCAAACATTTTGTTTTGGTTGATTGATGGGTAGATTTGCTCCATTGCTTAAAGCAACAGATGAAAGCATGAACATCATGAAGCTCATGACTTCATCCTTATGAAAAATCATTGTCATGCTCTCACTCAAAGCCACAAAGGAAAAACCCCCAAAGTTTTTATTCTTTTTGTCCCTCTTCTGAGTCGTTGCTCACAACTTGAGTTTCTTCCTCTGTCTGCGTGCTTGTTTCTCTGCTTCTGGAATCGGTGCTCTCTTGCTCTCTTGTCCAAAATGGCTTCACGTGTCGCGCTGACACCCACTTAAGACCTCGCCCTGTGGAAACACAAGCGAAACCCTTGCCCCAAGTGATTAGTTTGAAAGGACCCTCTATTTGTCCTGTCTCTGGGTTTCTGATCAAAACCAAAGGATTCTCCCTTAGCTTTGCCTGAGAGCTTTTTGAAAAATGCCTCATGATTGGTGGATTGGGTTCAGAAGCCGAACTGTTAAGAAAATTCAACACATACAATGCTTTGTTTAACTTCATGTGTGGTGTCGCCTCTGGCTCCCCCCTTTTCTGCCTGTCCAAAAGAGATTTCAGGGTGTGGTGTGTTCTTTCAATGATTGCCTGACCTGTGGGTGAATGTGGAATGCCAAATGTGTGTCTGACACCCCATCTTTTCAGGAATCTGTGTCTGCACTTATGTGTGTGCTTGTGGACAATTCTTCTTCAAATGTCCAAACACTCCACATTTGTAGCATTGTCCTCCCGATGGATTGTTCTTCTTCTGGATGGTTGCAAGAACTTTATGTTTTCATTCTGTTGTTGGAGTACCTTTTCCAGCATCTTTTCAACTACCTTGTCCTTATCTTCTGACTGCCTCTCCGGGTTTCTTCTTATCTGTTCTCCCCATTCTCCTCTCAGCTCATCCCTCACGATCGACGCGACGTGCTGAGGTGTTCCCACTCTGCTGCATGCCTCCACCATCTCTGCCAAGGATGGCCGTCCTGGCATTGCGCTGATGACCCATTGACAATCCGGGTTGGCATTGCCGAAAGCTAGACTTTCCATGAGAGGTTGCTTCGCCTCGTCAATCGTCACCTGTCGATCCACAGCTTGTGAGAGTCGATCTATGAAAGATGAGAATGGTTCTGTGGGACCTTGCCTGACGCATGAGAATGGGACGTCTGGAACTCCCGCCGGAGCAATCTGCAAGATTGCTTTGCGTGCTGCTTCTTTGATGTCATTCAACACCTGTCATGGAAGCCGTGCTGCTTGTTCCACTGAATTGTCATCTGGAGGATCTCCTGCCAACTGTGCTTCTGTGAGGTTTGCGTTTGGCCCACCTTGATAGCTGGCTCTCAACTCTGTGAGATATCTTCGCAATCTTCTGTCCCAGATAAGACTTTGTGTGTCAGTGAGAATCATTGACACAAGACATTGAATGTCAAATGGTGTGAAATCATACGTATTGAATGTCCCCTTCAAGAGCTGTTTGAAGAATTGTGAATTCAGACCGTTGTTCTGACTGGCCTTTGATAAGTCTTTGATCACTTCATGACCCAACCTTTCCCACCTTGGATTTTGACCTTGTGCATCATATGTCACTGGCATTATTATGTCTCCTGATCCTCTGATCAGACCCTTTTCTTTTGATAATTCATTTCTAATTTCCTTCCAGTCTATTGGTTCTATCGGTCGTTCTTCTTCCTCCTCTGGAAACTCCATTGGCCATTGCCTGCACAATGGAATCGTGGAGGCTCTTGGTGATCCTTCGCTCCATGTTCTTTGACTTGAGGTCTTTGGTCTTGCTCCTAAATCTGAAAAAGAAACTCGAGGTTCTCTTGAACGCGTTCTTTTTGCTGCATCAAAAGACTGCAGAAGATTTCTTGCTGCTTCCGCTGCTGAAAGCATCCATGCTGGAATTCCCTCTCTTGCTGTAATGTGTATCATTTCTTCTCCTTGAGGCTGTGCTTCATCTGAGCTGTCTTCAACTTCATATGATCCTGAAGTTGATGGAAAATTATCCTTTTGTTGTGTTGTTGTTGTTGTTTTTGTTTTCTTTAATGTGGTTTTGTTTTTATATATCGTTGGAAAAAATTGTTGCATTGTTGCAGTTTGGCCAGCAGGTGATATGGTGGCGCTGTCGAGCAGGTCTGACATGTCCTGCAATATGGTCGTCCCTCCACGAGGTGGCGCTGTCGCCTGCCTGGACGACCGTGATGACGACACGAACTCAATCGGTTCCTGCTTAGCAGACTGCAACGCTTGCAATCGTGTTTGAGACCGAGTTTGCATGGCTGTTAACTGAGCTGGCATTGAGGGTTGAATACTTGAATGTTTCTTTTGAGTGGAAGAGGTTTGAACCATAGGGATTGAGGCTAAAGGCATCGGGACCGGAGAGGGGGTGGAGCCCCGGGATGTCGAACCCCGAGCGTGGCCCCTCCTCTTTGCCCCAGACGTCACAGGGGATCGGACCCGCCCCTGTCCTCGCTCCGTACGCACCTCCCGCGCACGCGCGCCTTCCGGAACGCCCCCTGCCTCCCCTGTACTGATGTCACTGTCTCGTCCCGCTCCACCTCCGAAGTCTCCTCCCTATTGTCTGTTCCTGTCCCTCTCTCCTCCTCCTCTGACGCTGTATCCACGCCCCCCGCTGAAGCGCGTGGCCCTCCCCCTGGGGGCACCCTCTTTCGCGCCACGATTCGAGCCGATCTCAGCGTCCAGATTTCCAGGTCTGACGTCACCACCGCGCGTCCCCTGCGTCCCCCCACAGTAGCCTGCTGGAGCCCTGCAGCTGCCCCGCCCTTGCCACCCGTGTCTGACACTGCCACGTCGGTTTGACAGCCCTCCCCAGCTCTCCCACAAGCCTTGCCCCTCGCACACACTTTTGGCACCGCTCCCGCCGAGGCTGCCGCCGCTCTCGACGCTGCGCTCACAAAAGCTGCACCAGAACCCGTGTCTCCCATCACTTCCATGCCCCTCCCGCCAGCCGCCGCCGCGCCTGCCGTGAGAGAGCGCATCCCCCCTTCCCTCTTGTTCCCTTTCAACCCCCCTCCCCGACTCCGCCACTTTTTCCACCTCCTCTCCCTCTGACTCCTGCAAATCGGGGTGGTACGCTCCTAAAGAGCGACCTGTCTCCTCGATATTGCTGGGAGAAAACCTCATTTCATCAGGGAGTGGAATGGTATCATCTGTGTCTGAGTCGGAGCCTGAAGCCCCTGCACTCTCTGGGGTCTCAGGACGCTTTGGGGTTCCCTTGGGACTTTGGGATGGTGGGACTGAAGGCAATGACATTTTTCCTTGTCCCCCTTTCTCGGGCACTTTTTCCCCCGGGCCAATCGGGATCAGAGCCAATCTCTGTTTCAAGCCTTGCTCTCCTCCCTCCTTCCCTGTGGGACTCGCAACAAGTTGTTGCCTGGCTGACCCTCTGAATTGAGTCGAGGTCACCTCTAACATAATTCTTGCTGAAGACAGCAATTTCAAGGCTGTCTTATCATCATTGGTGGCTAAAAAAATATAGGTGTCTATTAACTTCTTGCCAAAAACCTACTTCAAATAACAAACGTGTCTCTGAGTACGGGTAATTACACCGCACCCACAACAATAACTCTCTAAGTTTTTTCTTTGGGATCCCCTTAGTGTGTGTGTCTGCCACGCCCTGTAGGTTGGACAGAATCTCTATTTGTTCCTGGGAAAGTGTACCCCCCATGTTCTTAATTCTTGACCTTCTTACCGAATTTGTTGTCAGAGCAGTCCGAAGGCTCCTGGTCACTGCCCGCAGATTACAGGAGATGGATTCAGAGGCACCTTTCCGATTCTGATCCGGGCTGTCCTGCTACGAACTTTCTTCGGCCGAAGTGGAGTGCGATGTTCTCAGTGGCTGCTGCGTCTTCAAACTCTCCTGGCTGCTTTCTGGCTGTTTTCCCAAGGAGTTATCAGTGCTCTCCTGGGAATGAGTCCAGCTCGGGAGCTGCCCACTCGGCACTTCAAGGCTGCCCCTGTGCAAGAGGTGCACACCAGAGCTCACCGTGGCTCAGCGAGTGCCTGCCGGATGCTGCTGGGTCGCCGGTCGCTGCCGAGTAGCCCCCCGGATTGCCCACCGAGTGCCCACCCAGGGACGCCAAATGTCGGGTTCGGCTGTCTGTCTCTGCCCCGACACGGGTGGTGTGGTTCTTGGGTGGCATGCGTTTCAAAGGACGCGTCTGGACTCTTCAGCTTTTCGATCTTCAGATTGTTTATTGTTTCTTATCTACAAAATTTTCTGTCTGCCCAACAGAGGTCTGATCTGCAAGGCAGCCAAGGGCACTCTTGTCCACCCACGAGAGAGTCATGTCTTTTTATACTAAAATCTACGTACATGATATTTACCTTTATTTTCCAATACTTTTCACCCATGTTGGCAAGTGCACTTTCACCATAAACCAATCCCCAAGTGCAAACATCACCACAGGAGATGGAAGACAAGAAGAAGAAAGAAGAAGGACGAGACACGCCTTGATCCCTCCATCTTGTCTCCATAACCCCCCTGTACCAAAAACCTTAAAGTTTATATTTCACCCTATAAATGTGTCCCTTTTACACCCTTCACTCTAAAGTGATTCTCATGTCCTCAAACTGCTGTCACTTCTGTGGATGGATCAAAATCAAGCCACGAAGCACTCTTGGCAACATTCCAGGATTTCCGAGACCCCCAAGGGTTCTCCTGGCATCTCTGGACATCGGGAACAATGTGCTGAGTTCCCACAGTTTAATTGTTTTTGAAAGGCCAAAAGTGTGTGGGTTTAAACCAGGAAAATAGGAGGCAGAACATCTGGGAGGTTTGTACTTGGAGTTTCAACTCAGCACTAGAAATTTCTTTGGTAACAGAAACAATTACTCTACAAAAACCTGTACATCAAAGAAACAAGCCATAGATTACATTGCATACATTCTCCTGTAGCAGGGTAATTTCAAAATGTAGTTGCAAATGATTGGCAGGTTTTTGTTAACCTTAGATCAGATTTAAGCAACAAAAGGTAGTTCTGTGGAAAAACTTGAGATAAGGAGCAAGTGTTTCATTTCCCAAGTCTTGGAGCTGCCTTAACAGCAGAGGCTTTGAGGAATACTGCCCAAGTGTAATGAAAGCCTTTTTCTCTGCCTCTGTGCAGTAAATCATTGATTCCAGTTCCTCATGTTGCTCTAGGAGCTGGAAGCCTTCCCTCAGTGCTGCCGTGTCCCTGGGCATGGAGCTGAAGTGGGATACTGGGTGACACTGACTGTGCTGGCATTTCCCACTGTGACAAGTGCACCTCAGGGAGTCCCTGAGTGTGTCCCCCTTCCTGTCACAGTACCTGTGCCTGCCCAGGTGGCCTGGGAGGTGATGCTGGCCTCTGGTGATTTTTCTTTGATTGCAAGCCAAGGAGTAGTCTTGGTTTTTCTTCCTGTCACTGCATTCAATTCTTTATTGCAATCTAATGTTCTGTCAAATGAGTGTCTCTTTAACTGAGGTGATCTCAGGTGTCATTTGTAAGAATTGCAGGTCTCTTGCTCCAGGTCTTTAGGCTGTGAGTGGAGTTTGGGTGTGAAACTCCAGGAGCCCACGGGCTTGGTGTTGTGCTGGCATGTGGCAGATCCTCTGATCTGCCTCTGCTCAGCCCTCAGCTGTTTCAGATGGGAGCAACTGGCTCAGCCTGAGTCAGCATTTATACTTGGGTCATTGTGGTTATCCTTGTGTTAGAGTTGTGTGGTACATCCAAGCAAATCACAGGAGGAAACTGGAATATCACCAAGGGCTGGAAATCCCCAGAGTTTACTGGTGGATGTAGTGCCATAGGGGGCAGTTTGGATCAGGCTCTTTTCATTTCCTCTGGGTTCTACAGTTTGGGGGTTCTGGTTTTCTTTGGCAGCTCACCTGAGAGTAAGAAACCCATTTTACAATTTTGTCTTCAATGTACTGATAAATATTTAAATTAATTTCACTTAGAACAAAGATCTAAGATCTGCTACATCTTCAGGCTGTGTTTTACTTTGGCAGTCCTTTGGTTGCCTCACTCCAGCTGCAGCTCTGTTTTGTCCTTGATAACCCCAGTCCTCTACTTTTCCCCCATACTGTGTGATACTATTATAAATCCATTCTTAAATCTACTTTTGTTTAAACAAACAAAATAACTTTCTAGCAATTTTTTGCTGAGCAGAAGTGTTGAGCAAGGATGCGAGGGAAATAGCTTTCAGCAAAACTTAATGTTCTCTAATTGTTCTGATATTCTTTCATGTGGAGAACTCGAGGCATTTTAAGTTTCTGGCAGTTCTTTGCCAGATAATGTAAGTAAAATATTTAATACCTTTGTAACACTTTGCACAGGCATTAATAAGAGCTATAGAGTAATAAGGGTGATGGCAACTCCCCAGGCCTAGGCAGGGAGTATTAGTGAGCATTCCCCATCTGAGTCATAGCATATGTATGACTTATTTAATTTATATTCAATTGGTACACCCAAAAGTTATTTGTCATCACTTGTGTTTTCAGACAGACAGGAGGAGAAAAGGACACTTGTCTGATGCTTTAAAAAATGCCAAGGGTGAAAACTTTCCAGCACTTTTCCAAGCAAGTCTGGCAAATGTTGCCCAGTCTTTGATTTACCCGTGGCAGTGACCTTTACGTGATTTCTGTACCTAACATGTGGCAATTGTCATCAGAACCAAGGACAGCAGCTGTCAGCCTTCTCAGGTATCAGATTTTGAACCTTCCTAAATCTTCCAGATAAGCCTGGTCTTTGTGAAATTGCTGAACAACTCCAGCTTCCAAGTAGCTTCCAGATGTCTCTTGTGCCTTGTATTTCATTTCATATATGGAAGATTTCTTCTTCTGCTGAGTCACAGTTCTGATTTAAATTGGGGTAAAAAAATTCTGTGCAACTGTTTATCACTGATCTGTGTTTGAACTTGATGGGAAGTGGGAATTCTTTGCAAATCATAGCAAATAAGAGAACTCTAGCCTAGCAGGCTATTTTATTCACAGAATACTACTGAACTACATTTTAAATTTGCACAGAATATGTTTTGTTATCTGAAGATGGAAGTAACCTCAAGGCAGAAAATTAAACTTATGAACCAATTCATTCAGCTAAATCTGAATGTAACTTAAAAGGAAGAGATATGGCAAAATTTTTAGGAAGAGTGTTGCTTAATATCTGAGAGTTAAGTATCACAGCAAAGAGTATTTCATTTATGGGGGAAAATTCACTTTATTGAATAATTTATGGGTTTTTTTTCTTGCATAACTGATATTAAAGAGCTTTGATCTCTTTTTTGGTGGAGGCTGGGGAGTTGTGTTGGCTCATACTGGCTGTCTTGAGCTTCCCAGGTCTCAAATTCAGCAGTTTTCTGTAGCTTCACTGTCAGATTTTGGAGGTTTGATCCATGCACATATGTCCTCTCCCTGTTCAGCATGGACTAGAAAAAATGTAGAAAAGAGAACAAGGGATGGTGCTCAGCTGGGGTTTGTGTTTTGGCCCAGAGGAAAAACAGGCAATGTCCTGTCACCACCCCTCTGATGTGACAGGGGCCCAAACTCGCTGAACTAAAAATGGAACTGGTGTTTTTTGTTGTTTTTAACCTAGTTTTTCTCCAGGAGCAAACTGCCAGCAGCAGTGCAATACCATAAATTCCAGTGTAAATACTGCAGACAGTGATGGCAACTGCACTTGTGTGGCTGGAAATGTGAGTGACTGATCATGAGCAGGGGCACTTGAATTGTTGCAAGGGCCAGAGTAAAACCTAAATTAAGGATTTCTCAGGCCATGTAGGATGACAGTCATGTTACACACCTGTTACAGCAGCGCAGCCAATGAATAGAGCTGTCAGTCTTTAGTTTTGGCTTAAACAACAATTTTCATTGTTGGTCTCATTGTTATAATTTGTATTCCATGCAGTCAGGAATGTAAATGCCTTAAATGTGAGCATTTAGTGCTTAATCCTGATTGTTCTACCCAGCCTGGCTTTTTAAACTCAACAGTTTCATGGGGGGGTATTAGATAACCTTTTAGAGATTACGTTTCTTCTTTTAATTAAAAATATCCCTGGAAGTACAAACCACTTTCCAACAGCTGTGAGACTGCTGTGCACACACCAGAAAATGAATTGGGTAACTCCCACCTCCCCAGCAGCTCCTCTGGCTGCCTTCTCTGCATCTTCCATTCCATTTCCCGATAAATGGAAATGCATATTCAGAGCAGCCAGTTATCCTCAAGCCTCAGTGCAGCACTGTCTGAATTTCTAATTAACTCTTCACCTCCCTCCAGCAGGGCCAGTGCTTTGCTCATGGCTGTGAAAGCAGCAACGGGACTGAGCATCTCACTCACAACTTGCTGCTGCCAAGGGGGTAACCTACAGGTGAAAGCTCTTCCCATGACCAAGTTCTCACAGAATGTAAGATCTAAAATGGTTTCTAATTGTCTCAAGTCTTCACACTGACAACAGCTCCATGAGCTGAAGTTTCTCTGCATGTTTTCCTTGGCTCTTGAATGAAATAGAAGAGGAAGAGGTGAATATGTTGAGAGTAGAAGATATGGGATGGCTCCTAAGTAGTAGGAAACAGGACTGGAGAGAAGGAGGAACAGGAAAGCTATGGACTGTCCTTAAAATTATTTTGTTACCAGACCATTCATGACTGACCTGCACACTAAACCTTGATTTTTTTTTTTATTCTAAGGCAAGGAGTTATCTAAACTTGTTCCCCAGTAAGACCTGCCAATCACTGTGCATTGGCACGTTTATCTAAAGGGACTTCGTTTCCTTGTAAGCTTGGAGGGGCTGCTCATGGAAGCCCAGTTAGATCCTGTGGCTGGTAAATCCATTTATGGCTGAACAGATAATCCAAACACAACAGTGGAGGGGGGGGGATAAAGCCAGTGTGGGATCTGCTGCCTTCTGAAACCAGGCTGCAATGCTCACAGGGACAGGGTGCCAATGGCTGGAAGTTTGTTTGCTCCTGGAGAGAGCTCTGCAACGCAAGCATTTCTTATGTGAATTTGGTGCAGAGGCATTCATAAAAAGAGAAATGAGAGTTGCACTGTAAGGAAAAAATAATTGCATTTTGCTAGCTGATAAACCAAGGGACTCATCCATTGAAGAGGAAGTTGTTGCCATGAAAATATGGTGGATAACCCATGTAACAAAAATGTAAGAAGCCACTTTGTTACTCTTTGCACTGTGAATTTTTCTTAATCCCATCCATGATGGGGAAAAGACAATGAGCAGATGGAAATTGCTCTGCCAGCTCTGCTTGGCTCTGAGCTTGGATTAGAGCCAACAGTTGCAGAAGTTTTTTGCAAGGCACCCTGCTTTTCACTGCAGTCAGACTTCAGCCAAAATACATTTGAGATAAATGCAAATCTGCTGTTGTCTTCTGTGTCGTGTGTTCATGCCTACAGCTGTTCCCCTTGCAAATAATGTGAATTTTGGAAAACTAGCTCATTTGCTGCAGATATGTCTGCATGGATGAATGGCAACTTCTATGCAGTAGAACAAAAATGCTCTTTATAATAAACCAGTATTTCTGTATTAAAGTTTCCTCTCTCCAGTTCTGAGACACAGATAAATTTGCTGGGCCTATGGTTTACTTAAATCTTCTAAAATGGAAGGTTTTAACAGATAAGGTCATGAATGAACTGGTTAGCAACTATTTGTCATAAGACCATGTTGTTTTGGTTCTTTCTTTACTATTTACAGTTAGTTTTTCCCTGGTGGCCAGTCTTTGGATTGTGGGGGTTTTTCCCTCTGTGTTTTTTTTGCCTGGTCACATTAAACTGTGTGATTTGTGCTTCATTCCCAAATCCCTCTTTTCTGTCTAACCTGGCTCTGCTTTGGTTTTGCATAGCCTTCATTAATTATTATCTTAATTCATGTTTTCTTCTCCTTCTAATTTAAAAATGCTTCTTGGTATTATAATTGATAATTGTGACTCTTGCATGAGAAATAGTTGAGCTGATAATTTATTGGAAGATTTTGAAGAACTGTGGTTTTATAACAAATGCATCTGGCATGGAGGATGCACGGAAGTAAATCTATACTGTGAAAGAGTTTCAGGTCCTTGCAGGAGTTTGCTGCTGTACATGAGATTGATCCCTGATCACACCCTGATCCCAGTCCTGGTCATTGGTGTAGGGAGGTCATTATAATAAGTTCATTGCAAAAATAAGTAAATATACTAAGTTAAAACAGAAAGTCACAAGGATGAATGATTTTAATTGAAACTAAAAGTGCCTGTGTTATTAAACTTTCATGTCATCATGGTGGTGGACTGACATGGCCTGTATCAGGCATTGAATGCTATGTAGAAGTTAATAGGAGTTACCAAGCTCTGTCAAGTACCAATTATGGAGTACTTCCAACTCTTTTTTTCTCACTAAAATTCTAGCATTGCAGGGAAATATTTTCATTTGACAGCTGTCTGTTTGCTCAACTTCTACCAAGTGCTAATGGGCCATTTTGAGTTGATTTTAAACTCCTTCTGTGATATCTTGCTTTACCTTTTTGCTTGTTGTTTTGATTTACTTTGTCTCCCTCACGTTTAAACTCTTCCTGTTGTCCAAAATTAAGCTCTAACAGATTTTATTTGTGGTTTCCTTTTCTCACGGACAGATGTTGGAAAGGTGGTTTATAATCACTATTGAAAAGTGGCTTTTTTGCAGTCACAACCTGAAATATTGTATAGCTGTGGCTGCCAAAGAGGTCCTTCTCTCTTGGGAAATTTTTGGACCTGTGGTGGCTTTTATTTACAATCCAACAGCCACTGCATTGTGTTAGAGCAGAGTCCTGCCTGCTCTTGCTTCCATAACAAGGAAAGCCATGCTAAAATATTAATTTAAAACCTGGAACTCATTTTAGTTCATGCTGGTATCATTTTTACAAAGACAATTTTGCATGTCTGTTACGACTTCTGCATTTGACTTGGTTTTCATCTCCTTTTATTTCTCAATATTATTTCACCTTTAATAGCTGCACAATCCCACAGAGCTTGTTCCTCTGTACCCTGGAGCCCCCAAGTGCCAGCCAGGCACCTTCCCCAGTGTTTTTGGTGCCCCCCACCACTCTGTGGGCTCGTTTGTATGCCAGAATATTTCCTTGTTCTCAAAACAAGATGATTCTTTCTGTGTGCTGTTACTCAGCCATTCATAAAAGCTCTCTCTCTGGTTTTCAGTGCACTTGTCATGTTGCTGTCATTTGTATTCAGTCTTCTTAAAATGCAGCTCTACTGTACATGAACAGAGGTATCCTGGAGTTTTAATGAGTTGTCTCCTTGGGCACTTCCATCAAGTTTGCTTGCTGCTCTTCCCAAGGCTGGTGAGTTTTTTGCTTTTAGCCTGTCATAGAAAAATAATTTACTGGGAATTTTCTTTGGTGTTTCTCCCCAAGTAATAATGGAGGGCTACCAGAAAGCATTAGGGGGGCTGAAACACCTGGGAAATAAGGGAAGCCAGAGTGCTGGGGCTGTTGAGCTGTCTGAAGAGAAGGCTGGGGACAGATCTGGTTGGCAGAATGTTCCATATGGCACATCTTAGGAAGCACACAGTAATAGGATGTGGTTGCATTGCCAAAACATGGATGTTTGTGGATGTATAGAGCTGGAGCCTGGCTTGTCTCAGTGGTTTCCAGGTACAGGACAAGAGGCAATGGGTTCTAAGTTTAATGGAGGAAATGGCTTTTGATCTCTACTGAAGGTAATGAAGGAGAGTTAGATGTGTGAAGTGCCGGGCTCCCAAGTTCTTCTTTGTGAAAGTTTTCAGTAAGTTGGAGATGTCTTTTTAAACCAAGCAAAATTTTCCAGTTGCTTAAACCAGAAGATTAGAGCCTTCAATAGTGGGAGTGTAGCTCATTTCTCTAAGTACCATATATATTTTTTGTCGTCCTTCATCTGTGGTGTTACCTAAGTGTAACTAGAAAAGCACAACCAGTGATTTTATTCAGAAAGTAATTTTCAAGATCCCAATGGAGTAATTTGGATTCTTTGCTCCTACCTCTCCTTTCTTGTTGCTGTACTTGGTGGTTTTTTTTTTTTAAATTCAGTAGAAAATAAAATTTGACCAGGTAGATAAAAAAGTAATTTTTTTTTGCCTTGGAAGATACTTGATAACCAGTTGCTTGAAAGAAAAACTGAGTGAGAACAAGAGTGCATCCTGCCTGCAGGCAGGTGTGCAAAACTTTCCCTTCATTTCCTTGTTGTTGTTCTCCTCCAGACAAAAGCATTTCTCCAACGCAGGCAATGGAGAATTTTTGTGTGTTTAGTAAAAAATGCTACTTGGCCACGTGTTTGTGGAAATGAGTGTGCCACTCTGACATGATTTGAAAAAGTCCAACTGGATAATCAGTAGCAGCTTTGAAGAAGAGCTGATCTGAACAGCCGGCCTGTTCTCTGTCATGTGCCCTGCAGCGTACAGAGGTGGCCCAACACTGCAGTTGTTTGTTTAGCTCTTGTCTACTTCCTCCCTTCAATTTTTGTTGTGTCCCATTTGCTGCTTCTAAAACCTTCTTGAGCATGAGACTATTACAGGATGAGTTGTTTCCATTTGTTTCTGGATGAGGTTTAACAGAGCATGAAAGAAAAGAAGGGTTGGCAGAATAAGAGTTTCAGAGAAGTATTTGTAGTTTGTTGGAACTGAAGATGGCTGTTCTTATGTGGGGAGAGGTTAGGGACAGAATTAATTCCTTCAGGACCTGTTGGTGCTGTTTGCAGCCTGGCTGAATGCTCTCCCATTTGCTAAACATGCAGTAAATCAGTCTTTCTAAGAATTACTGGGTAACTGTGAATTTACTCGATGATGAGTAGTTTCATTTAAACAGAAAAAAACCCCAGTGCTTTTAACTGATTTACTGATCAGGAAAAATTGTTTTAACTGATTTACTGGTCAGTAAAAGTGGTGTCAAATCTTTGTTTTAAATATTTTTTGGTATTTGAGAATCATGTTCCAGCGATTTACAAATTTTAGCCTCAGTCTAGTTTTACCTGCAGTTTTTTTTAAAACTGTCTCCTATAACATTCAATTTAGCTTTCCTTTGTTAAAGGAAGATAAGACACAACTCCTACAACCATGTTGTTTCCATGCCTTGATAACAAACTATTGGGTCACTCCTAATTGTCCTTGGTGGGGTTGGTGTTTTGTTTTGTTTTTAAAAAGTATTATTGTTGTAGCAATTACACAGACTTGACTTCTTCCAATGGCATTGATTTTACATCAGCTTTACATATGAGTGGGTTTTTTAATTTTATGCAAGTGTTTGTTCTTTGACACAAAGCACCAGACTGACAAGGTGCATCTTGAAATTGTGTAAGTCCTTTACCATGCTTAAAATGGAGATTAGTCTCTGATCTGAAAATTGCGTCTCATGGCAGTCGACCCTAATCATTTCCACGCATGCAGGTCATGGATAACCAGATGAAGTCAAGAGTTTATGGTTTTGGAGAAGCCAGTGTAATTTGTTTTCACTATTTGTTAGCCTTTTATTTGGAGAGAATGTACTGAGAACATTGAGACAAATACTTGGAGGAAGACAGTGGAATTCTTGACTAGAAAAATGGCCAAGGCAGTCTCCAAGGGATGATGTCAAGGGATTAAAGATAGCAGGAATAAATATGATCTGCCTGATGCTCATAATTTTAAAAGTATTTAGGATAGCTATAGAAGCCTTTAATATGCTGCATATCAGGTCAAAGATGGAGTGTCAGGCTTCAGGTGATAAAACTACTCTAGTTATAGTTAATGACACTTTGATTTAAATGGACCAGAAGAGCAGGAGCCTGTTCTTAGTAGTAACACTGTTAGTAGTTTTGTTGTTTTGTTTTGTTTTTTTTTAACCAGTGACTATGATACTGAGAAGCATTATCAAAAGGTCTAAATTAGTTTGATTTGCTGTATTTTAAATTGTGTGTATCAAAAGCTGTAAAATTGCTTTTTAGTTTCCAGATGATACCTGCAGAGCTGTGAGAGCTCACAGTGAAGGGAGTGCAGGACTGCAGCAACAGGAACTTGCTGTAGGTACAGATGGGCTTTGCTGGGGCAGGGGCTGCTTCCAGACCCCTCCCCTGATCTGACAGCAGGGCTCAGACACCTGGTGAGAGAATCAGTGCTCTGCACACTGCCTGCCCTTTTCTGTCTTGTGACTCAAAAATACAATCTGCACCCCCAGTTAGAGATTTGACCCCTAATTCTTTGAAAAACCAAATGCAGGGGTTGTGTGAGCAGGTGGATGTGCATTAGTGTTGGAAAAGCTGTGGCAATAAATGCCAAGGCACTGGAATGTGATAGGCTGTGGAAATGGTTGTAATTCATTCTTGTGAATAATGTGAGCATGGTGGAGGAGGCCACTCTGGGATTTCTGTGCAGCAGAATGAGACCTGCCCTGGAAGTGATAGGGGGTTTTCAGCTCAGGACAGGGGGGTGCAGGGAAAGGAAATTATTTATTTGTTACAGTAACCCTTTGCTTGCCCTCTGTGAGACGTTCCTGTTGGAACATGGTTAGATTCACCCTCGGGAGGAAGGGATGCACCATTTGTTAGAAGCTCAGTGTTTCAGAACATGTTCTTCCTGGGAGTTTTTGACGGTGTCATGGACTCTGAGCTTCAGGTGGTAATGGGTCCCTCACAGCAGATGGGATTTTCTCAAAGCCCTGGAGTGGAAAGAAGCTTGCCTGAGGCAGGCTAGGAACCTGGACAGTCCTTGGGGAAAGGGTGATTCATGCTGGAGTTGAGTTGGGGCCATTCAGCTTTCCATACCACTGCAGTTCAGCTGGAGATTTGGGGTTCCACATCACAAGCCAGGAGTAGAACAATAGCAATGGCTTTTTTTTTTCCCCCACCCTCTTTTTTTTTTACCTGACTAGAAAAGCTCCTTTATGAAACATGTGATGAGGACTTGTGAGATTTCAGGTTTGTGATAAGTGCCTTGCATCTTTAGTGTTACTCGTGGGAGGATTAACCACAATTGTTCCAACTTAGAGGAGAGGTTTTTCTGGAGAAGATTTTATTCACCCTTTTATGTCTGTCCTTCAACAACTTCAGCAGATGAAAGGAACCTAAGGAGTTTAGGAATTGCATGCTATCCACATTTTCAATATTTCTGATAGCAGTATTGGTCTGTTTGCTGTAATTTCTAATGACTAAGATTAGAAGAATAGTTCTTGCCTGTTTATGATGTTTTTAAGTTGCCAAGTTGGAATAATTTAGGGGTTTCAAGAACTGATCTGCTGTTTGGTTAATACCTGCTTCTTATCAGGACCAGAGTAATTTATTGTTGCTTAGATGAGCCCAGCCTAGACCAATAAACCTCCATTTCAGTTTGTGTGTTTCTGTGTCTGCTCAGTGCTAATGCATGCAAATCCCTGATGATGCTACTGGAAACTGGTTGGGGTTTGTTTTAATTAATTACCTTATCTTTTGTACTGGAAACTGGTTTTATCCCCTCTTGTAGACAGAATATTTAATCCAATGGTGCTTCTCAGCCATTTTGAAGTAAAATGTGCAATTTGTCTCCTTGACAAAAGTGGAATTTTCGGTACTTATTCCAAGGATAGAGGAGAGCAATCAGAACAATTTTAATTACAAATCCTGTTTCCTCAGTGGATTTTCATTGTGGGGGAGCCAAATCAGTGGTCATGTGCATTAGATTTACTTTTCCTATAGTGCAGAACAACCTCCAGTGCTCTCAGGGCTTCTTAATAGGTAGAGGTGTATCAGTAGAATTTGCATTTCCATTCCTGGTAACACTCCCTGCTACCTGGATAGAGACCCTGTGCAGGTCCTTGCATCTTTTTTTTCTGAGGTATTTTAGTGTTATGACCTTTGGGTGTGAACGCAGCATTACTCAGATTTGCTTTGCTCTTTGACCTTCCTGTTTCTAAGCAGGAATTCCTGTTTGAGACTTAGGACCCAGGAGGAAGAACCAAAGCAACCAGGAGAGAGGAATGGAGGGAACCTGGAGCTCAGCTTGCATCTGAGTTATGATTAAATTCGAATAGCTGAATTCCTAAATGAAGTGTTAGAGTCCCTCCTCTTTGGATAAACATAAATAATTTCTTTCCCATCTCCTTGCCACTTGTTTAGCAGATTCAATTATCACCTAGCCAGAGGGCAGGAACACCATTGCACCTGGAGAGAGGGAAGCAGTCATTTAATGGGATGGAGAAGTCAGCTGGTGAAGAGTACCTGTGTAACTTTCTGGAGAGCTTCTGTGTGGGTGTATATACACAGAAATACATTTATTAGTGTAATGAAGGTGACATGGACTGTTGAAGCTGAAAGCATCCAGCTTAGGTGAGCTGAGTGATGCTTTGCTTCCCTCCCACATTTTACATAGCTGCTTTCACTCCTTTCTGATTGAGGCATTTAGGTTTCTTCAGTGGTTATTACTTTTGTTAATGTCTTATTAAAAAGCAGTGTTACACATGGATTTCAGTTGATTAGGTCTCTTGGTAATAAATTGCTACTATAGCTATTTGTTTTTATTAAAATAATTGCTTTATATTGACACTTTTTTTTTTTGGAACTGCAGGGTATCTCTACAAAATATATTCTTTTATGTTTTAGATTAATAGCTGTTTAGGTTAAAAGGGAAATGAGTTCTCAGTTTGTTGGAATCCCTGGTAGTGTTTTCTTCACTGGACACAACTTGATACTCTCAGGAGGCATGTGTGGAAAAGCAATGGGATGATAGACTGGAAAGAAGATAATGGGTGTAGCAAGGCAGTTACTTCTGCTCCTGGAGGCCCCAATCTAAATGAGATTACATTGGTATCTGCATTGTTCTGTTCCAGCTTCCTGGTTCCTACAGAAAAAAAATTCCCTTTGCAAGCCAATTGTTCACTTGGTTGATTCCCTACCATTTGGGCTCTGGAGACTGAAAACCTGTGTGTTGCTGTATTGCATTGGTGGATTGATTCCCTGCAATATCAATCCAACTAGTTCCTGATCTCTACTCTTTGGAATTCCTGATTAAATTCTTTATAGCTATTTCCTGCAGGTCAATGGAATAATTTCTCCTCCAACAACTTCATAGGTTAATTAGAATAAGTAAGAGAGATAACATGTTGTATTACTAGTAATTTCTAAATACCAGTTCCCATATATTCAAATGCTCTTATTTCAACTACGTGGAAAAAAAGATGATGTAAAAGCGGTTGGTTTGCGTTTTTTCAGTATCTGTTCAGTGAACTACAGTCATTCTCCTTGTTTGTTACCATCCGCAGGCCTGAAAGCTTATTTTATTTTTCCTTATCAAAATCAGAAGACTCCACGCTGCAGCAAGCCATTCAAACCGCTGAAAATTGTTCAAGACTTTGCATAATTCCCTCTATTTTACAGCAGCAGTGAAAGGGCAGTTGTTGACAACCAATTTTCTTGAGGTTTGGGAAGAGCTGGGTTAGCCAGTGGCTCCTTTGATGGGAGTCACTCTATCCTGAATTAGACTCACTGCAAGGGGAGGACAAAACTGCATCCAGTTGGAAAGATGCAGCAGTGTGGTGGATTTGCACAGGGAGCTAATGATATTTCAGTTTGCTTTTTTTGCTCCCTTTTTAGTAATTGCTGACATTCATGTCTCGTTTTGCACTCCTGGGTACTGGTTTTATGTTCTCACAGCACTGTCTACCCTGACCTTAACATGCTGTTCCTACGTATTAGTGGCTGGCTTATCACTGTGGAGCTAATTTTGTTTTCCCTTGTGCATCATTTTACAACAATCCTTCCGGAATTTCATCTGCCATTATCTCTCCCCATCCCTTGGCTGCGAGGTTTTTTTGCCCTTCTTCAGTCAATTCCTATCTTTACCACCACGAATAACAGTAGCATCCTGAAAGTTTGTCATTGCACTCTCAGCTCGTTTTTCCAGATAACTTAAAAACAAGCTGAACACCAGGATCTCTCATAAATCCTGGGAGACTCTGCTGAGTAGCTCTGTTTGGAGAGAGAAATGGCTTTTACACTGACCTTCAATACCTTCCTTTTTTAATCAGCACTTTAATTCATGTGAGAACCTTCTTTCTCATGCCTGCGCAGCCTGTTTGGAAGCACTTTGAAGGATTCTTGTAGCAGGCCTTTTGGCAATCCATGTATGTATATCAACCTCACCTCTCAGACATGTTGTTCTTGGCTACTCAGGTAATCAATATGTTGTTGATACATGCCTTGCATTTATATAAGCTGTGCTGATTGCTATGTATATTGATTGCTATATATATGCTATGATCCTATTTGTTGTGGCTTTGCTAATTTGGCAATTTTTTTTATTAGCTTCTAATGATTTCCTTGGACCAGATTTTAGAATAACTGGGTGAAATATAATCAATAAAAAATAGTCATATTAATTTGGGAGAAACTTTCCCTCAATTTATGTTTAAAAGTCTTTCTAGTCATCTCCTAGTGTTCTGCCAGCAAAGTGGTTTAGTGTGACATTGCATACCATGCGTAAATAACTATTATTTAATTTTTAATCCCTAAATGCAAGCCCCCTGAATTTGGTGTCCTGATTGCTGTTGGTGCTGCCATGGACTTTGGATGGGACACTTTGATGTGCTGCAGGTCCTGTGGTGCAGGGCCTGTGGAAGGGAGCTTTGTCTTCTGGGAATTTCTTCTCTGTTGTGGCTCCTGAGCAAACTTTACTTAAAAGAAAATGAAGCATTCCAAGACTTGTTGCCCAGCACAGAAAAAAACCAAATCCTGTTCGATTTCCACTTCAGAGCAGATGTGACCTTGCTGAGTTTCAGAAAGATCAGTAAACAGGGACAGATTCCTCAGTCATTTAAGTTGTTTGCACAACAGCCTTCTGGGGAGTTAAAATATAAAGTCGCAGCCTAGAATTCTCACTTTCTTATTCCTTCTTTCCAAGTTATCAATAAATAAAGAGTTAGGCAGTTATGTGTTTCAAATTAAAAAACAGAGTCACTTCTTGGAAGTTAATTTCTGGCAGGAGCTTGTTGCCTTACTGTGTTTTGCCACATTTTTGAAGCAGCAAACCCTTTGGAACATGCAGCCTTTGGGTCAGCTCCCACTGCACAGTACTGGGATCCCACTGCACTGAATCCTCAGTGTATTGGACTTCTCTGGTTTGTCCTTTCTGGAATTCTGACAGGAAGCTGGTGGTAGAACTAGAGCTGTTCAAACACCTGAATCCTCAGCAGCTGATAGAGTGATACAGTGTGAGATTGTAACTTTTCATTTGGACTCTGTCAAGTAAAACTGAATTAGAGAAACCAAGTAACAGTGTCCAAATATCCATTATTTTAAATTAAAAAAGGCTCTAAAACAGATGTGTTATTTCATATTCAAGCAAGTTTCATCTCTTATCTCCTACAAGGATAAGGAAACTATTAAAACCAGGATGTGTACTGGACAGTTTCAAGGTAACTATATCAAAAACAATGAAAACCCTTTCATCTTAAGAGGAATCAAAGACACGAGTAAGCTTTCTCTAGTATTTGTACAGACGAAAAACTCAGGTGCTCCAAAGGATGGATGGGTTCTGTTTTGAGAGCCTTATGCCTGGTAGCAAATTGTAGTTCCCAGATATTTATGTTTGCACTGCTTCACCTTTTTATGAAGCATATGTAACATGAAACTAAATCTGAGCTGACACCCTGCTTGCAAAACCAGAGCTGTGCCACAGGAAATTAAGTCAACAGTCATTGCAGCCATATAGCAAAGTAATGGGAAATGTTCTCGCTGCTAATTTACACATGCAAATTACATCAGGTTCTTGTATCAATAAATCGATACAGCTTAATGATTTCCTTGGGTAGAATTCAAATGTGGGAAGCAGAGTTTATTAGGAAGAAAATGGTCTGTACCTTAGTTTAGATGCTGTTTTCAAATCGTGTCCTGAGACATTGTGGTAATTTTGTGGGTGGGGGGAGAGGTTATCATCACGAAACTCACTTAGTTTTATGGTGAACCCTTCATTTCTGGGAATACCAGCGTTCTTATTGTTCCCTGTTCCTTTGACCTGAGCACTCCCATGATTTTCCTCTGCTGTGCATGTCTTGGCCAGCACAGGTGGCGTTTTCTGCAGGTGCCTGTACATTGAAATTCATTTTGCTGCTTTGCCCTTCCCTCCCTTCAGCACAGGCTTGCCACTGGATGGCTGCAGGCAATGTGGACCTGTCACTCCTATCCTTCCTTTTTCTCTGCCTTCAGTGAGCTCAGGTTTACAAACCTGAATAATCATTCCTGTCTAAAGTCATACTAATGACAAAGACTCAATGGAGGCATAATTTTCTGGACTATGAGAGAAATATTTGCTCAAATAATTTTAATCCTCTTAGTTAACACATCCTGCCACACTCCTTAGTGATTCACAGGGATATATTTGAAATATCTGAAATGTGGGTATGGATGCTTAAAGTTAGGTTGGTCCTTCAAAAACTGCTGTAGTGATCATTCCAAATATCAAGTGACACACTCCTTGTTTTGTGAGAGTCATATTGACTTTTTATGTGGTTTATATAATAGAGTGCACTTAGAACAAATGGAGGAAATTTGTTCCTTTAGTGGGTAATAGTGTTCCTTTAGTTTTCTTTGTGTAGCTACTTTTAGTGACACAAAGTTCAGGTCATCTCAGCTGCTGTCCTTACAATAACACATAACACGTTGATTTGCTTGTAGAAAAAGATGTTTTATGCCTCTCTGTTCAGAGAGGTGTTTTAGATGATTGGTTCTGTGAGTAAAAAGAATGATCATAAATTTTTGGAGATCTTGGATTTTTTTTCTCTGCTAGAAATTGAAACTTCTCCAAATGCTATTACGCCAGATGTTTTCCAAGTACATGGCTGTATAGATATTTAATTTGGATTGCCTGTCTGCTTTTTCATGGTTTCCAAGTTACCTCACAGGACCAGGAATCAAGGTAATACAAATTGCATGTGGCTACAAGGTAATGCAGACCTGTATGCTCATCTGGAATGGTTGGCTAAGGACTGTCTCTAAATAAGTCATTTGCTTAGTGTTTTGAGATGGTTTTTAAAATTCAGCAGTTAATGCTATTTGCACGTTTTGGTTTAGTTTTTAAGCACAGCATTACCATTCACCCTTGAAACCATCTTTACAGCTGTTCCAAGGTGCAAATTTGATCAGCATCATACTAAAATTGATTTTACAGACTGATATTCCTTAAGTTGTTTTTTTTTAAATTGCTTGCTAAGACAGCCAGCATTCCTTCTTTGGCTGAAAGATGAGCAAAGATAATCATAGCACTTGGCCCACAAATAAGAACACCAAAGAAAGATCACAATAGTTTCTGTAAAATCTCAGGTGGAATCTTAGCTTAACTAGCAGCTGACCTTGTGAAAAATGAGTGGTTTTCTAATGTGACCTTCAGTTCAAAGGGATGGGGTTTCCTTGTTGGCACTTGATGATCAATGTGGTCAAGAGAAGACATTACTGAGAAGAGCTGTTGACAATCAACACTTGTAAATGACCCCAGAGTGCAAGGCATAATGGGGAGGGAAGCAAAAGTTAGAAATGGTATGATAAAACATAGTAAAGCCATCTGGATTTATGCAGGGAAATAAAAGTTCTGAATGACAAACCTTGCAGAAGATTTTTGCCTGTGTTATGGTACAAATGTTGCAGCTGTGAAAAGGACATATTTTGCCTCTTTTGAAGCCTTCCTGTAAAAGATTTTGGGATGAATCTAAAACCCTACAGGAGGATTACTACGTAAGTTATCCAGGCACTGTTACAGGTTGAAGCCTTCCTGTAAAAGATTTTGGGATGAATCTAAAACAGTACAGGAGGATTACTACCTAAGTTATCCAGGCACTGTTACAGGTTGCCCAGAAAACTTGTGGCTATCCCATCCCTGGGAGTGTCCAAGGCCAGGTTGGAGGGGCCTTGGAGCAACCTGGTCCAGTGGAAGGTGGCCCTGTCCATGGCAGGGGAGTGCAACAAGATGGTGTTTAAGGTCCCTTCCAAACCGAAGTGTTCTGTGATTCAGAGGTCCTAGTAATCAGCTGGTTCCTCTCCTTAGGGAAATAGATACTTTGCTTTTATTGAGGCATTGGAAGAGATGCAGCTTAAAAAGAAACAAACACATGCATACAAAACCCACCTCTCCTCAATATCTGTATCATAGAGAGAAAAGCAGCAGGAGTTTATTTCCCTTGAGAAAAATAGCAGTCTCAAATAAAAAGCATTTAAAGCACAGAACAGCTCTGGAGGTACTTGACCTCTTACCAGATGATGATGATCCTGTCTTTAACTACTGGCAGTGTTCCAGGGACTTTTTGAAGGTTCTAAGGCATACCACAGGAGTTTAAAGATTAACTGTGTGAAACATAGGCAGAATAACCTGGGGTTGAACAGGAGAATCTTGCACTTGTCAGCCACCTGAGGGCAAAACTGGGTCAGAGCTCTAACTCATGGTCCATGAGGGTTAAGAGCATAACAAATCTGTTATGTGCTGAATGTGTTTATTGTGAGTAGGATGTACAGCAAGGAATTTTGCGTGAGAACTGTTAACTGGGATACTCTGCATTTCCACCTGGGTCATTGCTGCAGTGTTCTCAGCATCCCTCTTTGCTCATTTTTAATAGACCTATTGTTGTTGCTATAAAACTGCTGTAAGGATTCCTGTGCTGTGACTAGGAAATCTGGTCCTTACATCACAGAAGTAAAAGAAATAAGCTAACTTATATTGGTAGAATAGAAATTTGTGTGGCATATGAGATTTGTAGGGCTCTTTCTTCCTCCAACTGCTTCGGAGACATAAGGAAAGGATGCATCTGTGCTCCTATTTCCTTAAAATCAGAGGTATGGAGCCTAATTCATGCAGCAGTGCACCATCATCTCCTTTGTGGTGCAAATATAGTGCGTTGTTTTTTATGGTGACATCCTTCACAACATTAGCCAAGAATATAGTGAGCTATTTTCAAGCGTTCATTCTGGGCTTTTTGGAAGGGTAGGTTTGAACAGAGTAAAATGTCTGCTCAGAATTATCATTACTAAATTCCTGGAAGATGAGGCAGACAGGTGTCCATCCCTTGCTGCCGTCTATGGAAAAATGCAGTGAGATGCCACTCAAAGTATGTACCTATATGTAGCAGGCATCCATTAAATTCTGCTTAATTACTTTTAAACGAGTGCCTCAAGAGCAAGTTGAGAAGGAAGAGGTTTAGTTAGGAAGCAGAAGGAAACAGCCTCACCTGTTATAGATCCCCTGGATGCCTTTGCTTACCCCTGCATTTTATCAGAACTTTGTTTCCAATAAGAAAAAGGCAGCACAAAGGGGATTCAGCTATGGCTATGAAGCATCCTGGTGGAATAGCCATGTGTTTGCATGTGCTTTTTCATATCCATGAGCTTTTAAGCTCTTTGCCCAAGTAATTTCAGCTCTAGGTTAATGTTGGGCAGATTCTGGGAAGGGGGATGGAACTGAAGGTTGCACTGTGCCTTGACAGTCTTGAGCAAGGCTTAGGTTGTTTTTCTCTTCTATTCCTAGCTGGCTCCATGTGCATTCTCACTTGAGTAGCCTGCTTGATTATAGACTTCATGATTAAATGGCTGGGCCGTACTGGGAAGGTTATTTGGCATTTTTGTGGCTGTTTGAACTCTGCAGTAGCAAACACTCTGTTCCCTGCAGGGGCACTGAAGGCTGTAGTGTCATTTGAAATGCCTGAGGACAAATCCTGCAGTGCAATTCCACTGCAGAGAGAGCAGCAAAGCCGTGGAAGCTCCGGGACGCAGCAGCACGGGGGCAGCTTGCTCTTGTTCCAAACTTTTCTGTGGGGAAGAACGTGGAGAACAGAGGGAAATGTCAGCGTGCTGATGCACAGTGCTTTGCCAGGATACACTTCTACACTCCTGGGAGTTTTTCCCTGGGCAGTGCTGGAAGTGCTCAAACATTAAATGCCTGCTTTTGTGGGGTGTAGCCAAGCCCTGCTCATTGATAGCTCAGTAAGCCTTGGTGTGTGACCAAGCAGCAAATCCATTTCAGCTGGAATCTTTGGGAGGATGGAAACTGGGAGGAATGTAGTGTGGACAAAGAGAGAGGTGAGAAAATGATGTGTTGTGGTAGCAAGGAGGCAAGTGGCTGAAATCTGCTGAGATTCCCTTGTGTATAACTTAAGTATTAGGGAAGGGTTCTGGGTGAAAACCCAATAGGGATTAAATGGGACAGAAAGGCCAGCTGGAATTCTTTCAACAGGAACTGAAAGGAATTGAGGCACCTGAGGTCTTACAGTGGACTCTTCTATGGGTATCCTTAATTGCTCTTCATGGCTGCTCTGTGGAGATTTAGGTGAGCAGAGACTCACATAAAAAAAGATTCATAATCCGGTTGATTTATTGAATCTTTGAGAGCATTCATTTTAATAATTTCACCCTAACAGAAGCACTCTAGCCCATGTCTTAAATTGGTTTTAGCCTTTTATTTCAGCTCTCTCCTTACATTTGAACAGCCTACATATACTTTTTAACAAATCTGTACTCCTGTGCTCTAGCAAAACCCGCAGACCAACTCTGTAGATGCTGCTGATTAAGGGTTGTGTTCTTGGGTCCTTATTTCAGTTCCTGCTCCTGACCAGAGGTAACACAAAACTCCCTTTTGAAGGTGCTCTTTACAGGAATCTAGTCATTTGTATCTGTGTGTATTTTCCTCATTTGGACTCCATCCTTGAGCAGTGCTTGGATAGCTTAGGTCCTTTGTGGGGTATGCTTCCCCAAAAATATCAGATGAAGTAACAGGAAAGGGATTTTTAAGGTAAGAGTTTTTAAGGTGGAGTTTTAAGTGGATTCCCACAGATTGAACTGCTGTCAGAACCAATCAAGGGAGATGTGGGTGGAAGGAAATGGGAAAAAACCTCTCTGAGACAGGAGTGGGAGGGACAGGGTGAACTGCATGGGAGCGTGTAAAACTTATTTCCACTGAGATAATAACAGGAATGTCACAGAAATAATAACAATAAGATTGTGGCTGATATCAGGGTCAGGCTTCTTTTCATTGGTCCAGAGGTCAGTGTTCTTTATTGTATGAACCTAGACAAGGATTGAGGACATGGGGGATTTACATTTTCACACTGGTTTTATGGCATTATCTAAATATTCTGTCTTTTGTCGTGCTCCTTTTTATTACAACAATTTTTTTAAACAAGTGTGTGAATGAAAAATAAAATTCCCCAAGAACAAAGTATTTCAACACTTTAACAACAATATATTTTCAATAGCCCCCCAAAAATATAAAAGATGTTTTCAAGTCTGTTTTGTAAATGGCACAGAGGTAACATTTGGAGAAAACACATAGGAGGGACTTAAGTCTGATCTGTAAGTGGTTTTTGGATACTGATAACATCTACCCTTTCACTGTACCATTAAATATGAAGTATATTTTTTTATTTTAGCTGTTTCTTATATTTTCCACTGCTATCTGCTGTCTTTTCTCATAGTTATGACGACATAGATGACATTAAGCGTTCTAGCTATTTTTGGTTGGTTACCTGGCTGGCCAAAACTGAAGTTGAACCTCAAATCCCTGTTTTGGAAAGTAAGGGACCAGTAGCATTGAATTTGTTTCTTTTGATCCAACTATATACAAGCCCAGTTTTCTTTATTAAAACTGTAAGTATTTAATATAATGGGAGGGTAAACAGGAAATCTATCACCTTCCCTGTACAGCCTAGGTTCTGCTGCAAATAGAACAATTGCTACAGAGGCTGATTATCATTTTCAGTCTCAAAAAAAAAAAAAAAAAAAAAAAAAAAAGAAAAAAAAGTAAGCCAGTGTCTCTTTGCTGTTGCTGCTGATAGAATAAAAACAGCTGGGTGAAGTACAGTCTCCATGAGGTAACCAAATATATTGGAGTGAGAGGGAGACCAACCAAGAAAAAAGTAATTTGCCTGAGGGGGAATAACACTGCCTGAAAATCTAGGTAAAGGGGGAAAAAAAACCCACTAAAAACTTGAAGGTTAGCCATTTTATTTCCATTTATAAAATAGAGCCCCCAAATGTTTGTTTGCACCACAGACAAGAGATTTTTCTTTTCTCAACCTGCAGTAAAATACAGAGGTTAAAAAAATAGAATTGTGCTTTTGTCCTTGAGAGCTTTCATGACCACAGATAATAGTTGCTTGTTTACATTGGGTGTAAACTTGACGTTGTGTGTTATTTTTCCTTCTTTCTCCGAGCATAAGACTTAAGTATATATACATGTGTTTCTAGTTTGACCCTAAATTTTCATGTTTTATGCTGAGGACAGCAAGTAAAATGAGAGTATAAAGGAAGCAGACACAGAAAATTAATAGCAGAAAGACGTATTCCATTGAGGAAGCTGTGCTGGTCATGGGGCATGTGCTGCATGATTTGCCTAATGAAGTGCTGAAAAGACATGAACCATGAAATTCGCCATCTCAGACAGTTTGTGTTTTCTTCATTAATCTATTCCTGTTGGGTCTTTAATTTTATCATTTTAAATGTTAAAAATGCATGAGTTTACCTGGACAGTCAGCTAAAAATTCTAATTATAGACTTCAGAGAGCAAGCTACCATCAGAGCAGCAAAGCAAAAGAGAAAAATAGGGCAAGAGTATGAAACACATTTTCTGTTTATTTTAAGTATATATTTATGTATTTCAACCACAGATGCATTCAGGTAGCTGTACAAAACAGAGCACTCAGGAAGCAGTACCATTAAAACTTTTATGGATTTAGTGGCCAGCTGATCTACTTGTTTTGCTCTAGCCATCATCACTACTTATCTGGAATCTCCCCACAACTTTTAGATGTAGTGGTGGCTGGTTTTTTTTTCCTTTGGAGCTGTTTGAGCTTTACTGACATTGTCTGTGACTGACACCCTCTTTCAAAGCATTTGCACTTTCTCATTTGCTGATGCCTCAGCACGACAGTCCTGGCTACTGTCACAAAGCCTGAGAAGAGATCTTAAAAATTACCCTGGTGTTTATAGTTGCAATAAAAACATTGTCTTTTTACCTGCAGGAGGGGTGGGTGCATAGCAACCATGGCTGTTCATTATGGGCTTTTATTTTAAACATCTGATCCCCTCAGCACTCTTTACAGCATTGCAGGAGTTTGACCTACAAAGTAGCTTGGTTATTCTGAAAGAACATCCACCCCTTGGCCTTTATTATTTATTTTCTCTCAGATGTTCTGCAGGAATTTAAAAGATTCTCTATGCCTGGTGTTGTTCTCATCTGAGCCGCGTATTTCTGACCTAGCTAGGGACACCTGCCTGATAGTCCCTGATGAAACAGGCACGGAATGCATGGCCCTTGGAGAAGAGATCCACCGTGAACAGGGCTGTTCTTTATTGCTGTGCAGAAGTTTTGCTTTTCTTTGTTGAGTGTAGCAGCTTACAGGAAAAAAAACCACTGAAAGTGAAGCTATTTTACAGCGAAGTACAGAGCAGTGGTGGAAGCACTTTTCTGGAGAAAGAAATGTTGTGGCTGAAATGATTTAAATGAATGACTAGATAGTTTTTAGTTCTGGGAAACCATCTGAGCCATCTCACACTCCTGGGCTTGAATCTGCTGCAGGAGTAGCACAGCAACTCCTTGTCCTGGGGGAGGCTGTTGGCACTCCAGGGAGCTCACCTCCAGATGGGAGCACTGCTGCTCTGGTTGGGATGTCAGCCCAGGGGGGTTTTGTCCTGTGATGCTCCTCAGTGTTAGTGCCTTGTGCCCTCTCTCAGCAGATGGGCCCAGAAAGGGGCTCAGCAGCAGCCTCAGTAACTCAGTGGTGCTCGCCAAACCCCCTGCCATGGCTGACTTTGTGCTGTGTGACAATTGTATCAGCTGGGCTAAGAAAGCACGTGACTCTTCCCTGCAGATCTTGTTTCAGTTGGAAAAGCAGCTGTTAAAAATACTGAGAGTAGAAGGGATTTGTAAGACCCTTGGTGAAAAGGGGTGATGAAAGCATTGGTCACAGCCAAATGCTTTGACTTATTCTGCCAATAGTTTTTTTTAAGCCATTGAACAATATATCTTGGCAATAAGAAGTTTGTGCACAGGAGTACATATTTATTTGCAGATTTAACAAGATGTGAATATACACCTCTTGCTGCAGGCCAAAGTAAATTTGTAAGTTATGTGAGATTTTGGTTGTGCGTGTATAAAATGATTGTTATTAACTATGAGACAATTTGCTTTCTCTTCCTGGCTGTGAAATATCTTAACAGGAAAAAATGCAACATTAATAGTACTGCAACAGAGGGAGTCATATTTAGGACTGGAGGAGAACACTGGCTGACTTCCTGGAAGGTAACGTTTCACAGCTTATGTTGACAAGTAAATATTTATGACTGAGATCACAGAACACCAGCAAAATCATCAATAAAGGATCCTATAATGTTGTGAAAGAAAAATTCTTCATAAACAACCTTTTGCAAACTTAAACTGGATGATGCCTTGCTCATTTTTGCAATGGATGGTGACAGTGACATGAATAAGATGTATTATATTAGTCAAATGGAATGCATGTGCTGAATGTACAAGTTTAACCATCCATACCTGCACAATAAACCTAATTAAATGGTGTGTCATCAAAGATGATGGAAATGAAAAGATAATGAAGCAAATGACATGAAAAGTGTTCAACAAAATTTATTCTGAAAGGATAGGAAAGGCTATTAGAATTAGAGAAGTAGTCCTTCATGTTAATCTCTTTTTTAAATGTCTCATTAAGAGCATAAACTTGAGAAAAATAATGGAGAGTCAATTTTCAGCTTGGGGCAAAAGACAGGAATTTTCGTCACCTCCTTTAGCAGAATGGGATAGGCATTTTTACTGCTCAATGCCGAGGGAAAGTTTCAGGTCTGCATGGAAATAGATGGCTTATGGCTCTTTGTGTCTGACCAGGATCCTGGTTCTCTCCTCTGTGAAGGTTTCCAATAGAGTTTAGGGCAAGTATCTTGGAGATGATGATATAATTTCTACCTCTGATGAGAACAAAGGCATTTGTATTGGGACACCTGCTAATACGTTGTTCCAGAGTAGCAACAAGCTGTGAAAGTGAAGGAAAGAAAAGGAAGAGACTTGCAGAGTTCTTCTGAGCTCTGAAGTTCTCAGTTTTTCACCCTTCAACATGGTGTGTGCTCAGTGAAAGAGACATGTGGCAGTGAAGGGACTGTCACCAGGCTCTGTATTACAGGTTTTTAATGTCTAGGACAATGGCTTGTCTGTGAAAGATGATGCCAAGTGGCACTGGAGCTTTAGTCAGTTTCTCCGAAAGCAGAATAAAATGTATTATTAGTCCCCAAGATAGCTGAATTGCTTTCTTCAGGGGAGTTTGTGACCTTCCCCTGATGGAAGGTTACAATTAACCCATTCCTTGATGCTGTGGGAGAACAGCCTAACAGCCAGTTTTGTGTATGTTATCTGAATTGAACCAAAGTGGCAGGCAGAGTACTGAGCCACAAGTTTCAGGACCAGGGTTTGATGGCATCCCCCTCTGCTCTGCTTGTGCTTGAGCTATTTCCCATTTGTTCATGCCATGATTTGAAATAATCATTATACCTTTTTCATTGGAGCTCATTTCCAGATTTATCTGCTTTCTCCTGAAAGCTCAGCACTGAGCTGAATTGCTCAGCACTTCTGCCTTCCCCAACACAAGCACGTATTTAGGCTGTTTGTCGTGTTGAAATTCATTAAGTTTAGTTTTTTATTTCAAGCCCATCTCAACCTCACTGGTGCTCCGAGACACTGCTGGTCTTTGTTATTGCTGCTCTACAGTGACTGCCAGGAGCCAGCACAGCCAGACTGCCTTTAGAGCCTGATGTGCAAGTGGTGTCAGGGATGCAACCAAGTAACTGCAGCGAAGGGAACCTAAAGAGATACTTAAGTCATCATCAAGCAGTGTTGCAGTGTGATGGCTATTTCAGGTGTGACAACCTTCCCCCTCCCCCTTTTGCCCTCCTGCTAAGAGCTATCTATCAATCTTAACATTCCAGCAAGGGTGTCGTGTGGTTGGCAGAAGTTGAAAAGATGCCCTTCAGGTCCGGGCTCATTGGCCTGTCCAAGCGTCTATATCCCTTGAGCCTTCCCCTCCTCACACCTGGTTGGCCCTTACCCATGCCTTCCCCTCCCCCTGTCCCCGGGGCTTAAAAGGACACGAGACCATGTGGTCAGCATTCTACTGGGAGCTGTTACAACTTTCAGAGGTCTACCATCCTGAAATAAAACTCTGGATTAAGACTCTACGATAGAATCCTCTCCTGTTTCTCTTCACCATCGCCTGAACCTTTTCCACCAGAGGTTACCTGAGTTCCTACTTTGCCTGGATTTGTTCCAAGGGCCTAGCTGCAGCATCCAGCCGGCCAAAGGTATCTCTGAGGTGAAAATGCCACAGCTGCCGCCTTTGGTCTAGCAGCAAGGGCCAGACGAAGCCAGGCACGACACATCCGGAAACATCAGGATTTATGTTCTATAAAGCAGGTTAAGGCAACAATTCTTCAGCAGCTCTGGCATGTAGAGCAGGATCTTGTAGTTAATATTAACTATTGATGGATACTTCCTGAAAAATCTATCAATAGTGAAAAATGACATGATTTTTAAAGAAAATTTCTATGGTGTTTATCCCTTCAGTGCTTTCCTGGCTGAAGTGAGGCAGAGCAGGCGTGTTTAATGACATCACAGCCATGTCTGAAGTGTGACCTATTGGCTGGCAGAAGGCAGATGCTTTGGAACAAATCCCAGTAGGTGGTGTAGCTTTTAAAATAAGGTTTCATTTCCACAAAGATTGAGATCTATTGGCAGAGAAGGCAGGAGACAGAGATTGCAGTGCACCCATCTGAAATTTAATCAAGTTAAAGTTAGTGTAACAAAAATGAAGCTTTAGCTATAGAGAAAGTACTGCTTTGAATGTACTTGGTGGAAATCAATAGGGAAATGGGAAGCCCTATACTCTTAACAATTTTGTGTCAAAATCTTGTTAACATATCTACCTTAATACATTAATACGTAGTCAATAATTATGCCATCAGAGGTGCTATAACGTATGCTTATTTCCAAGTAGAACTTCAAACTGAATTCTTAATAACTTTCTTTTTTAAAAACTCATTTCATAATCACACACAATAAAGCAAAAAATGAAAGGGCTCTTTGTGGGCAGAGCATCTGAAGTAACTGTAGCCTCTAGTTCTGATCTTGGCAGAAATACTGCTACATTTCTATGAGAGGATCTTTGTTCCTGAGCAGAGATGCACACTGAAAATTTGCTCTACTCAGAGTACCTGTTCCCCCTTTTGAAGAATTGTAGCTGTTTGTTGATTTGTTTTTTTTAGAGGGCTGTCTTCTCAGAACATTGCATTAATTCCAAGTGCTGTCTTCTGCTCAGGATGTGCTTGAATGGTCCCAATGACATCCCCTGAGGTCTTAGTTTCTTAAATATTACCTTGAACAGATGATAGAACAATGGGACCTTAGAATCTGCTGCTTCTCCATTTCACTTGGCTGGTGGCTGGCCCAGTATCAGAAGATGCCAGTACAGTGACCCTCTATTTACTGAGGTGCCCAAATATTCCTGGAGCAGAAACACTCATAGAAAAAAAAAAAAATGTACACAAGAAACTAGGTGTCCATTTGCTTTATGATAGCACCTGTGAAAGGTCAAGTCACTGTGCTAGGGAATTTCCTGCACCTTGAGGGAGACTTTTTGGCTTTGTTTAGTGAACAGTGCAGGCTTCTGGGGTTTATCCTCTCCTTGTTGCAATCAGTCTCCTTGTGTTTGTGATCTTTGCCCGACATGCAGTCAGACACATAAAATATGTTGCATCTTTTGTTCTGCAGTGTAAAGACAGTTTTTACTGCAGTCAATGTACTTTCAAATTTGAAACTACTCAGGGTACCGGTTTTTTGCTGTGTCTTTTGGAAAATGAAATTGCACACAACAAAACTGTTGAATTTGCACACATTACACGTGCGACCTCTTCTGCAGACAAATCTCCCTGGAGTCGTGTGCTCTGGCCAAAAGAAAATGTGGCACTGTTATATTCGTTGGATATAGCTTTTAGATTTATGGTTAGAAACCAGTATTTTTACTAAAGAAATATTGACGAGATCTTGTGTTAGGCCCCTGAGGAGCTGGACAAAGCAACAACATAAAGCTCAGTGAATGGGTCTCACTGTGTGAGGTGAATCTGCTGAAGAACACTACTTTGCAGTTTGTGGTTAAAGAAAAGAGGAGCTGAATCCAAGGGGGGATGTGAATAACTGTGCAAGCCAAGTAACAGGATTCCATCTGCCCCATTTGGGTGACTCCCATGATGAGGCAATATTTCTCTTGCTTGTCTTTTACAAACAAAACATGGACATTTCCAAGGACACGAGTGGCTAAGACACTTTGGTTCAGCCCCAGAGTCAGGTTGGAAGATGCCATCTGCTGAAGTAGCGAGTCCAGTTTTCCTTGGTTTTTATCTGTCCTAGTAGGACTAAAAATAGAAGCCACGACATTCAAGCCAGAATGTGGTGTGCTACAGGCGAGAGTATCTCAGCTGGCAGATAAATCTGCCTAATCCAAGGAGAAAGGAACTGGCTGCTTTTTAGTATTGCTCTGCTACTTCTTGTCTCTTGAAGGCTGTTGCTGTTGCAGTGTTACTTTGTGTTGTCTCATCCATGCCTAGGAGAGGAGGTAGGAGCTTTGGTAGAGCGTGTTCCAGTTTGTCCTTAATATATGGCAGACCAAGAGAAAATAATGCATTCATGGATAAAAATCCCTTGATGCCAGGATTCCATTGGAGAGCATCTGGAAAACTTTGACAGCTTTATTTAGAGAGCGATGAGGTGTGTTACCTGAAACACAAAGAGTAGATAGTAAATTACCTTGTCAATTTTGCTTCCTCTCCTTCCTTCTTCTCTGTTGCTTTTTTCTTTGTGTGATTTAAGCTGCCCGGTACAACCTCACACTTTTCCTTCAGGAGAAAAGTGAGTCCATCTGTCCTTTCCTCTTGGTGCTGAGATGAATACTGCTCTGTCAACCTGTTGTTGTTTACCTCCCCAGACTGGCCCAGCCATGTCTGCAAGGAAGGAGACTGACCCAGAGTGGTTTGTCAGGGCTTTAAAAAGCTATGGATGTGCTTTGGTACAGGAGAGCAGGACCGTGGGACTGCCATGGCTGTGATTCCCCTGAGGCTAACAGACAGAGTGGTCTTTTCCCAATAGGAGTGTGTATTTTGTAGCCAAAATGTTGTTTTGAAAAAGCCCAAATGCTTTTTTGCCTTTTTCTTGTTTGTCTAGTGGTTGGGTTTTTTTTCCTTTTTTGTTACGTAGCAGCCTCCTCAGGATGTAACACAGCAGCATCACTGGATTAACTTGTTGCCTATGTGTTAGCTGCCTTTTTTGTTTGTTTCTTTTGAAGTGAATTCATGGAAGAAGACTAATCTTATGGATTGTCTTCACCAGTTCTATGTTTTCTCACTGACTATGTGGAAGCTTTGTTGAGGACTGCTTATTATCAGAGGCGTGTTTATCGGTTATTTAGATGGAAAAAGGTTTGTGGGAGTGAGCTGCTCGGCTGTCAGAACTGCGCCATGAGGGCAAAGCCGCTTTCCCTCCACGCCTCGGGCCCTCAGGCCGCTGTTGGGCGTTTGCTGCTCTCGCGCCGGGCGGAATTGGCACCAAGCTGGAGCTGCTGCTCCTCGTCCCTCCACCAGGGGGCGCTGCAGCCGCTGCCACGGTGAGAGGGCCCTGCAGGCGCCATTTTGTGGTGGTGAGGCAGCGCGGTGGCAGAGCGGGCTGCTGAGGGGCCGGGGGCGAGTGAGACCCTCCATGCGCTGAGAGGGGGCAGGACAGGGCGCTTCAGCTCGGTGCTTCAGCTCACAATTCAGGTGTAGTCTTGGCTTTGCAAGAAGGGAAGAAATAGCTTAGAGGGTAGGTATCGGTTGGCCAGAGGTGAGCTTGAGAGGAGGTGGTGAATCTTCCTTGCCATGCCTGACCTGTGAGGGGAGGCTGCAGCAACGGGTTGGGCTTTGGCCATTTCAGAAGGGCACAGCTGGTGAACTGTGCTGTTCCTGAAAAAACTCAGTGCGAATGCTGGGAGGTGGTAAAAGGTACCTGTTTGTTTAATAAAAACTGCTCCTGAGAGACTGAAAGGGACATCAAGGCCATGAGGGCTGCCGAGGGAGAAACGGGTTCTGGGGACGGCGTGATTAAGGGAAGGCAAAATATGCTAACTCTGGTTGTGTTGCTTCTGAGGAGAAAATGGAGCTGCTTTTCCCACTCCGAGTGCTGTGGAAGAACAGGGCAGAACAGGAGGTGCCGGTGGAGGCAGCAGTGCAGTGAGCAGATCCCAAACGCTTTCCTGTGGAAAAAAATGAAAGTTAGTGACAATGACTGACACATTTCTGAGGGGTTTGTTGCTCCACAGCACCATGGCTGCATAACAACTATGATGGGTTAATTCTGTGAGTTTTACTACGTAAGAGTGGATTAAGGCAAGGAAAACTTTAAAAAAAACCCAAAAAGACAAGCTGAGACTTTCGGCTAGTTTATGAGAATGTAGAAAATGTTTAGGAGAGAAAAAGCTTCTCACCTGTAACTCTGGTGAAAGCTGTGAAACTCAGCCAGATTTGTAACCAGGGAGAGATGGTTTTGGTTTTCCTTTGGTGTATCAAGTAAGGTTTTTTTGGTCTGTGTTCATTGTCTGGGGTTTTATAAAGCATGAATAGGCTTCATTGTTCAATTAAGAATTAAAGTCAGGAATTTTGTGTTGCTTTCCCTTTGGGGCAGCAAGAACAAAGAATTTTGTTCTGACTTGAAGTTTATTGTAGTTGTAAAGGAGAATGCAAACAAATTCTAGACCTAGATGTTCTAGAGTGCTGCACTGAGTAGCCCAAATATTTGAGGCAGAGTAGCAGACATACTTACTGTGAGCTGAATGCTCTGGCAGTTATTTGGACCAAATATTGCAAGAACAAAAATGTTTTCACATCTTTTGAAGAGCAAATAACATGAGTTTTTAGTGGCGTTCTTGTGCGTGGCAATCTCTAATAAGATATGCACTGCCACTGTTTACTTGGGCAGCCCATGAGGCACGCCATGTGCAGTCACTCCTATTTTTAATTATATTAATTTAAAGGCTGAGAAATGTGATTGAGATTGCCATCAGTGTTCAAGAACACTTAAAAATAGTTATGGGAACATGCTTAGAACCTATAAACAACAGGAAGAAAAGATGAGTTCAGTCAGCTGAGAACTTGCAAAGGCCAACATGTGCTGTGAACATGCAATAAAGATTTCTTCCACAAACGATGTGGCTTTTTTACTTGTGTCATGCCTTTTGGTTTGAGCAAAATTTGACAGGTGTGTACAGAGGGAAAAATGGAGGTGAAACAAATGTCAAGAAGCTGGATGTGTTGAGATGGTAAGTGTTTATGGTAAGTATTGCAGAATGCTGCAGGGTCACAGAAGGTATCACTCTCTGAAGGTGAGTAATTGTCTGTCATGCCCTCTAAGTAGGCACGTGAGTATTTTGACTCAAGCAGACTTTGTTAAGCTGTGGCCAAGACACTGAACACTGGAAGTTTTCTTTTGTTTTCAGGACAAATTGTGTTTCACAGGAGTTGGAGACTTGTAAAAAATTGGTTGCAGCTAAGATGATAAAATCTTTAACTGAATGACTGTATATTTATTTTACTTACATGTGTATTTTACACAGCATTATTTTACTTGATAAAACTCATGTGTTTCTGTAGTGATTATTGCTGGGTTTGGTGAGCATCAGGTGAGGAGAGCAGGAAGCACAGTGTGAGTGTCCTGATCTCTTATTAGCAAGGGCCTGACTGGAGTATCAAATGAGCACATTTATATCAATTCATAAATTTTTATTTTTAAGCAAAAGGTTTATGATCACTTGATGGTCCCCATGCACAGCTGACCCTGAATTGCACTGTCAGGGAATGGGAGGAGGCTGCTTCCCTTCAGTGGGTCATGGGTATCTGCTAGAAAGGTGTTGAGTGTGTTTCTTCTGCTCAGACAAAAACTTTATTGGGTATGGTTTGTGCTTTTAGTTCTGTGGTTTGTGAGGGGCTTTTTATTTCTTAAGGTGATGGAACAGGGCTCATAATTTAATATTGTGGTTTGTGCATTTTGTGCCACTGTAATCATCACCTACTGGGCACTCATCTCTGAAGTTTTAGTGCCAGAGCTCTTTCCTTGGAGAGTGGGAGGATGAGGAGCACCGTGTGCTTTAGAATTAAGAGTATTTCAGCCATGCAAGATTGCTTCCATTTAAACAATATAGAGGAAAAAAAGGTGCAACCCTGAATTACTTTTTCCTGTTTTTCCCAGTTTGGGGAAGAATGCTTTTATTTTTTATTGTAATGTTAGACACATAAATGGCTGGTTGTTACATCTTATTTATATGTTTACTGCCAGCTTTCTGCAGATGTACATTACCAGCACCTCTGACAGGCTGGTGTTTGTTAAAATGGGTAACATGGATCTTCGGTGACTCTCATGCATGTTTATCTAATTATTGGTCAAGCAGCACGACTTTGCTGCACAAGTAATCATTTGAAGGCACTTTGCTTTTTTCTTGAGGAAACTCAGGTATCAGTTCTGTCTAAGCAGTTTGTCTGACACAGACAAGTGAGCAGAAAGGACTTTAACCTAGACCCAGTGGAAAATCTTGTTTTGCTTTTTTTTCCAGTTAGTGCAGCTTGAGCTGTGTGCTGTGGTGATGATTTGGAAGATGTTGTTCCCTTCCCCCCCGTGACAGCACAGTGGCTGCCTCCTGTGACCTCGGTGAGTAGTCACGTGTTTGGAATGTTTCTCCTTGCACTAAAAGTCCCTGAGCCCTGCTCAGGCAGCTGAGCTTGTCTCGCTCCGTGCACAGCGACACTGAGGGGAGCTGGAAAGGTCATGAAGGGAACAGGGGATTTTAAGGGTGGTAGGTGAAACACCAAAAAAAGCGATGGCAGCTATTGGAGAAAATGTCAATAGTGCACAGCTTGCATCCTGTTCAAATTACGTTTGCTTGTAGTGTCAAAGAGAAGAAAAAGTGGGCATCAGTGCTGAGAACAAATTCTAAATCCATTTCTACACAAACCAGAGCTGCATCCAGAAATTCAGTCTCAAGCTCTCTTAGAAGTAACAACAGAAGTGAGCGACACAATCTTCTTGCTGTGAATTCAGATGTTTCTACTTGTGGTGTTCACTGCTGATGTTGCTTGAGAGACTGTGAAAGGAATACTCCTCTTGTGTCTTGTGAAAAATGCAGTGGAAATGTTTTCGGGTTCTTTTTGCCAAATGTTTTTCCAGTGAAGGAGGTGGGAAACAGTTTGGGAGGAATGCAGATAGCAGGAGAGAGAATTTCCCTTTTGTCAGTGATGGTTGCAGGTTGTTCTCTTTTTCTCTTCCACTTTATTTTCCTATGTTTCTACACAATTTGAGGTAAAATACATATGTGTCTTTAAAATCAATGGTTTCTAATCATAATCTAAGTTGAAATTTATTTAAAAGAAAAATTATGGATAACATTAAGCTTTATGTTCTATGGAGGTTTATCAAAAACTGAGAAGAGTAAACTGAAACCTATGTGACAGGTGGTTCTTCAGAGGTTGATAGCTCTGAAGGAAATGAGTTGATGCGGCAAAATGCATCAAGTTCAGCGTTGGTCCTGGTTTGTTTTGGTCAAACAAAGGCAGAGCTTTCTCCATGTTCCTTTGAGTAGAGCTGGAATAGTGTGTGCAGCTGTTGTCTCTTACCAGTGTAGTTCTCAGCAGTGTAGAGCTTTTACTGTTGGTCAGGCTTAGAAGACTGAGCCAAATACATTCATCAAGACCCCTTTTCCTCCTCACTAGGATAAGAAAATTTTGTTCTAGTGTTTTCAGCACGATGGGCAGTATTATAATGTATTCATTTGTAACTTAAGTGTATCTGTAGCTGGAGGAAATCCCGCCTCAGTCTGGCAGGCAGGTGGTGTTACTTTGTGGCAGCTTTCCAGTGCATCCTGGGCTTCCCTGTCCAACCAGCGGCATCCCCACTGCAGCCTGGGCTGCTCAAGTGTCTGACCCAGCTCACTTGCAGCTGTTGAGCTGTTTTTGTCTGGCACTGCGCTGTCATCCGACTGTCATAGCTTGGGAGTTGTCACCTAGAGTATAGAATATTAATCCCATTATATTTCCGGGTGGGACGACGTGCCTGGCTTCGTCTGGCCCTTGCTGCTAGACCAAAGGCGGCAGCTGTGGCATTTTCACCTCAGAGATACCTTTGGCCGGCTGGATGCTGCAGCTAGGCCCTTGGAACAAATCCAGGCAAAGTAGGAACTCAGGTAACCTCTGGTGGAAAAGGTTCAGGCGATGGTGAAGAGAAACAGGAGAGGATTCTATCGTAGAGTCTTAATCCAGAGTTTTATTTCAGGATGGTAGACCTCTGAAAGTTGTAACAGCTCCCAGTAGAATGCTGACCACATAGTCTCGTGTCCTTTTAAGCCCCGGGGACAGGGGGAGGGGAAGGCATGGGTAAGGGCCAACCAGGTGTGAGGAGGGGAAGGCTCAAGGGATATAGACGCTTGGACAGGCCAATGAGCCCGGACCTGAAGGGCATCTTTTCAACTTCTGCCAACCACACGACACCCTTGCTGGAATGTTAAGATTGATGGACAGCTCTTAGGCAGGAGGGCAAAAGGGGGAGGGGGAAGGTTGTCACACCTGAAATGGCCATCACATGCAACACTAGACTAATTGTTTAGGGTGCTGTCCCGTATCTTTTTTCCTGAAATCCTGGGAATTTTCCCTATGCTGAGCTGTGAGTTTACTGATGATGTTGCTGTTGACTGGTCATTAAAAAAAAAGCCCAATCACAATGTGTCAGTACTGACAGGAGTGCACAGAGCAGAGCACAAAATAGAAACATACTTGGCTGGTGTTTGCTTCTGTGATGGATATTGGAGCAAAAAAGAGTCTGCAAGGCAAGGACTGGGAGGCTGGAAGGACTGCTGCAGGATGTGTGGGTCAGCTGCTCTGCACAGTCAGCTGACCTTGCTGCAGCATTAAATGTCACAACAGCTGAGACCCCCACAGTGTTTTGGTGTCTCCTTAATGCTCACTGCCTCAAACACTCTCCTTGCTGAAATGCGTTCTGTCCAAGTTGTTCTTTCTCCTTCTGAAACATCTGGTAGTTTTAATGACCAGTACACACAAAATGAGCTCCTAATGTTTGTTCCTACAGGAGCTGCTGTGGCAGTAGAGTGCCAGAGACAGACAGTTCTGCAGGTGTCACTCTGGAAGTGGAGTAAGTGTTGGTCATCAGCTCCTGTTGAACCATGTAGCTGCTGTTGATCTGTGGGTGACCAATCATCCTACCTTTGATATCACTTTCATCATTTCTGGAGTTCTTTGGTGTGTTTTGAGGGATTTTGCTGAGTTTTTTAATTATTTTTTTTTTAACCTGAACTGAAACCAGTTGGATAGTGTGTGCAATGCTGAAGAGATTCAAGATTGTTAGGTTATTTAAGTTTTTTTCCCTCTTTTAGAAATGTGGTCAAACAAAAGGGGTGAAAATGTGGTCAGGACTGTCGTAGAAATAATGTTGTGTGGAGCAGCGTTTGTTTTATGACATGAAGTAGGGGAAGCTTGTGTCAGCAGACAGGGAGCTGTTGGGGAAGCAGTAGTTGAGTGTCCCAGTGACTTGTAATTCCACTTTTCCTTCAGAGACTCTGGGTCTTGAGACCAGTTTGGGTTGATTGGAGTACGGAGTTAGACTTCCTCCACGGCCCTGCTCTCTAGGAGTGGATGCCTTCAGTGTACTGGAAGTTTCTCCCCCTGTGGTATTTCTTGTGGTCTAGATGTACACTGGAAAGGAAATGTTCCCACTTTTCATAGGAGAAAGGTGGCTGTATGATGATTATAATAGTGAGGGATGGGAAAACCACAGCAGCCTCGTGCCTTCAGAAGTGTTAGGGTAGATGTGAGCTCTGTGTTGGCTTCGAGTCTCATTCCTGCATCCTAATTCTCAAAAATCTTACCTGTTTGCATAAATGGTGGGGGTTCTCTAACTTTGACAATGGAAATTGTGTTAAGAGTCTGTCCTTGGAGATGGTGGGGCTTCCGTGATACTGTAGTGGTAAGAAATTAAACCTCTGAATTTTAGGTGCTTAAGAGCTGTGTCTAATGTGGTAACAGCCTAAAAGAGTTAGAGGCTAATCAATGTACGTTTTCAGGACACCACAATTATAAGAACAGCTGTTTTGAGCCCTGATGTGCTGACCAGCTGTGAAAATGGTGTTCAGTGGCTCTTTACACTTCTCATTTCTCCCTGTGTGGAAGAGTGATGGAGTAGCTGAAAGCAGAGCTGTGGTTTAAAGTAGGGATGGACAGGGATTGGAGAGCTTGGGGTGAGGGGGTTGTAATGCTGCCTGCAGTCAGGCACGTCTGTGTGGTTTTAAATGTGGTGACTTCTGCTTGTGCCTCTGCTTTTTACATGAAAACAAGGATTCATCAGTAAATCCCTGTGAGCAAGACACATTAAACCAAATTGTTTGAACAATGCTCTAGTTCCTTATTAAACTTGATTATAATGGTCTATCTTCACATATAGCCTATTGTATTTAGAAATAAGTGACCCTTAGTCCAAAATGAATTAATATGAGTAGCAAAAACCCCCACTCTGAATCAACCTAACTTTGAATTCAGTTTTAGAAAAAAGTTAACATCAAAATCTTCCTTTCCCTTTGAATGGGAAGGATTTATTTTTCATCTTAAAAAAGGTTACTGATAATCTGTTACAATAATATTTCTGGAGATAATGAAGAAGGCAAATTTTTGCTTCTTTGGCTTGTTGTCAGAGGAAAATGGCCAGATTCTCATGGTTCTGGACAGTTATAACTTGAGACTGTCTTTTTAACATCAGATTTTTTTAGCTTGAGTCTTACTGTGACAGTAATACCATCTGAAAGATAATATATTGGATAAGAGATGAATTATATAGACTACACAGATATTTTTCTGAGCTCCCTCCAGAACTTTTGCCTTTTCCATGCACAAAGACTGTTTTGAGTCTGGGCCAAGTGAGCCAGATCGGGTACCCGTAAATTCCAAGTAATTGATCACACAGCAGTTTCAGTGGTGTCAAAGAGAAGACACCACATGAAATGGCGTATTTTTCAATTGTTCTATGATGTCATCATAGAAAGGGAACAAAATCCTGTTAGCTGAGTTCCTTCTGGCACAGCAAGTGTTTGGTTGTGTGGGGCACTGTGGGCTCTGAAACGCTGCACCTTTGAATCCCTCGAGTTGAGGAGAGAGAGGCACTGTGTTTGTGTGAAGGGTGTTCTTTCCTTGTGCTGCTGCCTTTCAGCGGGATAAATTCCCCATGAAAGCAGGAGGTCACTCATTCATGTCCTGGCTGTGCACATGGAGGGATGGTGGTTGTTCTGTGTTCATTCCTGCAAGCATGGAACAGTTTAGACCAGAGCATTTTCAGTGTCTGGGTGGTATTCAAAGATTTGTTCAGTGATCTTTTTGTCGAAGTCTCTTCCAACTAGATAGCTGAGTTCATTTTTCACCTGTATTTTCCCAAAGCATCCATAGATTATCTCCTCAGCATTTTATCCATGGGACAGTTTATTGATGAATTCTGTTAGGAATGAGGTGAACACTATTTTCTGAGCCTATTGTTTTAATTTTAGTAAATATTTCTTTATTTTTGTTCCCCCTGCCCCTCAGCATAAGGAGCTTGATATTCGATTTCCTTTGAATATTTTCGGGAACTGCCAGATGGCTTGATAACCTTGCTATGTCCTCTGTCAGTACTTCCTGAGGCAAAATCCCCATCAGGTATTTCTCAGCGTTCTGGCAGTCCATGTTCCAGGCTCTTTGCTTTTTCACTCAACACAACCCAGAAGTGTTTGACAAGATCCTGATGCAGCTGATGTGTGTCCAAGTCCCTCCAGGCTTAAAGCTCATTTTAAAAATGATGGTGATCTGGATCTAAAGCATTTGTGCAAGTTGATTTTAAAAAGTCATCATTTACATTTCTGTTATCATATTAATCAGTAAAATATAGACCAATATCTTTAATTTCAGTATTAATTTTAATATGGGCTTTACTTTCTTGTCTAATCCTAGACTCATGAGGAGAAGTGTTTGTAATCCACTGGTCATCTATCCTTCCTGTGCTTTTTCCCTCACAATTTGCAGTGATGTTCACCTTGAAACCTGCTGTTTGCTGTCAGTTGTTTTGGGTTGCTGTTTAGAACAGGAGCTGCCTGTACAAACACTTTTGAGGTTTGCTGATGTGTTCTGTGACTTCACCACGTGCTGATACATTCTGTGCTTGAGTTGGAGAGCAATAACTGGTCTTGAGCTGTGGTGTGGGTGCCCTTAGGATATTGCTGCTTGTGTAGTGTGTGAGGGAGCTTAATGAGTGGTTTCTGCCCAGCTCATTTAATTACAAAAGGATGCTAGAGTTCTTTACTTTCTCGTCACTATCCCACAGCCCAAGAGATGGAACAGCTCTGTTCTCGAAGGGTAGAGTTGTATAGCAGTGATGAACTTTGTTTCCTATGCTGATCTCCACTGTTGGCCTGTGTGAAAGCAGTCATAGGGGCTGCCAGGATAGAGGAGAACAAGGTGTTCTCTTCTGCATGTTGTATAATGAAGACATGGGCAGCTATGTGTGAATTAAGGTGGAAGAAGAGAAATAATACACTGTGGAGAAAGAGAAAGCCATATATTATTGGGAAAATATGGGATCGTATGGTGGATCAGAGCTAATAGGTGGTAATAATGGCCACGGTATGCTTACCATTTTGGAACCCATTGTAGTTCCTATTTGGATTAAATTAAATGCATACATCATTGTAACCAACCTTTCCCAGCAGTTGGTGAACTTTGGAAGTGGAGAAGGGAATTAATGGCAATGTATTTCATATTGGTGTTCTTTTGTCTAGTGATTCAATTTTTTCCCCATGAAGAATCTTTGGTTTCTGCACAACAGATGTTGGTCAGCTCATGAGCAGACATTGCTGAAGGAGGAGTGAAAAATGACCTTCAAATACAATAAACTCAACCGCTATTTTTTAGCTCATTGTCTATGAGACAGGCTTAATAACCCATTGCTAAATGAGAGGGAAAGGGAACTAGGACACTGCTGAATTGGGGTGTCAAAGTGGTAGCATCCCGAGCTGATCTGTGAAATCAGGGAAATGTGAGATAGCAAATCATGGGCGTTCATCACTTGGATGTGAGACTGAGGGAAGCAGTGGGGAAGACAGCCGTCTTTAAACAAATAATCTGAATATGGGAAGGCAATAATGAAAAATCCATTGCTACTTGATTCTTGAATATGAAGTCAACTTCTAGCAAATTATCTAGTTGAGTAGCTTAGGAAACGAGCTCACAGAAGGGTCTTGTTTAAATAATTGCAAGTTAAACCACTTCTGACATACGAGTACAATTTGTGTTCTGAGGAACACATTTCTGAGATGACACCAGCCAAGTTACAAGTATTCACAGCCTTTTCTCTTGCCTTAATCTTTAGTGAGAGAAAAAAAGGAAATCTTTTTTTAGCAGTTAAAGGCCATGGGGTTTGTCACAAAGTTTTTTGGAGGGCTTTAATTTGTCTTCCAGGGAGATGTGTTTGTTTTTTCATTGTACATAATGTGTAAGCAGCCTTGAGTTCACTTGCCCAGGATGTTGGGGAGGGGCCACAACTGGTGTTTTTATGTGCTAAAAATCTTTTACTGAAGTTTGATAAAAAAATTGCAGAGTAATGGTACAACCTACATGCCTGCCAAATTTGTATAAAACAGAGCCAGAATAAGTATGCTGTGTAAATCAGTATTGGAATTCATCCTTAAATATTTGGTTTGCACAGATTTCATGCGTGTAATTCCTGAGCTTGGCATGCATGAGCGTCACTTGCTTTGTTTTAGGTGAGCTGTGTGGGTAAAAAGACGGCTGCTTACTGAAGAGCTCTGCGTCTGCCCTATTAACAGAGGGGGAAAGCTGGGGGGGAATTACCTTGTTTTATTTAGAAAGCATGTATGTAGAGAAAGTATTATGAGTGTTGTTAACCAACTTTGATATACTTGGTTGAAGATGTTGTCAATCAAGTATTGCTAATGATGTTTACAGGGTAATAAATGTGGGCAAGTATTGTAAGAGTAGCAGCGGACAATGGGGTTTTTCCCAAGTTTTTCCCTAGTCCCTCTTAGTAAGTATTAAAAACAATTTCCAAACTGAATGTAACCTTGCAAACTGTGGAGAAAGGTAGCTTAGAAATAGCCACTTTGTTTATTTCTTACTTAGGCCGAGGTTCTGTAGCATGATCGGTATGGAACAGACTCCAGAATTCTTCAGGCGATGTAACTTGGACTGCAACTCCTGCTGTCAGCCTGGGAGAAAAGGAAATGGTTTCTGTTGGTGTTGGGTCTGGCAGGCACTGAGGAACAGGGCCAAGGCCCCCTTGGGGGTCAATGTTTGTTTGGAGCAGTTCTCTGAGCTTGGTGGTTGGAGTTCAGGCTGTAGCCCGGGAGGTGTTGAAGGCACAAAGATACAGCAAGCACCTGGTCAATATTAATGGAGCAGGCTGAGGTGGGGTGAGAAACAATAACCACGTAACAAAAACAGCAGCAGAGGATTGGTAAGGGAACCCTCCTGTGTCTGTATTTTCCTCTGCTTCAATCTCTTTTGGCCTGTCTCAAGACCTGTCTTCTTGCCAGGTGTTTTACAGTTTAATGCAATGATGAACAGGCAATAGAGATGATGTCCTCAGTAAAAAGCAAAGCAGCACTTTGGGGTATTTTTGGTCTTAACAGGTAGTGGAAGTTTATGTCATAGTTAACAAAAGTTTTCATGTGCACAGTAAATATTCATTTGTGTTTAGTTTGCTCTTGGTAATTATATCAAATAAAATGTGCACTCTTAGGGCTAGAATATGTACAGGAATGTCCAAGATGTGGCTTAAAGTGTTCCAGTCCAGTGTGTGGAGCTGTGCTACTATAGGACCGTTTGTATGGCTGAGTTCTGGTCTTGTCCTTCACTGGCAAACTGTCCTGTATGTGTTTAAACAGCTGTCACCACGAAGATTTTCACTTGACACACCTAGTGATTCTCATCCGCCAACTTTTACATACCACTTCATGATGCAGCAATGTGTAAGAAGTTCATAGTGCCAGTCCCTTAATGGAATGCAGCTAGACTTTTCTCAAATTCATGTTTTCCAGCTGTCAGCTACCAGACCGAATTTTATTGATCATAACTTGGTCAGGCTCTGCTGTTCTTTGAAAGCTCGGTGCTGTTGAGCTAAGATGTTACTTACATCGGTGTAGTAATATTGACTTTGAATCTTGCTTGTTCTCAATTAGAATAATCAAGTGATCAGCAGTATTCTTCCAGACCTGCTCCGAGGGAATAGCTCTGTGTTTACCCACATGTAAGCCACAAACAGAAGGGACTAACTGAAGACTGATGAATGTCAAGGATTTGAATTTATCATTCCCTTTGACAGCCTGCAAGTTCTTGTGGTTAGAACATTTTTGTGAATAATGCTTGGAATGGAACTGTTACCATTTGGAGTTTGTTGCATATCAGAGCAAAGCAATACTCTTGTTACTTGTAAATTATTTCTCTGTCAGGAGGAGTGAGGAAAAAGGCAGGATTCAGTTGTCTACCTGCTGTGTGGTATGATTGACAGGCCTCAAAACTGATTGGAGGTGTGGTTTCTGAGTGCCAACAGGTGGATTTTGCAGGAAGAGAAGTGTATTTATTTTGTGAGACAGTGCTGGGGATTACTGAAAAATCTTAAAGTTTTCTAAGGAAGTTTATTGAAGTTGGTTATAGATGACAAGCTCACTGGGAGCTGTCTTCATCAGCTACCAGTTGCTGTCTTATGCTTTTTTTCCCCTCTGTTGCTTCCAGCTCACTTGCTGACAGCCTGTGTTGTAATAATGCCTTGTATTTGGTTATAAAAATGTAAAGTGCTGATGTTCTTTGCCATTGAAGCTTTCTCATTCATCTGTGTTGGTGCAGTGAGAGGGACTGAGGACTGGAATGCATTTGGATGTTAGGCTGGAGTTATGGAGGGTGGGGCAGACCTGACACTGTTCTGAGATGGAGTAATTTTCAAGGCATTAGGAAAAATATCTCAGTAATCTGGCTTGGAAAGTAGATTGGGATGAGGCCTGTATTTACATCCAGGAGCACAGGCTTGTATTTAAGTTATGTGAGTGGGAATGCAGTATAACAATTCCATTTCCTGTCAGTGCTGTGTATTTTCTTTTAAAAGGTAAGAATTAGTACTCTGAGTTTAAAAAAAATGTTTGCAATGTATCAGGGAAGTTGAAAGCCTCTTGACACCTTGTTCACTTGGCTTGTTCATGTGCATTTCTTTGTTGCAGCCAAATGGCCCTACCAGTAGAACCAAGGAAAGGAGGAAGAGGCTGAGCTGGCAGTTTTTAATTGCAGTTGAAGTTAGACTTTTCTCATTCTTGAATTTACTTCTCTGATTGAAGAATCTTTTCTTGAGATAGTATGTTCCCAAAGTTTCCTACTGTGATTTTATAGTTTCTTTCTACATAAGCAAGGTTTGCACTTAGAACATGAGCATGTTGTGCAGTTTTAAAATATCCTACCTATAGTTTGCTGGCATACTCTGCTCCTGTGGCACTTTTGGCCTGTCTGCCCATGTGTGGACCAGAGCTGGGTTTGAGATCACTTCTGGCCCGTTGAGTTTGGGTCATTGAGCTAGGGAGTAAGAACAGCAGGTGAGGGAAGCTGACATAATATTAAGACATAAGTTTGAAATTAATTAAGTTGTATTGCAGAGAGTGCCATAATTTTCTGATACAATTGTAGCAAGTCACCTGGTATGTTTTTGCTTAGTCTTCCAAAGAGGAAGATGATAATGATGTTCTGTCTCCTTTATGAACCAGTGGAAGGAATGGAGTCATAGAAATGCTTGGAGAACCATGGTAGCAGTAAACAAACCTGAGATTTTGTATGCCAGATGCTGTAGGAAATAATCACAACATACAGCTTGACTAATCTTCAAGCATCTCTTCTGACCCACTGAATTATTCTTGGAGAGAGAAATAAGGGATTTTTGAAAGTAAGTGGCAGGTAACTAAAATCTGAAAAATCACCCGTATTTGTAATGGATCACTGGAAGTGTCTTGCCCAGCATGAAGGGGAAGGCGTTGCCAAGCAGGTGGGTCTCAATCCTGTCTCCACTGACAAGTGCTGCAGTGTTCCCAGAGTTAGCTCAGGTGTCAGTTCTGGGTGAAGCTGCACTGGTTGATTGCTGCAGCAGTGGAACAACCAAAAGGGGTGACAGCTTCTGCCATGTCAGTGACACATATTGATCAATGGCCTTGGTGGAAAGGAATTTGTGAGGAAAGTGGCGGAGGGACGTGGAAGTCATTCTTCTTCTCAGCAGTATATAGTGTGTGGTGTTCTGTGGCCTTGTCAGTGTTTTGTAGTCTCTGGTTCTTGTAATCAACCCAGTTGTCTTCCATGTCACTGGTATAGGCAGGTAAAAAGGGTGTTCCTTGTGACCTGAAACATGTGAGAAATAAAATAGAAAACCAAGCTAGATGGTGAAACTCAAATTGAACAGGCTAAAATGTTAACTGTGGTTACTGGTGATCTTCTGAATGAAATTAGGGGTCTGTGACTTTTGGTTTGTGTTCCTCAAATGAAAAAACTAGGGAGGAGCTGGTGGGGGGATTTTCTGTGGAGCCTGTTCCTTTTTATTTTGGGGTTTGGTGTTGGATTTTGTTTTGAGAGAAAAAGGCTTACCAGGGGTATTTTTTGCCAGGATGGGGTTACTTGATAGGTAGCTTTTGCAAACTGGTTTGGTTTTACATGATGCTGTTTGTGTGGCAAATAGATCACTTTGTATTGTGTTAATGTGTATTTGCAGACCTTAATAGGTACAGTTTGTGTAATGGTTGGTATCAATTGTCTTGGAACAAATGAGATGGATAAATAGAATTTGTTTTGCTTTTTCTGTTTATCATATATTTATTAATTGATAAATTAGTTAATTAATTCACTCTTTATTAGAAAAGGAATACTAGGAAGAGGATGTTGTTTCAATGTCCCAGACTGCAGAGTTTATGAAAACTAATTGGAATTTATGGTATTTTAGTAAATTTCAGCAGGGGACTAAAATGAACAGCCCATCAATTACAGCAGCATATATTCTGCTTATTACGGTAAAAAGATTAAGAGTTCTTTTCAGTTCATGAGTTCACTGCTGAGTGAGATAACTTTCTGTTGTTCTCTGAAAATCATTCTTTGTAGGCACAATAGTAGTGGCTATGCAGTGGGTTTGAGGTGACAGCAAATTACCTCAGAGGCTTGCTTTTAAACAGAGGACAAACTCTGACTTGAAGAGTAGTTCTACTCAATCTATCTTGTGTGTGACTTTCTGTATTTGGTAAGAGTGTGTTTCTTCTGAAGTTTGGTGCTGTGTTTTCTTAGTGCCCAAGTCTCCCCAAACTCTGTTCAGCATATCCGTAGTGGAAGCGTCCCTTGAGAAGATTGAAGGACATTGCTGATCATGAGCAGATTGTCTAAGGATGGGTGTGAGCAGTGGATGTAGACGAGCACAGCTCCCCTTCTCTCCTTCGCAGTCCCCTTACTCCAGTACTTGTCAGTTTGCTTCTTGGTGAGGTCTCATCATAGCGATAAGCTCCTAACTGAGCACCTCATTATTTTCCATGGATGTGCTAAATGGCTTTGTCCTATGACTGAAACAAAGATAAACAAGTTTTTATTGCTGTTCATTGCCAGTGATGCTCGATACAGCCAAGAGTTTGTTGCCTGGTAGTTGTGCATCAGAGTTTACAGTGGATTGGGTATTACAGTGTATGTGCCATCTCTGCTGACGTGATGAAGGCAGTGTCTGTGCCAGCACCCTCCACAGCTGTGGCTGTTCTATAACTGTGACTGTACAGAGGCAGCACAGAGATGGCAGGTGGAAGGACATGTTGTCTTTTCTTGAACAGTTGCTCCTCTGAGTATGGGATTTGTATTCTATTAGTTGCTAAAGCTGTCCTTTCCCAATAAGTGTTGGATGGGGCAGAGCCAGTTTGTTTAAGGATGGTTTATGTTTGCATATCATATTCCTATCTGAGATGGATCTTGAGAAACACAGAAGCTCTCTCCCTGTCTTTCAGGATGCTGTCTTAGAGACAGATACTGCTTGTTCCAGCTGTAGTAGGTGCTGGTACACTGTAGAAAGGCAGGAGGACTGGGAACCCTGCATAACCTTGGCTGTTCTTCACCAGAAAAACAGCAAAATGTAGACCTGACCACTAAGCTGCCAAGTGCCTTTACTTCTTGCATTTTTGGGGCCATGCAATACCAGATTGAAAGGCTTAGAGGTAACGACAGCAGAGAGGACATTAGCTGCGAGTCATTCCCTTGTCTCTGTTATTTGTTGACTGAATTTTTTTGTCACGTGGGCAGTTGAGCAGAAGGATAAGTTTTGGCAGAGATAACTGAAAGGATTATTTTGTTAAGTTTTAACCCTGCACTGCTGTCACTGCCCTTAAGCAGTGAATGGTTTTATCTTTGTCTTTGTGCCTCTGAATAACCATACTGTGTTATATTAAGTTATTTTGGAACAACAGGGCGGTTGTGAAATTGGGGTTGTTTCTGAAAGATTGTAGTTAAACGTACAGAGATAGCACATTTGGAAACCTAAACAGGAAATGCTTTCTAAGTTTCAATGGTATCAAGTCTTTAAAATTGTCAGTTGGTTCAGGAAAACACATAGTAGTTCTAATTCCTGTTTTTTTTCATTGAAAGATAGTCAAAATGGCAAACTGTTGAAATATTGGCAGGTGTTACTTGTGAAATCAAAGCAGCATCTTACAGGCAGCTGGGTGGAGGAGCATGTCAGATGACATCAGTTTTTAAGCACAGGCTTGTTATTTACTGGGTGCCTTGTGTCATTGGGTAGTTAATGCCAGAGCTGGCTGGCTGCTTTTGAATTCAGGGCAGAAAAGCCTATACTCAAGCTTGTATGAGCTTGAGTTGTTTGTTTAATGTAAGTTGGGACAATTTTGGCCAGAAAAACTGTATTGTGTGTATAACAGTGTCATGGAACAATTTGGATTTTCATGGGGTGTCTGGCCCCATATATGTTCATATAGAAAGGCTTTAAAGCCTGTAGTTGGTTTCATTGTCCATGGAAGTTGTCTCTTTTTAAATGTAAAAGAAAGAAGAGTCTGTTTTGTTTCTCTTGGCTATTGTCTAACTGATAGTCTGTGGTTTAGTTCATAATAATTATAACCCTATTAGTAGGCAAAGGATGGTATAAAGTAATTATGTGCAGTGTTGTGATTCTGTTAAGCACAAACCCTAAGATAATGGGAAATATTTAGAAAGAAGCTAATGAGCACGGGGGAACCTTGGAGCTAGTTTTATTCCCTGCTAAGGTCTTTTTGCTCAGAACATTAATGCATTAATTTTTAAAAATAATGACATCTGCCGATGAAAGGAGTTCAAGGGCAAGCTGTAAAGAAGGACTTAAATTCATGCCAAGTGTGAGTCTTGCTTGAGTGTTGGCAAAAAGCAGAGCACGTGTGGCCACTTCCCATTCCAGTGCAGCACCAAGCTGAGGTCACCTCGTCTTCAGGAGGCACCAGGCAGGGATGCATCTGTGCCAAAGGCAGGTGGGGAGGTGACCCAAAGGTAATCATCACAAGAGCAGAGGGTGTTTTTGCAGCCAGCTGCCTCAGCTTCAAGCTCCCATTTGAAAGCAAACAGAAGCTGCTTGTGAGAATGGCCACGTGCATGTAGAGACTGCACAGTGTGTATGTCATGATGTGTAATGTACTGATGCGTACTGTGACTGCACTACTGTTTGCTTAGAGTGTACTGTACAGACACACACATATTGCATATAAAAAAGGAAGAGCTGGGCAATAATAATGTAGTTTATTTTCCTAATATTTTAAATCAAGAATGCTCAGTCCATAAATCTAAAGTGAAGATCAGCAAAAAAGTTTTTGTGAGCAAATTCATTGAAGAAGCGCCATGTGTTACTCTGGAATTAGAACCTCACCAAATGTAGCTTCCCTACCCACCTGTAAGAAAGAAATGTCAAGTCATTAAGCAAGTGTCTGGCACCAAGGAGACTGAAATTCTCACACAAGCTGCTGGTGCCACATTGCAGTGCCTGTTCCTGATGGAGCAGCTCGGTGTTCAGTGTGCATTAGAGCCCCACCTGTGCCCTGCAGTTGTGGAATGTGTGTCTGACACTGCTTTAGATTGTATGGTTTGAAATGCTCTTGTCTAAATGAGAGAGGTCTGTGCAGTTTAGTGTGGACAAAGGTATCTGCTTGCTGGTATCTTGTATTTTATGTTGCTTTTTAGGATCTTGAGTTTCTGGATACGCTTACAAGCATGAGGGTTTTGTGCTGATGCATGCTAGTGTTTTGTGCTGATTTCTTATTCATTTGGAATGTGCTCTTTGGAGTATTTTGCTTTAATTGATAGAATTAAATCACCTCAGTTTTTATGGATAACTTAGAGCCTGGAGTTTTTGTAACATGATGCATTTATATTTCTCCTGAAGACTGCACGTTATGTCCTGATTCCTGCTTGGGGTTGTTAAAAACTGATAGAAGGCATGTACAGCTAGTTCAGTGCCAACTTCTGCATGGAAGGTACATGGATACTGAGTAGCAGAATACTGAAAGAACGTGCCTTTCACAGATCCCAGATTGTACTTTCTTTTCAAAATGAATGAGGTCACGATTTTGGCTTCCACCTGCAGGTCCCAGCTGTACCTCTCCTCTTGTTGTCTAATAGGATATGAATTAGGCTCAGAAAATTGAAGAGGTTGAGCAGTAACCAAAGGGAGAATTGAAGCCATTATGCCAAAAGGCATAATGGTTTCTGCTTATAACAAGATCATGGAATATCATTATTATGCTTACTGTAAAATTTAAATTGAGAACTTATAAACTTGTTATTGTTAGTCTGATTTTTGACTTGAAGGCCCTTTGATGGGATTGTGCGTAGGTTGTAACTGCTCTATTGTCCTTTACTAGCTTTAGAGCTGGACAGATGTTATTGCAAGCCAAACTGGTTCATCTTTGTGTCAATCTTTTATTTTGTGTTAAGTTAGCTTCAGGAGAAGTTAACCCCTCCTTAAATGCAAAAATCCTGCTGGGTTTTAAGTCGTTTGAGGGCAAGAAGCAACCAAATCCAGTCTCTGGTAGCACCAGGGTGCAGCTGATGTGGGTTGCTATAGTACATGTCCTTTCTACGTAGGCTCAAGCCCTTAAATTGGGACGTGATGAATAACCTTAATTGAGAAGACCACAGAGCAGTCCTCAATAACAGTTCAAAAGGTACATGACTGGTTTAAAGGAGGCATTTGTATTTTATGGTTGAGTTTTACTTGTCAGAATGAAATAATGTTTTAGCCATTTAGAAATAGATATGTATTTCCAGCCTGACCTTTATTTTAGCAACTGTAATATGCCACAAGGAAAAAACTTCAAGGTCGTACTTGAAATTGCTGCTCTTTCTTCATTGTGAGTAACCCTGATCATTTTTAGGCAGAATCAGCTGTTACTTAGGTGGCAGTCATTGTGCTCAGGGTATTGGAAACACCCTGTGCTGTCAGTGCAGTCTTTTAAATGTGGTCTGTAGAGTAAAGTGGACAGTGCTGTATCACTTTCAGGAACAAGCAAAGACCGGTTTGAAACAAGTTTTTGTAGTCCTTGATATGAATCCTGGAGAGCCAACATCAGACACTTTGTTTCACTGGAAAAGCAGTTTTTCATGTGACTCACCCAGGGAATATGCAGGTCACGTTGCCAGGCAATAAGAAAAGAAATGAAACAAAATGTGTCATCAGAATCTCTGTAAAGAGGTTCTAATTGTATCAATAATGCTTTTAAAAACATGAGGTACTTATTGACTTTTGAAAGCCTGTGAACATACCAGCTGGCTTTGATTTCCCAAACACTTTGTTATTGACGCTCTGCAGGAAGACTGGAGCAGTTTTGAAGGGTGATGCATATAGAGGAATGCACTGATCCCAGAAATAGAGCAAAGAGAATGAGATGGAAACAGGGATGGTCTGTGATTCCCAATGCTTTGACAAGGAATTGCTGTATTTTCAGAATTTTAAGTACAGCACTTGTGGAGGAAAAAAAATCCTTCTCCACTAAAGTAGTCCAAAGGTTGCTTTATTGATCAATGTGCTTTATGAGTATGTGGCCATATCTGCCAGTGTTCCTCTGTACTGTGCAGAGGTGGACCTGTCAGTGAACAAGGTGGCAGAGACAGAAACTTTTCATTTGCCCTAAGTCCTTCAGTTAATGGCAGAGGAGGAATGGGATAAGTATGTAATTTCTAATCTCTCTATCATGATAGTGTAGGCACAATAGAATTTCAGTGATGTTATGCCTCTGATTTATACAACTTTCACCTTGTGAGAAGGTGATACACTTGTTTCTGAAGGGATTTTAGGAAAACTGGTTTTGGCACGAGTCCCTCCTTTTGGGCAGAGGAGTGACACCATTTAGGCTTTAAGTGGCAGTTAAGAGAATGAACAGATCTGCTGGAAGCAGCTGCAGTGGAGTGCTGCCACCTAATTGCTGAACGCTTAGGATGCCTCATAACAAATACTGTCTCTCCCATGAACTGCAGAGTAAGTTAGGGTATTTCTTGGAATTTCAAGGATGGTAAATATGCACATACTTAATTTCTGTGGGGGTCTCCAGTTAATCTTTTCTTCTGGCAATATTCTGGCAATTGTTTTGCAATATGCTATAAGTTTAGGTTGTCAGGATGTGAGGGATGTCAGGATACTCCTACTCTGTACTGAGAACCTCAGTGTAGAAAAGATGTATTTCTGTTCTGGCTGTCTCCTGTAAAGGTTCTTTGCTGAGACCCTTTCTTTGCTGCTGTGTTTACTGTTTAGCCTGACTGCAGTAAATTTGCCATTAGGAAGAGCTGTTGTAGATGAAATACTACTGGTTTATATGCTTTGACGTGCGTTCACAAATGTATAGTTTCTTCTATAAGATTATAGTTTATAAGATTATAGTTTGTTCTGGTAGGAAGAGTGGTGTTAATTCTCAAAGCATCATGCGATGTTTTAGATGTCATCTGAAAACTTCCAGGTTCTGATGGTGTTCTTTGTGTCATAAGTCTTTTAATGATCCAGTTGTCTTTAGAACTGACAACATGGTAATTTGGGCTTCATGCCCAGAGGTTCTGTTATTGCTGTGGGTACAGGTGATTTTCCTACATTTATTCCTAGTTGTTATAGTTACTGTCAATGTGGAAAGTTGTACTATTCAATAGGTGATGGGCTTTTTGAAAGTATGGAAAAGTGTTTTCTTGCATTTCCACCGTGTGCAATCTTGGACATAAACCCTAGTGGAATTTTGTCAGTGCTGGTCTGCAACTTGAAATTTTTCTCCCTCTTCTGTTTAGTACCCTCAGACCACATTTCACACTGTTCCCAATTTTCCCTTTGTTTCCATATTGCCAGGCTGCTTTTCTGTGTCCTTTTTTCCCCTACTTTGAGGAGATAGGTGGTAATGTTTCATCAGACAAGAGTGACTCCCAGCTGTGGATTAGTTTACTTGCTTAAGTACCAACAGGTGCCTCTGCATTCTCTAGGGGGATTCACATTCCTTTCCTCTGAAGTCTTTGTACTTTCCATCAATGCTGACCTGCTGTCCAAATTCTCCGCTAGCAAATTCTGCTTTCGTTTCTTTCAGATGTAATAAATCCCTCATCCTCAAAGTAATAAGCTTTCTGTTTACCTTTTCTTCTTTTCTTTACATGTATCTGCTTCAACAGGGTCATGTTCTTAAATTTTTCTTTGATATTTACCATTAACATGATGAAATTTTATTTCTAGGTATTTTTGAAACTGGGCTGTTGTAGAAATTTGTGCAACATGAGCTGCTGCACATCAAGTTTGTATGTCTTCTGTTGAGTGTCATAGGTTTAAAATACAAGTGCTGTAAGACCTTAACTGATGCTTTCCTTGCCTTTGCTATCCTGATCTACTTTAGGTTTGGATTTAAGCCAAATTACCCCACAGTTTATCCACTAGAGCAAGCAAACAATGATGTTTGCATTTCTTTTGTGCTTTAAGATATCTGGCAGCCTCAAAGTATCAGAGCCAAAGATTCAAGTTTGAACTAAGCCTCCTAGAAAGACCCCTTAGGATCTTTCCTTCTCATAGCTTTTTCGGGAAGATTGCTACTGAGCGTCAGTTAAGTCAGCTGCTGTGAAGGCAGGTGGGGACTTTTCATTCAGTTGTGTTTAATCCAGAACAATTCCTTCCAGGTGAGACTCATCAGGAGAGAAATAGTTGAGGAGGTGAATTACACTCCGTGCTATTCCAGTTAAATAGCAGACTCTGTAAGATCATAAAACTGCTTATGAGAGAAGTTAGGTAGAGAGTCATTTAGGCTTTCTCCAAGGCTGTTTTGGTTTCTAGGAAGGAATCTCAGGTGTATCTGAGGTTATGTAACTGCAGCACAGTAAGGAACCAACAGACAGGGACTCCTTCAGCAAGCAGCTGCCTCCATGGTCTGGTCTGAGCCAAGTACAGTGCTGTAATGGCTAAAATCTTAGATAAAGAACCAAGTTGGTGGAAGAAGATTTATTCAGCCACAGCACCAAGCAAAGTGTTGAACTTAAATTAACTGGCAATAATATGGGGCTAAGCAATTGTAGATTAATATTGTTCATTGCAATATTGGCTGTGAGGTTAAAATTTCATGAATTTGTATATGCGTTCAACTTTTATTAGTTTTCCATAACACCTTTTAAAAACACTTGATAGCTTTGATTAGGAGAACATTGCAGTAAGTTTAAATGCAGTTCAACCAGGAATAGGAGCATTATTTTTAAACAAAGCATTCTGTTCCAAAAATCTTGCAATTTGTTGCCACTCTTCTTGTAATGGAGCTATGATGCTTTTCTGTGATAACTAATAAATGTTCATAAGTGTGAAAAACCCTTCCGTGCTTTCCTACAATACAGAAAATGTAAACCAGGGAGTATTGTTGGAGTGAGGCCCTTTGTTTCTCACACGTTAACAATCCTGTGAGCACCTGAAACTTCATTCAAAGATTCAAAAGGATGGAGACTGGAAAATTTTGCTCTTACTTATCATACTTGTTTTTGGCTCAGAGGGAAAAAAATAATAAACTGCCCCCCAGCCAGACTGAGGGAAACAAGTTAACTTCTCATTCTCTCGAGTAGAGAGATGTGGTTATCAGTAATGGTGTTATCTGCCGTTATGCTGGGAGTGCAGGATTTTGGGAGATGATTGGCAGGGAGATGGTCAGATGGCACAGTCTCTGAAACACAGATAAATTGACTGAAGTCCAAGATTATTACAATTTTAAATGTGCATAATGTGTTGCTCAGGTTATCAGTATATGAAATTAAACATTGAATTTTGGGCGTGTTTTCCATTGACATTTCTCCATGTGCTTGAGTTGAACTAGAGAAGTAAAGTCCTGGAAATGTTGGCCTTTGGCTAAACAGGAGATCAGAGGGACTCGTCTGTAAAGATTAGGCCTTACTTAAATAGGGAAGATGAAATGTTACTAGGTACCAGATTTTTTTTGTGACCATCTTTTATATCCATTTTAAAATTTGGGTTTCAGGCTCATTGAGCCTGATTTGCCATTGCAAATATCTTTACTATGGTATTAATAGCCCTTTCTAAAATCTAAGTGCAGTTAAAGGTTGTGTAACTACAATGACTGTACAGAATAATCATTCTTTAACAATGGAGTTGCAGCTGATGCTGACTGGAGCCATATCTGCACATAGATGTCTGTTTTTAACCCATCTGCCCTTGTTCTGTAAGATCTTTTAAGAAACTCCTGGATGGTGGAGACCACTGGTCCATATCCTATGTCACAGTTCTGTCAAAACTGATACTTAGTTCATTAATTAGCCACTAAGAACACACATTTCAAATCATTACTGTCAAAATATTTCAAGTGCCCAGCTGTCTTTGAAAGCTTGAAGATGTGAGCTGGTTGTGCAAATTCAAACCAGCGTTAAGTACTGGGTTTGAGTTATACCCTGCAACATTGGAACATCCATAGGCAAAGCCCAAATGAATTATTTTCTGCTTAGCAGCCACTGGATCCTTATATTTTAAGTTAAAATGTACCTTCTGAAGTACATTTAACTGCTCAACTTGAAGAGGTGTAGGCATTCTCAGAAAAATACTTGAAGGGTATCTTGCTGATCTGAGAGTCAACCAATAGTTTGTACAAATGAAAACTGGTTCTTATGAGCTACAATGTGGTTTTATATTATTGAGGCTAAATATTTTTAATGATCATTTTCCATGCCTTAAATTGATGTAGTCTTCATGGAGTTCGGAGATGCCAGGATAAGCTAACACATTTTAATGTATTGTATTTTCTGTCTTTGAGTAAGCTTGTTTAATTTTCAAAACATACTATTAGTATTAATCTGGTGAAATAAAATTAATGCAGACAGCTCAGCATATAAAGTGATTCATAGGCAGAGCACAGTATCTGTGTGTAATTTAGTAAAATACAGAAGTTAATTTGAAGAGTTTTAGGAAAGAGTGTTTACATCAAGTGTAATTTAAAATAATTGGGATTGATTTCAAAAAGTTTTGAGTGGAGATGTGTACAGAATTCTCAGCATTCGGAAATGTACTTTTTTAATTTACCTGAGGGGCAGCTAGGTAGCTTAGTTTCCATATGGCCCAAATTTGATCACTTCTCTTGCTTTCAGTAATTAGCTGCAATTCCTCCATTTTTTCCCTTTTCTTAGAGTACTTGTCATTCATACAGATCTTAGTACACAAGAAAACACAGTATTACTGCCAGTCAAGTCCTGTATTTTTCCATACTAAGACATGGTTTTGAGTGGGGGCTTTTGGGCTGTTGTGTGTTGTGCTGCTCCTGTGTTTTCTGTCCTTTTTTGTTTTAGTTTCACTAGGCTTAATTCTTGGCTTTATTCCATCAATGGCACTGAAATTAGTCTTCTTAACAGATTGTAAAGCATTTACCTCCATGGCAGTACTTGGGTGTCATACTATGGATAAGCCAAGCAAGTAATGGTAAAATTGCTGTCCAGTTAGTTTTGTTCCTGCTTGTTCATTTTTTTGGCAACTGATAGATCAACCACCACAAAAATGATGATTAATGAAAAGTAACAAGACCTCTGTAAATTGCATTGCATACCTGAAAAGCATTCTTATTCTTTCAGGCTGTAAAGAGGTGATAGCCAGGGAAAGAGTAGTTACTGTTGGTTATAGTTTCCAGGCAGTTCTGATGTTTTTGGAAAAGCTGGAGTGGAGTTAAAAGTTACAGTTTTGAAAGCTGTTGACAGCACGTGTAGAACTTACTGTTAGGGAAGAATATATTGAGAAATAATGTTTGTGTTGGAACTCTGTAATAAATTCTCTGTATCACTTAAGTGGTTTCTGGTTGGTCAGTGTATTGCAGATGTGGTTGTATTTTGCAGTGTGGTGTAGGTTTTCATTACCTTGTTTTACCTCCTTCAGTTCCTTATCTTTTCTTAGTTTGTATCCCAGTTCAGTTAAAAGAAAGCTTTGAAACATGTCAAGGTTTATTTTTCATTCAATCAGAATTTAAAAATTTTTGTTCATCTCTAAGAAAACTGTTCAGTCACAGACTACTTGAAACATATGGAATTGTGCTTATTAGGCATGTTCCATGCAAAAGAATCTAGAAAATCTTATACCAAAACACATGAAGATTTCTAGTTTTTTGTTCATGAGAAACCAGGGATAGAATTCAGTTTCATCTTCCCATCTCTAGTAACATTTAATAGCCTACATAAAAAGCAGTAATTATCAGCTTTGTATTTGGGAGGAAGGACTAGATTCTTCTGGGATACAGTTTATCCAAATTATTTTCTTCCTCTGCTTTAAAGAAAATGGTCTTTTAGAAATGTGTGTTTCTCTCTGGAGTTAAAGGACATCTGTGTAGTTGAGATTTCACTGGAAAGAGAAGAGTCCCACTCTGAGTGAGCTGCAGACAGTGCAGCACAACAGACGGGAGTGGGGAGCACGTATGGAAAAGACGGCAGCTACCCCAGCAAGGCTCCGTTCCAGCCCCTGGACAGCTCTGCCTACAGGCAGCACTGTTATTTACAGTGTTCCTTTGCAACATATGGAACACAGCTCAAGTGTGACACAGCCTGCTGACACGGGCAGCAGGAATTCAATCGGCTGACAAATTAGCTTTAGTCTGATCTAACTCTTAAGTGTAGGTAGGATATGGAGAAAATGAAGCAAAGGAGACAGACGGAGGCAGATAAAGGGAAGCGGGAATAAGACCATACAAATGATGGAGGATGGTTGGGAGAGGGCTTTGGAGTGTTGTTCTAGACATCTGGTTTTGAGATGGATTATTAAATTACATTTTTGTTCTATGGTTGCTATTTAGTTTCCACACCTAAATGTCATGGTTTGTTTTGCATGTGTTGTACTTCATGGATTTGATACTTTGCTCACTTTGCAAATTACTGACGTTTCAGGCTGCTTGTTTCTGTAGTAAAGCTAAGTTTGTGATTAGGGACTAAATAATAAGGTCATGGTTCCCAACAGTGATGTAGGACCACAAGGCTGTCATGTTAAAAAAACCCAAGTGCTGTATTTTAATGAATGGCAATCATGGCAAAACTGGGGAGTATATGGTGAATTTGGAGAGCATATGGTTTAAAACAGAAGTGGAAGAGTTGAATAAATTCAATATTGAGAGGTGGTACATTATATGCCAGTTGTTTAATGGCAGCTGATGAGAAGGTGGTGAGTGCTGCAGCCGGGGGATGGTTGGTGTGCTGTGCGCTCAGTCAGCAGCGAATGAGCTGGAAAAGATCAATTCCAAGAAGCAAAGAGAACCATAGCTCAAACACAGAGCATTTAATTAATATCAGTTTCATTTGGCCCAGCATGGGTTAGGGCTTTACTCTTGTACTTCAGATCCGACTTTGATTTGTATTTTCCTTAGTTGCTTGTGACATAGCGATAATGTTGTTGTAATTATAATAAGCAAGAAGTGAAGCAAGATAGTTCTACAAAAACATAGAAAAATATGAAAACAGGAAAAAGCAAGAAAGATGAATTTCTGGCAGAAATAAATATGTGAAGGATGAATGAGCTGAGTCAGAATGGTTTAGTCCAGGATCCTCCAAGCTTTTGGGTAAGAGCACAAGCACTGATGTGATCTTGTACAGTTGCGTTCTCGTGCTCTGTAGTTAAGTGCTCATTTGGCATTTAGCACAACCATGAGCAGTATTAACCCCCTGTAACCATTCTTTACTGCTGTTGGAAGCAGTCCCAAGGTGGACATGCTTTAGAATGGTGTTTCCTGCAGTTTTCTAGACTAATCATGGAGCAAGTGCCCCTGCAGGTTGTGATGGGAAGCTTTGCTCAGACACCTCTGTCATCTGTGAGCAGCCGAGGACACAATCTCAGTATTTGAGTTGTGCAAGCCAACAAGCAGAACAGCTAAGACCAAGGGGGCTGGTACGGTTTTATGAACCGCTGTGGCTAGGCAGAGTGGGGAATTTTCCTTTCAGTCAGAATTTCAAAACGTGAAAAATAAGGGTCTGAGAGTAAAAAATAATTAAATACCCTGCTATATCAGTTCTGAAATATTGCCGTTCTTAGGATACTGAGAATTCATTTACATAGGCTTTTGAAGCATTCCTTAATTTGAATCCTCAACTTTCTTTAATTTGACTTCTGGTTTTGCATTTTTTTTTTCATTTTGGGCCTGAAAACTTGGCTGAGAAGGTGGAAAGATGAGCAGACATGAAACTGGGCAGGGTTCCAGTAAATGCCATTGGAGTTTTGACACAACCACTGTCTTTCTCCAGTATGCTAGGATTCTTTCAAATTGGCATTTGCTTCCCTAAAGCTGTTCCGTCAGAAGAGTTTTGACCAACTCTGATATCTGCAGGACAAAGCAAACTTTTCCTGCAATAGGATTTATTCTGCTTATGTGTGCAGCCTGAAAGCTTTGAAAGCAACCTGCTACCCAGAGGACTGAAAATTCAGTTCTTGAGCAAAGAGGAATGTGTGCAATGATTTTCTGTGGAAAATCACTGGGGAAAGCTGGAAAACTGTACTGTTTTGCCTGGTAGAATATTCCTACTTGATAATTATCAGGGAGAGAGAGACAGAGCAAGTGCTCATTTTATCTGCTTCTCATTGCGCATCTTCTGTGATCTCCATCATTTCCCAGAGATGAATTTCTGTTCTCTTTGCTGCCTTCTTTCCCCTTAAAATGACTTCAATATGAGAACAGACAAGTGGGGGATTTCTTGCATAAGAATATTGTCCTTTTGCTTAGTTTATCTCTAAAAGCTTGAACTTTTGGCTTTTACAATTGGATAAATAAAAATCTGCATGTCCATAGAAAAAAGTACAGTAAGTACGTTTTTATGGAGACAACCTTGCAAAAGAGAAGAGTAGCCTGGGCAGGGAGAGGCAGAAATAATGCATGTAAGCGTAAGAAAGGGCTGACAAATAAGATTTCTCAACAAATGGGCTGAATCCGTGACTAAATGCTCTGAACAGTAACCCCTAAGGAAATCAATTCCCAAATGGCTGCATAATCCTTGGAGACCAGCTCCAGTCCTCCTTTGCTTTAACTGTATTGACAGCTGGCAGTCCCAATTTTCTGGCAATTATCCCCCCACTGCATATTTATTGAGAGATTTCTTGTCATAGTATTGATCATACATTAATGAGGGAGTGTGGATAATAGTAAAATCCCTATGGTCCTGATAGATGTTTTCTTGGTACAAGAGCTTGTGCTGACAGCATATGCACAATCAAACAAAACGGAACATTTTTGAATCAAAATAAAGCATTAGCTAAATGGAAGAATTGAGTCCATGATCTATATTCAGTTCCTGATTCAAAACCAGATTGTCATGGCGGATTTTTTTTTTTTAGAGACACATGCAAAATTATCTGGAGATAAACATGTGAAGCTAAGCTAAATGTAAAGTGAATTCTTAGAGGATTATGGTGGTTTCAGTTTCTTTATCAGAAAATTATTTGGAGGAGAAATTACGGTAAAATAGGACTTCCAGATCCAGTTATATATTTTTTGGTGTATGGAAGTCTTTACCAAAATTTAAGGTGGTTTATTTATGGTGGGATCAAAAAGTCCAAACAGATAAATCAACTAAAACCAGCTTAGTAATGTTTATCTTTCAGTCTTTTATGTGCATATTAACATTGCATCACTTGGTCAGGCTGTCCATTCAGCTTTGGACAGGTACTAGGAACTAATACCCCTTTACAAAGTCAAATTGGCAGTAGTCCTCTGTTCATTGAAACTGAGGTGCTTTCTAATGTGCTTTGCATTTTCTTGACTTAGGTGTCTCCTTTATGTTGTCTACTGACCTTCAAGTAAATCACAAGATGTTCTCACAATGAGCACATCATCAGGTCATTGAGATGTTTCCAGCTCAGTTACCCTGAAGTCCCACGGGGAAAACTCATCTCTCACTTGCTGAATGCGTTTGGAAGTGTTAGAGCCTTGTGGGGCTCTTTAACCTTGGTCATTAAAACTCTGCCTTAATGGTGCTTTTTGTGTTTTAGGTGCTCTGGCTCTCGGTTCCCCTGATCCCAAGTTCAGCCCACGTTCCATAAGTAGTTCTGGTTTTACCTGTGGCACAAGCTGCCGTGGCTGGTGAGGCTCTTCTGCAGACTGGACTTTAAAAGTTGAGCAGTTGAGGAGGTAATGAAGCCAGTAATGATAGAGCTCATTAGGAGTATTACAACCAAGTGCTATCAGAAGCCAGGGAATGCAGTTTTGGTTAGACACTAGCACGGAATTCAAGCCTAGCATCTGCTTCTGAGGTTGATGAGAGTAGTTCAGTACAGCCCAGCAGCAAAATTCCTAACTCGTGCTGTGGACTAGGGTGCTGTTTAGGTGCAGAAACCAGAACCAGAAAGGAGTTATTAGGGCAGGTTTTACAGTAAGGATGCAGTTTGGATGGTCATTCAGATGGAAGTGATTCCCCTAGAGGGGGTATCTGCCTCTCTGCCCTGTGGGTTTAATTCAGGACAAGTATCATAAAAAAATTAACCTTTGGGTCTTGCACAGCCCTAGATAAGAACAGGTTCTGCTTTCTGGTGTGGCTTCCTGCTGAGCTTGGTCTAATACCTCAGAGGATATGTGGCCTCTTGAAGAAATTGCCTAAGAAGACAGAAAAAAAGATCCCTTTTGTAAATGAGAGGGTTCTTTTTCTTCAGTTGTGCATGTTCGCAGTGATTTAAGAGAATAAAGCATTAAGAAAGAGAAGCCCAGGAAGTTCATGAAGCGACCAAAGGGCAGAAGTGAGGACAGGGAGGGATTTGACAAACAAGGGGAGAATTGATTACAGAACGGGCCAAGGGTCTGTCCTGCGGAAAGCTGGACATGACGTTGCTGAGTTGGTAATAAAGGTCATTGTCCTGTGCCCCTTTACAGTAGCATGTTTGTTTACATGTAGATTTCATGAAAACAGCAAAATGTTCAAAATGCATAAACAGACCCTATCAGTAATTGAATTTCTGCTTCACCTCTAAGTGAATAAACTGTGCTTTCTGGACGTTATTTTAGAAATTTTACTGCCTTTTAATGGCAGCTTGTTTGCCCAAGAAAAAGTATTACAGGCCTTCCCCATAAAGCACCTTTACTCTATTTCTCTAACATTTGTCATTTAGTACATTTTGCCTGTGCTTCAGAAAAAAATCAGATTAGAAGGAGACAAGGTGTTCTTAATACTCTCCAGTATTTTACTTGGGGAGAGATGTGAGCGTTGATTTGGTTTTTAGTCACTTGTGTTTTATGGTCAGCATTCTGATTACATGTGATTAACTTAACGGGAGGCTATGAGAGATGAAAGATGAAGTCATGTTATTTGGAGGGAGATAAAGGATGATAGATGACAGCAGCTATAACCTACATGGCCAAGCTAATGTGCTCAGTAATCATTAGTCACCTGTGTAATGCTCATGGTGCTTCATCATCTACAAATGAGTATTGCAAACCTGATTTATAATAGTTTTTTAAATAAAAACACTGTTTTCTGTCTACTTTGATTTCAAATTACATTTAATTTGGTTATTTTGATAACAAGAGGTATTTTGGGGAATAATAGTGAATATCCAAAGCTTTTTAAGTTTAAGCACACATAGTAATTTTTTCAAAAAATTTTGAGCGTGTATTTGTGATGTCACATTTCTGTAGTGGCTGTGCAGAATTAGAAATTTGCCAGTATCAGGATAAAAAGGCTGAGAATTACATGGGAGAAGTAACTGTAATTTTATAATTAAGAATAAATTTGAGATGGCTGCAACTTTTCTTGGTTACATTTGTCCTGGAAAGAAATCCCCATGCAGAGCTTGTCTCACAAATACAAGTGATTGACAGCTTATGGGATTGTATAACCTGACTTGTTAAGTCTCGTAGATGCTAACAAGTAGATGGGGGTTGAGTACGTTGCTTCTTGGGAGTGCTTTTGGTAATCATGTCCAGGGTTTTTATGTTCAAGATAATTTAGTTTAGGCTGTTTTTGGTGGGGATCTGGCTGGATGAGAGAGAGCCAACCAAAGGTTGGCCTTGCCTGGGCCATATTTATAGAATCTGAGTTGGCAGCTTTCCACTGCTCATATTTGTTTGGATATTTAAAGTATATTTAGCATTCCAGTCTTCCTCGGAGCAGATAGCAGTTGTTCCTTTAATTGATTATTTTTAGAATTACACTGTTGATATTTTGTTAATTTATTTACTCTGGATTCAAGAATCAACAGCAATAAAAAGTCAAGGTTGTTAATGAAATAATGCTATTTTGGAAGTCTCAGGAGTCGGGTAAATGGCATAAGGTTTCCTTTCAAATATGAACTAACCTGGGCTACGAACAAGCCTCTTTAATGGGAAGGGCAGCTTTTGAATGTAGCCCCTAAGGGTAATTATCATTTTCTGGACTCTTATTAGCATGCCAAGTGGCAGAGTTGAATAGCAATGTGAGCCTTGGGAGCCAAGTGAGGGGACAGTAATGCATATATTATTGCAGCTTGTGCAATGATATTTAGCTGTATCAAGGGATACATTGGAAAGACTTCTCTGGCTTTTCCAGAATAAATCACCCATACCCAACAAAAGTTTTTAGGCCTGGGTTTTGCTTCTGTCGTAATGGAGGATTTGCTTTTTCCTATTCTTACAAGCTTTTTTATACTCATTAATCTTTAAGAGTAACAGAGATTAAACCAAGTCAGTTGTGAGTTTGAATTTACAGTTCACAAATGTGTTATATGTGTGGCCTGAAACTTGGAGAAGTTACAGCAGGGAAGGAACAACAAATTCTCAAGACTAAAGCTTTTATTGTACTGTGGGATTTACTCCTGTCAGCTGTGCATTGGATACACTAGATTTTGGGGGTGTGTTTTATTAGTCTTGATGTGTTGTTATAACTTTAAAACGTGGTTGAAGACAGCAGTATATTTAAATTTGAGTGGGATATTTTTCTTCTTAAAATAACATGCTTCCTTTTGTTCTTTAATTTCAGATATTTTCATGACACACTTGTATGTCTTACTCCTTTTGACATTAGTGGATTTTATTGACTCATTCTTCTAGCTGCCTTGAAAAACCTCCTTATATGTCATAATTTTTACAGCAGTGGCAACCGTTCCTTGATGTAAAAACAAAAAACAAAGCAAACCCAGATGAATAGGCAGGCTTTGCCAACAAATCTGTATGAATACTTGGAATTTTAAAGCAACTTCTTCACAGTATCTGGAAGAAAACCTGAACCTTTGACCACCAGGTCATTCTGGTTGTACACAGATTTTGTTACTGCAGATGAGATAATGGAAGGCAACATGTTAGACTTTTCTAAGAGGAAATGCACATATACATGGCATGTAGAGATGGAAAACTTGAGCCTGACGTGTTTATGGATGTTTGTTCTGGTATAATCCTGGAAGTATCAGTGTACTAGAATGAAGAGATTCATGGTGTTATTTACAAGCCTTTAAAAGACATCTTACAATCTCTTGATAAGGATTAAGAGGGACCCGTCCTTGTCACAAGCTTAAAACCAGAATTTTGGAAGTACGTATTCTCCATCAAACTGTTTTACCCAGATTTTGAAGCCAACTCTTCTGTTAGTCTCTTTCTTCTCCTGGAATCACAGTTCTGCTCAAGGGTAGGGACAGATGTAGGAATGGTTAGAAGAAATCCATGAGAATTTTTCACTCTCTGTCTGTTCTGTGTCCTAATTGTGCACAGAGTGGATTTAAGAGAGGAAAATGCTGTGTGACAGATGTGATGATTTTTGGAAATCCTGGAGAGGAAATCTCAGATGTTATTGGTAGTACAGGTAGATGGGATGGCAGACCATAAGTTGACATCCAGTGGATCACCAGACATCCTGATTTCTCAGGACTGTGCAACACAGACACACCAGTGGCAGGCAGAGAAGCTTTGTGTTCCTGAAACTCTGTTCTGTTGTAGTTACTTGTTTTGTAGAGAATCAAAATACTGGGATGGTGGACTGCAGTTAGGTAAAATGATGGTAGATACTCAACTTCGATGGGAAATAGTCCCATATAAATTGTAGGTTGTGTATTATGGGAGACACTTATGTTTGAAAACATGGCAATAGCTTCATATAAACCAAAACCTGATTGTATGTATTTTCTTATTTGTATATGTAATTTTGTAAATGTATTCCTATGTAGTCTAAGTGCACAGCAAAAATTTGGAAATTACCTGTATTTCTGTTTGGATCGACCATGACAAGGTACTGCAGTCCAAATTGAAATGGAATAGTAATGGTTAGGGAGGAAGAGCAAGTCATTATTTCAAGTGATTATTTTGGACTTGTACTAAGCAGAGAGGGTCCTTCCTTAAGGTCAGGTCAGCAAAACTGCTCAGAAATATCCTGAGATAATGCTACCAGTGCAAGTTGTACCAGGAAGGAATTTAATGCCTTGAAACAATTTGATATTTCCCTTCTGTAGAATAAAACAGCTGATGGGAATGAAAGTCTCAGGCGTGCATTGTGCTCACACAATGAGCATTTGTGTGTGCTCACACACACAAGGGAGCATTTCAGTTAGAATGTCAAATGAAAGCTAGTCAAGTTTTGGTATTTTTGAACTGTTTGCTGCTACATTGACAGGAATTGACAATGAGGTAGTGGGATATGTTAAGCAAGCTCTCAAAGAGCTGTTTCAGATTTTTGAGAATGCCAGTTTTCCTTCACTTTGCTGTAAGCATGAGGGAGGGCTCAGGAGGGTAGGGTGCAGAAGTGCCTTTGTGGATTTGTTCTGGTGTGTGTGCTTCACTCTCAACTCCAGAAGTTGGGAGTGGTTGGCCATCCTCATAAAGTCAGTTTTTACCTTCTCAGACTGTCTCCTAATGCTTTCCTACACTCACTTTAAAAGCAGTGACATTTACATTGGAAATCTCTCTGGAAAAATTTGACGGTTTGTCAAAATATTTTTCTTTGATGTGATGTGCTGTGTTCCTTTTCTTATTTTTGCTATTACTGCATATAGAACACTAAATTCTTTATCTTCATCTCTCTGTGATTTTTCAGACTCAGGTCCTCTTTCTACTTAGCCATCATTTGCCAAATATGTCCCTGTTCTAATGGCTGTGGAGTAATATTTTATTTCCGTGTGGGCAGACAGGGACCATTAGATCATCCCTGAAGTTCAGGGAGTGTTTATGACAGTCTGCCAGGCCAGGTACAGATCTGCATTGGGTGGCATGTGGTGAGCAGTCTCCTATGGAAAGGTATGAGAGATGGAATGCACATTGTGCTAGGAATGCAACTTACTGACAGTCAGTTTACATGAAAACACTTGGTGCTTTACATGCAAAAATTGCAACTTTCAATGTTCTTGGCTATCTTATGAGCAAAACTGTTATACTGGGTCCAGAGACAGAGGTGGTTCTAGTTCTGCTTTTTAGCCTCACGCACAGTCTTAGGCTTTTTCTACCCTTTGGCTCCTTTTTCTGGTGTTTGCTTAAAGGTAGAGGCTACTGATGTGCAGCAGCTGTGCTTCTGTGGGATGGCTTCATCATCCTTGTACATCATGTTTTGTGATCTTTTTGTTGAAAAAATTAATCTCTTGTTTCTTGGAGTTGGACTTCGAAAAGACCCACAAAGATCATCAAAGTCAGGATATTGTATTATTTAGTTGATTAAAACAAGGCTCACAGGCAATTCTTTTGCTATTAAATCAGATCATGTGTTAAAGCCACAGGGAAGGCCTGAGATGAGCAGGAAAGGAGAGTGGAAGTGCAGTTCACCTGCATACATTAGCATCTCATGGCCAGCAGTCAAACATATGACTATTTAGTATTTTATTCCAACTCTGAAGATAATGAGCTTGCTAATAAATCCAGCTGGAGGTGATGCCTGGTGTATTGTCCTCACCTGAGAATCTGTTCTGAAGTTTCAAGAGACTTAAGAACCTTGTGTGAATACTCTAGTAAAGTGTCTTGTAAAATTCCACTGTCAGTTATATTTAATAAAAGTAAAAATAAGAGTTAATGTCAGTATTAGCACTCCAAGATTTGGATTCACCAGTAGTTTGAAAAAATGCTGAAAACCTGACAGCTTGGAGGATAAGAGAATTTTCTCTTGAGTGCTACCCTGCAAATACAAATTGGGAGCACAAAGCTTTGTCTAAAATTTGCAATTTTAATTATTCCTTCCTCACATGTCCAAATTCACATCCAATCAGTTAGCCATAGTAGACAAAGCTCACTTGCAAAATAAAGACTGTTTCTGTTAGAGGGCAGATTTACCACCACCAAAGCATAACACCTCTGGAATAATCCCAGAAATGGTCTATCACTTTTCTAGAAATGAGTCCTGATACAGAAACTGAGAGGGTCACAGAAAATAATTATCCCCCTAGAAAGAATAAACCCTTCAGGAAAAACCCTTTGCTACCATGAGAAGTCTGTTGAAAACAGCAGTGCTTCCATAAAAAGAGCCAGAGCACATGTTGTAAGTCTCCACTGAAATGGGAATGCTCTTTCAAGTGCCGTTGGCTTTGGGGGGGAGCAGAGCCGTGGTGTCTTCTGGGAGCCTTTGCTTTCCTTCACTCATCTTTTGTGCAGTGTTTGAAACGTTCTCTCAGACACTGCAAACCTCTCCATTCTGCTTCAGAAAATACAGGGTTTGCTTCTCAGTTCTGGGCAGTGCGCTTCAAAGTGGATCAGGGCAGCGTTTGGAAGCACAAGATATGTGATGACAAGGCTGAAAGCTTTCAGTCTTCCACTGCTCACAGGCAGTAAGCAAACTATTGTTGTTTTAGCCTTGATCCTCATTCTCTCTTTGCCATGGGAATTGCTTGAAAACACTGATTTAAAAAGGGAAATGCAAGAGCCATTTCATTAGCAGCCGTGACTCTTGGGGGACCTGCTGGTGACTTAGCAGAAATTAAACAGGTGCTATCCTGCAGTGGCTGGAGAAGGGTGGGTGCATAATCACAGTTTAATAGCCACAAAAATTGTATAGAGTTTAAGGTTCTTTCTGAAATCCTGGAAATAAAAGCTTTGTACCCAGTCCTTCAAGGAGTTTCAGGTTTTGTCTCAGTACAGGTATTTTTATTGAACTCAAAACAAGGACCTACAAATGGCCAGCCAGCCATTTTCATTATGGTGCGCTGAATCCAGTCTGGGTACAAAAGTACTTTTTAATAAACTGCTCTGACTTAATACTACCAGGGTCTGAGATTAAACCTCAAGAAATCCAACAATTTTTGTTAAGCCCGTAGCAAAAACCAACCAACCAAAAAAAAAATCTAACCTCAAAATGAAAAAAGTCATTACATTTTACTGTAAAAGTTCCCCATTATCCCCTTCTGTTTGAGCTAGGGGTAAGAAATTCCCTGTGCAAAACAGGAGTGAAATAAGTGTGGAGTGGAGGGAGAAATAGAATAGGACTTACTCAGACCTGGAAAATAGCTTTTACAGAGAAAATTTAAAATGAAAGAAGAGGCAATATGTTATTGGAATAAGGAAAACACCTTTTCTTTGTCACAAAATTGGAAATAAGAGCTAAAAGTGCTCAACTTTGTAGATTGGATGCATGGCTGTGTATGGCCAGGCTGCTTTACCTCTTTTTTTCTGTATTGATAATAAATAAAGAAAATATATTTATTTGCATTGAAATCTGGGAGAGGCATCTTTAGCTGTTAACTCCTCTGTAAGGACTCAAAATAGTTCAATGCGAGGTGGCAGGTAAACCCTTGAATTCCATCTGAAGCAGCACCACAGGAGCTGGGTTGCTGTAATGGCTGTTTTTGAAGGAGCTGGTGTTTGTGTAGTGTGTTCCAGTACCCTGGGCCCCTGCAGGATTTCAGGTCTGCTGAGAGGACACGAGGGATGCAAAGAGCTGCCCCAGAACATCAGGTTCTCACTCCTGGGCGGCGCCCACAGCTCGGGGCAGTGTACTTGTTTAAAGAAAATACTGCTTTGTCCCCGCACTGCACCACTGGTGTAACTGCAAGGAACATCTCCTTACCAGAGTGCTAAGTGGAGCTTGAGTATTTTTATTTATGCAATGCAAGAGTGACTGCTGGAAATGCTCAGGGTGATGTGTGCCCTAACAACAGAATACATTTGACCTGAATGTGGACTGCACTGTGAGGTGCAATATTGGTGGCAGATGATTTCCTCTGCTTTTCATGTTGTGCCCTCTTTTTAAAAGTATGTCCAGCATGATCAATGGGACACCCAGTGTGACACTGGAGTTTTTTCAGGCTTTTACAAGCTACAACTCTCCTGCTCAGCATCTCGGGGTATAGGCTGTCAGCATATGTAAATGTCCTGCAGGCATGATTTTAGTGGCAAACAGCATGGAAGCTTTCCCTTACTTCAGAGGTCGCTGGATATTTTGAGAAATACCAAGTCTGAATTAAGAGGTCTGCATTCCTTCACAAGTTTGAGTCTTTCTCGGTAAATGTACGGGAGTGATTGGTGTGGTGAGCTGGCTGGAGTTTTTCATGTTTGGTGACTTCTCAGACATGAAAAACTAATTAATTGGCTCTTTTCACATGGACACTTTCTGAAATAATTTTCACATATTTTTCATGTACATGTGTTGTCTGCACACCTTAAGGAGATTTAAGAGGGCAGATTAATTATAGGGAGAATACAATTTGGCAATATCCACATCTTAATTTTTGCCTACTTTATCAGGGTAGAAAACTTGGTGTTTGTTAGAGGGACAACGAGGTAGAAGATTGGAAAAGTGCGCGTCTAATGCAAAGAATATGCAGTTGTCTTTTATGTTTACCTCTTTATTGTCCATCTGAGTTTGGAAAGAAAACAAGTTACTGTGAATGTAAATGAAAAAGCATGTGAGGTGCTTTGTTTTTTCAACACGTGGCTTTATGGTCTGCAGAACACCCAAAACTGGAGTAAATATTTGAAAACAAGAGTTAGAGTATTGGCCCTAAAGTAGAACTCTGCTGTTGCGAGATATGTTGCATATTGTGATGTTGTGTCCACTCGGTGCTAGAGAAGTTAGGTGTTCAAATGAAGTTTGAATTGAACTTTGAAGACTAATTAGGAAGCTGCCACCTAATTAGGAAGTGGTCTCACCTTTGTGTTCATCCTGAGCACAGTAAACATCCTTGGGCAGGACTGGCTAGTCATGGTACTGTGTAAGTTACATCTACATGCAATAGTTCCTACATTAAAATGCGTGTGTCATGGTTTGACACTGGCACAATGCCAGTGCCCCCATGAAGATACCCTCTCCCTGGTAGCTGCTGTGAGATGTGACCAAGAATAAGCAAAGCAGGCTCCTACTTAGGAAAGAAAAGAAAACAGAACTTTATTAACTACTCTACAACTACAAATAAAAAGGAACACACACACAGGGAAAATGAAAACCTCACAAATCCATTTCCTCCTCCCCCCACCAAATTTCCAACACAATACATTTATTCCTCAAATCACCAACTCTCGGTCCAGCACCACCTTTTAGACAATCAATCCTCAGTTCATCAAGAGGAGAGGAGTCCTTCTTGTACCATGGGCTTCCCCTGGAAACACAGCTGAAGCCTCGTGTGTTTCCGTGTTACTCCTGGCACCGCGCGGAGTACATCTACCGTCATGACCTCTTCCTCTCATGTCCAGTGCTCTCACCACTGAACACGGACCAGAGCTGCTTCTAGGGTTGTCTTTTAAGGATGCTCTGTCCCGATCCAAAAAAGGCACAGTCTCTCCTTTGGGACACCTGTCCCCCCCATATTTTTTTCACCCCCTGGGGCCGAGGGGCACCAACACTGAACCCTCTTGGTTCTGTGGCCATTGCCTCCCCCTAGAATGCAGTCTCTGTGTCACAAGGAACATGGTTCTGTCCATGGCTATACAAAAAGAGTCCAGCAAAAGCCACTCCATCATCTCTTCCCACTAGGATTCTTCTCTACTCTTCTACTATCTCTCACTCGCCCAGACCTCTCTCACACTTGCACATTTCCATCCTCATCTTCCACTCTATCTTCCAGGAGAGGTCAATGATCTGTAAAGTTCTCATTCTCCAAAAAGGGGTTAAAAGCTCCTACAAGCAGCCGGCTGCACCCCCCCCCCCTTCTTCTCCGTCCCAGCCGTGCTGCCGGCGCAGGCCCGTGTTTATCAAGCTTCAAGGTTACAGTCCCAGGCAGCGGCTCTCTCTCTCTCTCTCTCTCTCTGTGTCTCTCAGGGGGGCTGCCCGATGGCTCCCGGTCTCTCTCTCTTTCTCTCTTCCACCCTTCCACCCCCGGGCTCAGGCCTACCTCTCCCGGCCACATGGCTTTTCCCCTCCCCCTGCCCAGCCAGCAGCTGGGCCGGGGGAGAGACCCAAACTCTTTCCCGCCGGAAACCCAAAAGAACCCTCCCAGGGGAGAGCTCTGCTTTTAACCCTGTGTTCTCAGAGGCGTGTCCATGTCCTAAATGGCCAGGTTAAATGCCAATATTAAAGCCTGAATATCCATTGGCCCAAAACACCGCATCCCAAAAAACACATTTCCTGTCAAACCACCACAGCGTGTTACTGTGCCATGCATGGAATTGAACTCTGGATCTCAGCCCTCATTCAGAGTAGGTTCTGGAATGGGCAGTTTCAGTCCATTTTCTGAGGCAGAGATGCATGCTTTTTCTTGGCTTTTAAGTATTGAGTAAATATATGCATCTCTATATACTTAGCACACTTTAGAAGTTCTTTTCACATTTGCTTAAGTTTTCCTGTCCTGTAGTTTGTCAGAAATTGGTTTCTTGAATATTATTTTGGATTGTGAAATATAATTCATATGCTACTTTAATTTATTCTTTTAAAGAATGCATTACTGCAGTATTAATACTGCTGAGTTATTTCCACTTCCCAATAAAACTAAAATAATAAAACTGCTATTTGGAATATTTGTCAGTGCTCCTTTTGAGGTAGCATACCCACATCTCAATAGGGAAAGTTCCAGTAACAACTTGGAATTGCTATGGACTCCACTTCTGTATCAGTTACATTGGGGTTTATCCTGACTTTGGTGAATCCTTCTGATCAAAGCTGGAGCTTAAGGAGCAATTTGTATGGCCTAGTTACAACTGGATCTTAAAGCAAACTTATCTGGGGTTATTTGTGCTCTTCCATGGCATGCAGAATGTGCTCTCACAGACTTCTGTGCCTAATGCAGTATTCTTCTCTTTAGGGTAAATTTACTGTGCTTAGTGGTCTTAATTAGTTTGGCACAGGTGAAGAATCTTGCAGTGAATTAGACTCCATTCTCCTCTCACATGAGCTGTCCCTGTTGTGTTTCTCTTATTCCTGTTAAACCCTTCAAAGATACCTTCCCTGAGCCACAAGCTGTGATGTGAGATTATCCAAGGGTCTTCACTTGATCCTGGCTTCTGGTCTTCGGGGCGGGAAACAGCCAGTGGATCAAAGAGAGGTGTTAAACCTTAATGTGGTCTGGCAGACAGATCCATGGCCCAGTGGAGACAAGCTGTACTGATATTGATACAACATGCAGCTATTTCAATAATCCATTCAGGCTAGCTCCTGTTACTGCAACACAGAGCTGGGACCACGTTTTCTTCTGGTCCCCAAGTTAGTTATCTAATTTCTGTAGGCACTGTGGGAGAGGATGCAGAGCTGATCAGAGCAGTAGATGGATACATTAGGTAAAGAGAAAAGTTCAGGCAGATAATTAGGTCTTAACAAAACCTAGTAGCAGAACTAATCAAATGCAGTGCATGTGTGCAGCTAGGAATGAGTTTAAGTAGCTGGATCCTAGGGCAGGTAAGGTGCTGGTGCAAAGCAATAACAATTTAGCAGAATGAAAACTGAGAGTTCAAGAAGTCAAGTGATGTCCTTGAAGCTATGCAGTGTGAAGTCAGTAGTTTTCAAGAAAACCAGGAACACCAGCTTTTAAAACCTTGTTCTGTCTATTAGGCCACCGGAGTATAGAGATGACACTTCCAGGAAGAGCAGGGTTTGGTTGAAATTCAGCTCAATTCGTAGTGAAAATTGGTTGAAGAGTGGCAGATGTGAATGGATTTGCTCTTTGTGCCTTTGCTCTAAAGTGAAGCAATATTTTACATTTATTGTCATTTAGTGGCATAGAAAACTGCTGAAATACCCTCAAGTACTTTGGGAACTGTAACTCCAAAACATAGGTGGTCTTTTTTTGTGCCCTGCACTGTGAATTATGGAGCCATGCACAGAAAAAAACACTGCCTAATGGTGATCCATGGCCCAGACTGATCTCTGTAGAGCAGATGGAGTTTGACAAGGGAAGAGAGACAAGCTGACAGCTTTTCCTCAAATAAGAGTCATACAGTGTGTTTCCAGTGCCAAGCTGCATTTTGACATTTAATTAAAAATTTACCTCATAAAAAAAGACCAACAAAACTCCACCTCCACAGCCCCCCCAGAAACAGCCTTTCACACGCAGGCCGTGGTACAGTGAGAGAATCTGTTTGGTCTTATTTAAACCGGAGCCCTCAGTGCCCAGAAAGCCATCACTGGGAAGAGGACAAACATGGAGATACTGTGGGAAATAGAGTCAGCATTAAAAATGGGTTTTGGCTGGTCACTGACCAAACTTGGCTTGAACATGCAGTGGTGCTCAATAAGCAAAATGAATGATGACAAATATTCAGCCTCAGCTACTGTAGTTAAAATATAATATGGATGGTATATATTCGATAGGTTTCAGTACAGTTTTGTGTCTTTTTTTTTTTTTTGTGGGTTTAAGTCAAGAATATCGAAGATATAAAAAGCTTAGTACTGGTGCAGGAAGTACTTGCAGTCACAAAGATGTTCCTGCATTTCAGTTTTCAGTTCAGGATCACCCCATGATGCAAACCCACAGCTGGCTCTTGTATCCTTTTGGTTCCCCACAGATTTTTAGGGTATATTCCTGACCATGAGCTGGTCCTGTGTTGCTCTCAGCTCTCCCCTGTTGCTGTTCTCTGCCTTGGCAGCAGCAGCTGCTAGCACTCACTTCCTTTCAGAAAATTTCTCACTCTCCAAGGGGAGAAAGAAACACAGGAATGGGTGTTAGAAAAGGCATGAGATTGTGAGGAGGGTGCCCTGAGTTCTCCCTGAGGAAACACCTTGGTTTTCCTCAGCTTCTTTTTTGTTGCCTGCTTATGCAGAGAACCTGAAGGTGATGAACCTAATGATGGCTATGTGAAAAAGGAACACAAACTAAGAATTCGGAGTTGTTTTTCCCTTGGCAGTTTGGCCTGGCTTATTATAATAACTGTTAGGTTTTGTGCTATTTTCTAAGGTTTAGATTCTGTGTTGAAAAACCTGATGGCTGGGGAGGGTGGAAGAAACACAACACGAAGATCCTTGATGTTTCCAGGTAAGTTGGCACATAAATATATAATGAAATTTGTTCTTTCTGTGTGTACCTCATACTTACTGCTTTGGAAAGGAGAAGTGATGAGTTCATTTTCTAAAGTGTTTTTCAGTATGGATGAGAGATACACAGATAGTGAGACAAACTATCAAGCTCTGACTTGGAGCGGTTTTCTTGTTTTCTTTTGTAGTAATTCCTGTAACCTCCTCACCATAGTAAGTTTAAGAAAAGATAGGTGCCTAATTTATGATTACAGTGGTAATGCAAACTACTGAAGTCCTACACTAATTGCTTCAATCTGAGTTGGAATGTAGAACCGGTGGTTATTCCTATTTCATAAAGGGATTTAATAACTTGAGTAAGAGTTTTTAAGTGTGGTGAGGTAGGTGCTTAATAATACTAAGATTTTTTTTGAGGTGCTCAAAAAAAGCTGCATCATTATTTCCTAATGGAAATATTTGGAATTATCTGACTGATGTTTTTGGTGACTTTTTAAAGTCCTAGTAGCTGTTTATTGCTGGTTTTAGACATGAGTTTGTTTCAGCTTTTGTCTGTGTGGGCTGTGTACTTATCACTCAGGGATGCACTCCAAGTGTGTGGATGTCCGGGTTCCTGCTGGCTTGGGAAGTCTGAGCAATTGAGCCCTCGGGCATCTCTGAGCACAAAGCAGGAGTTCCTCCTGCTGGAGCCCAGCAGGGTTTGCTGGAGGGATAGCTGAGTGCTGCAGGGCAGGGATGGGCTCTGAGCAGAGTGCCTGAGGCCAGTGGTGGGAGGGCAAATTGTTCCCAGCACTGGCTGATCCCAGAGGTCAAGGGGGGGACTCAGGATCAGTGCCAGCATCCTCATTCTTGCTCTTGTGCGTTGAGTGCAGATCCTGAGCTCAGGCACCTGGGATTCCCCCTGGGGATAGCAGTCCCAAAATGCTTTCAGTTGGCACCATGCTCTGAGGAATTGGAATCCTTTCATGGTGTTCTTTCCCTGGCTGCTTTTAAGCATCATAGTCCAAAGACTATTGTCTTTGCAGTCCTGCCTAACTTGGACTCTCTTGGAAACAAATTACACTTTTATTATTTGAGATGGCTGTTTCATAAATAAGTACCAGATTTCAGCTGTTTTGATAATTGTCTTAGTAGAAAGAAGCTTTTGGAGCTCTTGTTTCTACTTGGTTTAATCCAGGATGATAGCATTTCATACTGACGAGGATTACTACTGGTTCTGGCTTTGCTGTCTCAAAGCACTAGGTGTATTGACATTTAAGAAACCAACCACTAGCAACAATAATAACTAAAAATCTGCCATTTCTCTGGAGAGTCAAGATGAAGCATTAATATAATGTGCCCCTGAAAAACATTTGAGTCCCATTGAGCATATATCATGAACTTTTTACAACACTTTTGACAAAAGCCAGTTAAGGCAGTTTTTGTAGACAATTTTTTTTCTCTTTTTATCATGTATTGAATTTAGTCCCTGTGGAATTTTAATAATTTTAGCTGCAGCAATAACAGATACTTGTATCCAAGTAAAGGATAGGTTGTTTACAGTTTAGTGAGTCTTAAATTTATTAAAAGTTGAAATACTTTATAATGATAGTAAAATTATATGGAAACATTATTTATTGGGTCAGAGGCTGTGAACATATTGCCGGATGTTTGGCGAATGAGAATATCACAGCCTGTGCCCAAAACATGGATATACTTATATATAAAAAAGAACTGGAGCTGCTTTTACAGAAAGCAGTTTTGTTGGTAATGTGAAAATTGCATCAAATGCATTGGTGGGGTCTTTGCTGCGCAACAATTTAGGCACTTGTGTATTCATTGATACCTCTTGGTGTGGTAGCAGTAGTTGAATCAATGCTGGTCTGTAGTCCAAGCTCTGCGCTGGCCCAGGTGACCGTGCATCACAGCAGGGCGTCACTGGGAAGGAAATTGCTGCAACTGAAAAAGCATAGCTTCCTTATGTTTTGTCCAGTGCTTCTATTCCCTGTGGATTAGTTGAAATAAGCTCCTTTCCAAGCTTGTATGAGACTTTAATTGATAGCTTTATTTGTAAAGCATTGAGAGTTTTGGGTTTTTTAATCTGTCCGAGAGACATAGCAAGGAAGAGTTCACAAAGGACCTTGAGGATTCCTATCAAAGATAGCAAGTTGTTATCAATAAAAGTGACAATGGAAAGCAGTACTGAAGTCATAAATAAAATCAGGACTGTCCTAAAATTCAGCAGTAACCTCTCTCTCTTTGCACACATGCTGTAAGGAATTGAAGTGATACAGTTCAGAGCATTTCTCTTATCTAAGCACTAAGTAGGAAAAATACATCTTCCCAAAACCAAATGATGCTTGGATAATTGACAGCATTAGTGCAACCTCATGTAAATAGAAGATGAAAGGTGAGAAGAAGGAAGAAAATACCAGAATTTTTATGACTTTATCACTTCTCCTTGAGAACCTGGAGGTATAACACTCATAAAACATTACAGACACCAAGAGTTGTAATGAACACACGTATAGCATCGTAAAGAGATGACATTTGCATTAAAGGGGACTTTATCTGTTGCATAATTGCACCTCAGCTAATATAGGAAGCTGAACATATGAGCTGCCAACCTGACTCACTAAATCAGAGGGAGGTTATTCTGCAGGAACCCAATAATCGTGCCATGGTCGTGTTCTAATGGATCCAGGACATGGATCTGGTAGCAACAGCTGCTGAGATGGTGCAGTCTGGGGAGCCTGGCTTGCAGGAAGCTCCAGAGCTGTTCATCATCTACAAGGAAGAGCGAAAGGAGTAGGAGAATAACTTAGTAAGTGACAAATAATCTGTGTCTTCAAGGCAGTAATAGACAAATAATTACCTATTTACCAGCTAGCTTTACATGACAGTCACAAATTGAAGAGCAAACGATTAATTCTTTGATGGAGCTGTGATGTGTATTGTGCAGTTCTGTTTTAGGTAGTGCTGGAATTGCTGCTCCTGGTTTTTCTGCTCTGGAAGAAAGCTGTTCTTTGTATGTGGAGATGACATCAGTGCTGCGAGGGGATTGTGCACCTCAGCAAACTGCACTGGCAGCCCCAAAATGTGGCACCATGCAGTTGGCTTGAGTCAATAATGTGCAGGAAGTGGCATTACTCACAATTCTGCCTACAGAAAATGCCAGAGAGCCTCAGATACGACACCATTTTTCTCACTGTAGAGTTGATAGGTTCTGTGGCATCTGCTGAGTGACAGTGCCCATTCTGTGCACTTAGAGCTAGCACTTGAATATGAATTCTTAACAAGGCAGTAATTTGTGTCTGTCTGTAGCTGCAGCTGACCTAGAGTGTAGCAGCAAATGGACTCCCTGTTGTGAAGGACCACAGTTGTCTGCTGCTTGTCTTCCTAGGGCTGTCTGCCTGTGTCCAAGTAATTTTTAAGATCTTGTTTTACTTAATTCAGATCTTTCTCAGACCGTGTCCTTGTCTCTGCTCAAATACATGGGTGATCTTGCCAATGCATTTCAGGCTGTTTGAATTAGATTCCCCTACTGTGACCTTGCATTTTGCTTCTCTGTAAGAAAACAACCCAGGGTTGTTATTCAGTCACTTCCTTTGCTGCTTACTCTGTCTTTGGGTCCTTCTGTTCAAGTAGATGTTTTGCTTTACTGTGGGGATCTGGGCTGGAGCTCACCAAGTTCTGGTTTGCAGTGAAAACTGGAAAGGAATTTGCAGAAAGGCTTTGCTCTGAAAACATCCTCACTTTGTTTGGATTTCTCAAAGAAGCATTTGTTTAAATAAGAAATATTCAAATCCTGGCATGTCTCTTTTCCTTATTTTAATATTAAATGGGCTCCCTCACTGAATTTCTGTTTTCCGTGTCACAGTTTTCTTGGCATGTGCTGAGCCATCTCCCAATGGGACAATTCCCTTAATGTTATCAAAGATGTGAAAACCAACAGCAAGCTTTGCTCTTAGGGCTACTACAAGATACTTTGTGGGTATTCACTTGTTTTCAAGAATTTGTCTGTGCTTGCCAAACATTAAGCTTCTGTGGGAAGAAAAAAGTGGAAAATTCCTTGACACTTGATCTAATCTTTATATGCCTTTATTTTTAATAAATTTTTATAATGGAAGCTTACATGTGGGTGAGCAACCCAGCTTTACAAGCCAACGAACACCTGTAAAATTGGAAAATAAGAAAATTCCTTTGCGTTTTGCAGTGTTTGGGTTGTGCTGCTCCCACGCGGTGGCAGCAGTGAGCAGCAGCTGCCCCTTAACCATCGCGACGGAGCCGTAATTCAGATTTTACTCAAGGCTGCGATAGAGCTAAGTGACATCCTGCACACACACCTTGGAGTTGGATGTATGGGGAAGACATAAGGAGATAATAAGCCAAAAACTTCTTAAGCATTGCCATCTGAACCGTTCTTTCCAACTGAAAGAGAAATTGTATGAATGTAAACTGTGCTGAGAATCCAAGTGCTACAAACACAGTTTTGATGTAGTGTTAACTGTGTTAACAGTACTGATATTTGGCCCTGACAAGTTTGCTTAATTCAACTCCCTCTCATGATTTTTGGAAAGGTGGGGGTTTTTCAACTCCTTTTTCCTTGCTTTTTTTATTTAACCCTTTCTATATTCCAGGAAGAATTTGCTACCTGGAATTTGTATAGAATTGCAGGGAAGGGAAGAAGAGGTGAAGAGGCAATATCTATGTGCATGTTCAGTAACTCCTGCAGTTACTGCTTCCTTGGAATGCCTTGGAATGGGTTTCACTGTGCTTGCGATTTTAGTGCTTTGGATTATTGTAGTTAGAAAAAAGAAGGATCAGAGTTCTTTGTAGTCTTATGGGATGGGAGCCAGTCCTGTAAGCTCCGGAAGAGATCTGCCTTGTGATATCCTCACTGCAGGAAAAAAAGAACATTGAATGTTTAAAGTTTTCTTTTATTTGTGAACCTCTCTGAGTTGTTTTCAAATAATTTTGAAAGGGATTCTGTACCAATACTATTTTGACATGCTTTGAAAACACATGAACAGCAAAAAGGTTTTCTTTCCCCATGGTCTTGTTCCTTTGCAGAAAGAATATGCTTGAAGCTTGCTGTTTTCACTTCCTGAAAGGACTTGGTCAGGATCACATTGGGGTGACTTGTTGGGTTTGGTTAGAGAAATGGCAGAATCCAGGCAAAGGACAGGATCCACCTCCAGTACTGCTGACTTGCCATATATGAGGATGAACCCCACATGTGTCAGTGGGACAATCAAACAAACATGTGTCACTGTTTGTAGCCCAATAAAGAAGGGATAGCTGATGGTAACAAAGAGGATTTAACATTTCAGTTATCAAGGTGCACATTATAATTGGGCATTGGGAAGCTTCACTATTTTCACTTGTCATGAAGGACTTTCAGATAATGTGTTTTTTAAAATAATGTTCTTCCTTGAGGAACATTGGAGACCCAAATCTACTTTTGCTGTTACTTGGTTCGCACGGATTTGAGTATAAATTGAGTAACCATGGGAAACAGTCCTTCGTGGGTTTTTTTTCCTTTTAGTACAATGATATCACTGTGGAATAGATAAGTGTGAGTAGAAACATGCAAAGCTCACAGTGGAAGCTACTCAGGTAAATAACTGCACATTAAATTTATTTGCTAGATTATATCTCTGGAGTTCAGTTAATCACTGAAGAACCTCTGCCTTGTGTTGCCCTCATAATACACTCACAGAAGAGCTTCTCATTGTTTTGTAGTGCTGTTTGTATGACCCAGAGATGTTTGGTTTTTTTTTAACCTGGCAGAAAAGGTATCTGTTTGCTCTTAGTATAGTTGAAATCCAACAGGACCTGACTTCTGAATTTGGTTTTTTTTTTTTCCTTTACTTTGGGTTTTTTGCCCATAGTGTAAGAAATAAGACTTGATATTTATGGCTGTGTTCTCCTCTAAAATAAAATGAAAGTAAGTATTTTCTGCCTCACATCCCATACTGTAACAGTTTACTGCATCACGTTTGAGATGTTTTAGCTTCAGATGATGTGCTTCTTAAAGAAGAATTTCTTGTTAAGTCTCTGAGATTCCAGATATATTTCCGAGACATTGATTCAGTGGATGATGCATGATCTAATGTGTAAAACAACCTTGAACGTGAAAATCCAGCTTTGATGGGAAAGTTCTGTGGCTGTCATTGGACCGTTCTATGTGTCTTAAGAGTTGTTTCCAGACAGCTTGTCCAGGTCCTTGCCTAGGCTTTCCAGCCACTGTTTGGAGGTCTGGCTAAATTCCTAGAAAGAAAGCAATTAAGAAAACATTAAATGGAAAACAATATAATAATAATTCTGATGTAGCCTTTGTCTCCCTGTGCAGACATTGTGGGCAGGGTTTGTAATGTATTTTCTCCTACTGAAAAAAACCCAAAAGCCCAAACTAAAACCTAGGGACTTTCCTGCCTAAAAGATAGTTTTAGTTGCTTGTAATTTTACCGCACAAGTCAGTTGGTTTAAAATTTTCTCTTTTAAGCTTTTCAAAATTCAAGCCTTTGTCTTTCTTGGCCCCTTACCCTTATGCCTGGTGCTGAGGTTAGTTGAGTATTTCACTCCTGCTGAGTGTTGTTTACCACTGTATGGCCACCGGGTAACCTCCTCTGCAGTCAGCCTCAGCAAGATGCAAGAAGGAAACAGTCATCTCCAGAAATACAAAAGCATCAGTGGCTCCCTAATTTAGTGCAGTTACTTTGGTTCTGTTCAGCAGTGCCCCGGTTTGCACTGTGGTACCACAATCACAGGAGATGTGGGAGAACTGCAGGCAGACATCCTACACTTGTGGCTACCAGATTTTTAGGAGATGCAATGGCAGGCATGGGGGGCTTTATGCATGTTCTGTAGCCTGCAGATAGGAGAAATCAAAAGTGCCAAGTTGTCAACTTAAACTTTGTCAAGTAAAAGATGAGGAATAGTTGTGTCACCCTGGGAGGTTCCCTCTTGTCTTCTGAGAGGCCAGCACATCATGAGAGAGGCATTAGGAAAATGTTTTTAATACAGCAGCTGTATGGTGTGACCAACATGGACTTACGAGGAGATGTTTTACTTAACTACCCTTTTTGACACCAGCTGTGTAACAGGAATTAATGTCAAATCTTTTCAGAGAGCAGAGGTGCTAAAATCCTTACTGAGCCAACCTGTTCTTGTTGGAGGAGAGTAGAATATGGAAAGATTTCCAACTCTGCTCAGTTTTAGAGACATACTGAGTGGTGCTGGTTGATGTCAGAAATTGTTCTGTGCACTGTATTTTTCCCAATTAAAACATATGAAACAAACACAATCATGGTCATGAAAATACACAACTAGATGGTTGTCTTTTCTTTTTTTTTCCTCTTTTCTCCCTTGGCATGATTTAAAATGAAAATCATGAGGCTGGAGTCTAATAACTGCATTTGCATCAATGCTGAACATGAGTGATAAGAGAGATGAAAGGCTGACTCACTAGCCCAGTATGGACGGGTTGATTCTTACTTAGTTTCTTGTTCAGCAAAGTCAGAGAGAAATGGAAGCTTGCATTCAAGGAATGTAACCTCCCAAAGCCCTTCATTAGCACTACAAAGAGCTCCCATCTCTGTAGTTGACCTGTTACAGTCTGTAAGGGTTTGCAGCTATCAATGTTGTGGCTTATTAATGTGATTTTGGTTTTGCCCAGAGATAAAGCAGGGAACATAACCAAGGAAAACTGGCAGCTAAGTAGGGAGACTGCTAGAGAGACTGCAAAACTGCTTGGATCCTTCCTTCTTTCTTTAGGTGGAAATGTGCTTCTCTAAGAAATCAAAGCACTGAGAGAAGTCACACATATGGCTGTTTTTGTACAATGGGTAATAGTTTCTAGAGGTCAGAAGCATTTGTGAGTAGAAAAGAACAGCTTTGTTCTTAGCTCTACTGGTGAAAAAATATGGGCACGATCTATCAAATTGGAATGGATTTCATTTATATCACTGTAGCTCAGATGCTCTGTCAAGCTGGAAAATTCCCTAGAATTGTCAGCCTGCTTTTGCTTAACTGTAAGCATTTATGTCTGCTAATTTGACCACTTAGCTAGAGGTAAAAGCTGTTCAGTTCTAGTTAGTTTTATAGTTAGTGATGATTTGAACTACCCATGACCATTTCTAGCCACAACCGACCTAAGGAGACAAAGATAAGTGGCTTACATAGGCACAGGTGGCTAAATGCAGATGGGATGGCTCCTGTATGCTTTAAAGTCCTGGTGAATGAATAAGCCAGACACAAAAATATTTGTGTGTAAGAGATCTGATGAGGCTTGGTTTAGATGAGGAAGTGAGATGCAGATGACTGTAATTTTTGCTTTGTTCACGCTTCTGCCAAGTGATGGTTTGGGCAACTTCTAAGGCCTGGGCTGTGTCCTCAAGATGCTTGTGCTTAAATGGCCCAACACCGGGGCTTCATTGTCCTTGTCTGTAAGACAAATGGGTACCATGGTTCCAGTTTTTTCCTTAGTGTCTTTTGTTCTTTGAAAAAGTCACCTGTGTTTTACCTGTGGCGCTTGGTGCTGATGTAGTCAGTCATGATTTCACATCACATTTTGTGAACTGAAACTATAGAGGGGACAACCTCAAGTCTCTGATGAGCAAATTGGTTCTGAGGTACACCACTGGCAAGGCCACATTTTTTCCAGATACTGCGCTGCTTATTTATTCAGAGTGGAGGAAAAGTTTTGTATGTTGCCTAAGGCAGCCTACAGACCAAGTATGTGATGTAACCCATCCATGAGAGCCAACAGCTCTGAATTCCATAGTTTTGACTAATTATTCAATCTGCGTCACTGTGAATAGACTATTTCTGTTGAGGTGAGAAATAAAACCAGCTTTCAGGGTAGGATTTTTGTTGGCTTCATAGGGAGTTGCGTGTCTAAACACTAATTGAGGTTCTGAGGTTTAGTGCTCATTTCCCAACAAACTCCTTTTGAAATTTCAGCTTTGGAATTCAAAGTTTCTGTACTGATTTGAAAAGCTCATCTGCTTTTGTAATGCAGAAAAGTATGGATTTTTTTACTTTCAAATTAATACTTTTCAGTTTCTGGCTACTCATCATAATTTCCTCTATACAGGCTTGTGCTCTCACTGGAAAAGTGATATTGGATGGAAACTTTGTGTTTGTGTCCAGACTGCTGCCTGAAAAGTAAAAAGTGAATCTGACTTTGCTCTGACCAGCCTCTGGGCTGGTCAATTCACTCTTAGGAGGCAACTGAGCTACCTCAGGGCCAGGCTAGATGAGAGATCCAGTCTGCAGTTTAGGTGTACCCAGATTACAGGACTGGGGTTTTCTTTGCCGCTTGAGGACTGAAACATTGACAACAGAAATGGCTGTGCACAGTCCTGGCTCTGATCCAGGAATTTCCTTAAAAGTTGGCATCCAGGATTGTTCCAAGTGTCAGCAACGACATGAGGAATAGAGAAACATAGATCTAAGTCTGTTTCTGCTTTTACCACTAGATACCTAAGAGACAGGAATTAGTAATCTATCATCTTACTCAAGATTTTTTAAGAAAACCAACCTGAATCAATAGAAACTGATCTGCATAAGCTGGAAGGTCTCAGAACTTTTGCTGTGGAAATGGCATGATGTCATGGTTTAAAGAGTCAGAAAGGGTGGGGGCGGGGAGATGATTGTGAAGCAGTCCAGGTACTGCAAAAAGTGTCCTTTGGTTTCTTGGTGTGCAGTATTTGTCTCTACTGTTCCTTGATAAGGTAGACCTGAAGCTTGTAGAAAAACACGTTTTTGGTGGGACTCCATAGAATCACACCAGATTCGTGAATTTCATGTGACTTTGTAGAACAGTTTGATTTGGAAGGGACCTTAAAGATTATCTCATTGTACTCCCTACCCTGGGCAGGGACACCTTCCTCTAGACCAGGTTGCTCAGAGCCCCATCCAACCAGCCTGTGGCCACTTCCAGGGATGGGGCAGCCACAGCTTCTCTGGGCAACTTGTGCCGGAACCTCACTAGCCTCACAGGGAACAATTTCTTACTATTACCTAATCTTACACTTAACTTGCCTCTCTGGCAATTGGAAGCCATTCCCCATTGTCCAGTCACTACATTTCTCTTTTGTTGGCAGAACCATAAATTACATGAAGAGGTATTTTCCATAGTCTAATATTGCCTTGTATTTCTCACGTAGCTTTTGAAAGTATTGAGGAAGAGTATAAACAGGAAAGGGAGTACTGACTGTACTCTGAACAGCATGAGACATGAGTATGTTTTTTCTTTCTGGAGTGAAGGCATATAATTTTGCAGAGCAAAAGCTGCTGAACTAGGTTTATTTTTATTATGTATTTATCTTCTGAAATTTTAAAACTTCCTAGGAAAATGTCAGTTTATCAAATTAAATTATGCAACCTTCAGACTTACTAAAACCTTGTACTTTTCTACTTCCCACATGCTTTCTATATTGAAGAGGACCTTTTTTTGCAGTAACTAGCCTTGACAGAGATAATTAGGAAAGCAGTTTGCTTTCTTCCTACCTCCTTAATCTATATTTTTTTACTTTTTAAACTTGTTCCTCACTTCAAGACAGAACACCTCCATCTTGAGAATATTTCAGTGGTCACAACTGCTTCCTGCAGGAGCAATTGTTTAAGAGCAGTTTGAGTCTAGTCTGCAATTCGTTACAATTCCAATGCTAGGTTGGTTTTAATGGCTTATTTTAATACACTCCAACAGCAGTGATAAATACTGAGGAGGCATATCAGCCAATACTCTTTTCATTTGTAAGGATTTTACACAGCTCTTTTCAGTGGTTTGTAGTTGCTTTAGTCAACTTGTCTCGCAGCATGAGGCTGTGTTCTTCCTTTTAAGTAAGGTAGTAACTGAGTGTGCTGGGAGGTGTTTGGCATTGTGAGAAGCACAATGGATGAATAATTATGACACGGTGTGGCACCTGCTGCAGGTGTTTGGACAGGTTTGAGGACTCTCTCACTGCTTTTATGCTTTGTGATTCAAATGGGATGGTCTTTGGTCAGAGAGTTTGATCTGGAATGCCTGCACATTGCTGGTTTGCTGTGAGGAATGTTATTTCAACATTGTCAGTTAGAAGGGAAGGTTTTACTTCAATTTGTTCCCAGAAAAGATAATGCAATTATAACTCATTGATAGTTTTACACTTAAATATAGACTTTAGTAACTCAGTTTTCCTTTTTCCTTCAGAAGGGCCCACTGCTATCAGTAGGATTGTAGGATTGGACATGACATAAATGTTGTATGTTTAGGGACTGTTTTAAGTAGTTTCACAAGAAAATACTACTGCAGATTTTGTAGGGCTTTCCATTTATGTCCTTTTGTATCAAAAATATACCTTTCTGTTTTATTTTTCACATGCTACTTCTAAGTACATTTGGACCAACATACTTCAACATGGTATCTCCTAGACTACTTGGAGAAATTTGAAGTAAATGGATTTTTAAATATTTTTTCAGAATGAAGGAGATTAATAAACAACTACCTTTATGCAATAAAATTCTGTCAGGAAATCTGAACTTTGATTAGCTGCTATTTAGAACTGAACTGTCATGATAGTAGAAAATTATTTCAATCATTCATTCATGTATATAAGTGCAATGTAGAATATTATGCATCTGACATTGCCTGTTCCTCCTTTGAAGACATAGGTGGACAACGGCCTTTGCAAAACATCACAAGGCTGTAAAAAGACCAGATGATGGCAGTGGCAGAGACCAAGGTGGCAATGGCTGGAAACAACAAAGGCATCCTGAACTTTTGTTTCCTTTGGTCCTCGCAGCAGCTGTAATCCTGTACTGAGGAGGAGCGTCACAGCAGGGCAGCTCAGTGGCTGTAGAGCATTTCCTTAACATAAAAGGAATAGGCTAAGAAGGACATGTATTAATCCTTTCCTTCTCCAGAAGTTAAGTTAATAATTTGATTGTAGGAAAAGGAGCCCAGAATTCTGATGTCAGACCAGAATTCACAGCTGGGTGCATTTCATACAGTAACTGGTGAATATGAAATGTGCTGTCAGTCCTTAGGAGCAGGGCCAAGCTGAGCTCTAGTTCAGATCTCCTCTCCATTGGGTTACCTGTGTGATCACTGGGCTGCAGTGTCAAGCCCACCTGTGCTCTCACATATTGCTTCAATGAAGGATTCCTTTTACATAGGGACCCAGAAAGGCCTCTCTTGCAGCAGAAGTGTAGACAGTGTCTTCCTGAGGCCAAGACAAATTACATTTGCATGTGTGAAGCAATCAGTTAAGATGTCCTAATTTCAATGCTTTTGGATCAAAGAGAACAGTGTGGCTTTTCTGCGTTCACTATGGGTGCTTTATGCACTGGTGAAAGGGAGCACTCAAGGGCTGTGCTTTTTATTTGGGTGTGTATTCTGCAGGTGGGAAGGATATCTGCATGTTTGATTGGACTTAGAGGAAGACAAGCATGTGGGCATCTGTGTTGATACCCACCAGGCTGCTCCAGGTCCATGAAGATGGAGTCAGCTCTCAGTATAGCATGCAAATTATCATTTTAGTCACACATGCAAGAACACTTGGGGACTGCTAAAAACATTGACCTGGAGAGGATTGATGATGGTTGGAGATTTACCTGCTGGGATATTGATACCTTATTCCCTTTTAGTTTCTTTTCAGCATTTTAGTCTTCTTGTAGATCTAGGTCTAAGATATCAAAGTAATTGAATGAACTACAGAATGCAGTTTTTTAAAGTTTAGGTTATTTTTCCATGGGCATGTTTTCAGAAATCTGCTCCAAGTGAAAAACCTGTCTTTGATGTAATCACCTGCAACAAAATAGTAAGTTGGGATATATTCAGATGTCATTGGTCCTTTGACATTCATTTAAGATGTTTATCCTAAAGAAAACATTGTTACCAGTGTTCGTAAGAATATATTGGATTTTACAAGGCTCTCTGAAGCAGCATTTTAATAACCCGGTCATTAACTTTGTAATTATTAGGCAATGAGTAGAAGTGGTTTAGTGAAACTGGGCCCCACATTGGAACTTTTCCCGAAAAAGAGAAACATAGAATCTTCAACAATCATATTATAAACATTTTCTGTGGCCACTTAACGAACTGTGTATTATTGTCATATATACTGAATTCTTAATAGTATTTACTGAGCTTTTCTAGAAATCAGCAGGACTAAAAATGAAGCACCTGAGCTCTTTGACCACACTTGATGAAATATGGCAAGCTTCACTTCCAGCTTTGAAGATACCTGCTGTTTCAGGGTCTCATTTTCCATCCTGGTTGCTGGGGAGAGGACATGCAGACTAGGACATTGCCATGGGATGCCACTGTACATCTGAGTCAGGGTCCACACAGCTTCTGACCAATCCCATCCAGAGAGAGTTTGCAGGAGCACCTGATGCAGTTGGGCTCAAATTCATAGATGTTAAATGGCTGCATCAGCGCATGAGTCAGACTATAACTTGGGATGAATATTAGGTCCCTATCCATTCCATTATGTAGTGGTTCATGTCATGTACCTCCCACTTTGCAGTCAGTACAATCTTGTTGTAACCAAAAGCAAGTTGGCTCTGGTTTCTGTTAAATTTTAGGAGATGCCCCGTCTCTCAACCTTTGTTTCATCGAAAGGCCAAATCAAGAGTTTTCTTGTTTGGTTTTTCCTTAAAAGAAAAACAAGCCTTTCAAACGTGGAGGAAAGGGAAACGTTTGACGAGCGACCTGACACTGTAAAATCTCCGCTCGTATTGTAAACTTGTCTCATTTTTCAAAATACAAAATAGGGAAAAGTAGTTTCGAGAGGCATAGAAAAACATATTCTAGGCAGAGTGGTACCATTTTCATTTTTCATTAAACCTAGCCCTTCTTTTTTTAATAAATTCTATCTAGAATTATGCTGTATTCAGTTATGCATTTCAACTTCAGGGTAATGAAAATCTAACATTTGTGATTGTATCAAATTAGTCCTGAAGACCGAGAAAGTATTTAGTAATCTATGCAGCTTGGCCTATATTCAGTGCTGATTGATTTAATGTATTAATACATTTTATAAACTGAATAAAATAGCAAGCCAAAACCTAAAATATATGAATAATATATTATCATAGATTGTATATTGTAATTACAGTTTGTGCTTTTTTGGAAATATATGTGGACTCTAAACATTTAGAAATCATCTGGGATTCTATCTTTCACCATTTCTGCCATCCTTTTTTCAGCTCATGATTTAGTTTCCTCCTTCTGTGGTTTGTCTGTCAGGTGTTTGTCACATGGAGCATGTTGATGCTGTTGGGGCAGCTGCATCCAGGAAAATTATCTGTGTGTGACTTGTGGATTTTCTTCTCACAGGCGTTTCTAGTTGGCCAAATCTTCTGTTTGTTACTGTGAAGTTTGTCAATTGGATAAAACAATTATAAGAAGAGTAATAGAGAACCAAGTTGGAGACTTGAAAATAAGTTTCAAGTCTTTTGGGGTACATTAACTCAAGCTTGATTTTCAGCCATGTGAATTTCTTTGTATTATTAAGGGGCGTGTGTCCAAGCTGCTTCTGAACTCGAGAGCATTTACTGTAAAGAACTTGGGTACAGTTTAGGGCCTACCAGGCTGGCAGAGATCAAAGATTAAGGATGAGGACATGAAGAGTCAAGTCTAGGTGTAAATAACTGGATAATTCAGACAGGTACCATGTTACATTTGGCAACATTTGGTTTCTGTGCCTCAACAACCGGAACAAGGTTGTGAAGAATAATCAGCACAGATTTGCAGAGCACAAACCACACCAAACAAATCTAGTTTCTTCTTTAGATCAAAAAGGCAGCAGAACAGATAAACAGGAAGAAGAAAATGTGTTTTGAATTAGGAAGCTTACTGAAATTTCTCAGACAAAGAGTTGAATTTTCTAATCTTGAGACTAAATTAACCTCTCATTCTCAATCCAGTTCTATTCACCAGTTTCCTTGAAAAGGTCAAATGCCATAATGTTGGGGAAAACAAAGTGGGGGTCCTTCAGAGGGGACAGTCAGATTTTGGTGCCCCTTGGAGCATGACAAGGAGTATTTAGGAAAATTAGGGAGAATGTCTAAATATAACTATATTCAGAAGCACATATATATATATATATATATATATATATCTCTAATTAATCTTTCTTAGAGCTTCCAGCCATACATTTCCAAGATTCTATCACCAGTATTTAAAGCTCTTACATGACTGTGTTACTGCCTATCCAAAACCTTGCAATATATAAACAAAAAATAGCTCTATATCCTTCTCCATTAGAATTTGGAAGGACAGCTTTCCTAGCCTGCAGCAATGCAGACCAAAGCATTCTTCACAAACAGCACTATTAAACTACTCTGTGTGGCACACAAAGATTTACTAAAACAAATACAGCGTATTGTATCGTTATCTGTCTAGATGAGGCATTGAAGGAGAAGGAATGCCCTGAGCAACACAGCCCTTTGTCAATCCCATTCAGTCCAAAAAAATAACCAGAGAGGAGAAACTGCCTCTTGCACATAAATGCATTTGACACTTTTCTAAATAGAATCTTTATGCCGAGAGCTGGAATGAAAGCCAGGCCATAAAAAAAGGCTTTACTGAGAGGAATCTCCTGAAAGTCACAGCATATTAGAGAAATTTTAAAAGTCACTGAACCTATGTTCAGGCCCTGGCATCTTGGAGTCTTAAAATTTATGACTTCTTTTTGGTGGAAAAGGGGAGAAGGAAGTATTTCTTGTACTGGGTTTGCTTTTCTCAATCCTCAAGTATAATCCATGCCTGTAATGCTTCAGTCAGATTTCAAAGTGGGATCTGAACTGTCCTTTGGGTTCCTTAGCTTAGGATAGATCAATATATTCATTTAATAGCATAAGTAAGGAGAGAACCCCCAAATTATAGCAGACATGAAATCAGATAGTGGGGAGAAGCTTACACAGACACAAGTTCTCTGTATGGAAAAAAACCCAATGTTCTTGCTGTTTTTTTCCCTTGGTTTCAGAAGTACTGAAATCAGACAATACCCATAAAGCAGTTTTTGCAAAGCGTTTCAGTCTCCCGGCAAAACACAAAGCAGGAGCACCTTCGAAAACAAAGTCCTTATTCGCTTGGAATTAAACTTTGGCTCCAAGTGAGAATGCCAGCATGAAGCCTGTTTTAGTCTTAAAATCAGTCAGAAAGGAATTTGGTGGAGCCAGAAGATGCTCATTGTGTTCTGCTACTCCTGCCTGTGGGAGAGGGAGCGTCCAGAACGACCTGCTCACAAGTTCCCAGGTGCTAAACCAAAGCCTGACCTTGCTTTGTACTCTGAGGCAATTTTGGTTACAGGAATGCTATTGCCGCTTCATATTGCATATAGGGAAAGAACTTGCTGTGTAACATTTTTCAGTTATTAGAAGTGTTTAAACCAAAATGCAATTGAGTACTTAATGGAAAGAAATATATGTACAACTTGTCGTGTCTAAATACTGCAGCAGGCAGTTTGAGTGTTTGGAAGCCTTAGTAGAGCTACTCTAAATTAAGACTGGGATAGTGAACAAAGAACCAGTCAGTTGATCCAAAGAAGTGAGAGCTCTAGGGGTTTTTTACATAGAAAAGGCAAACAGTGTTGGTATATACCACATGGGATTTGGCTAATCATAGTCCTAAATGCAAAACACAGCACTGCACCAGCTACTAGGAAGAAAACTAATTTGATCCCAGCCAAAACCAGGCCAAGTAGTCAAAATTCAAGTAGTGCTTATCAAGCCTAAGAAAGTACTTCAGCATTTGCTTTATTCCATTCTTCTTGTAGAAAATGTCAAGTGCCACTTGAAATGGAGATGAAGTTTGAAACACCCAAATTAGGTTCCGTTTTATCCTAACTGTAGATTAGCTAGTAGGGAGTTACAGTGTTCTGGATTTCAGACAAGACTGTATCCTCTGGACCGAGTGTCTGCTGAACTCCCACCTGAAGTACAGTTTATGAAAAACCTAAATCCAGACTAGGGACTGTTTCAGCAGCTCAAATATGATCCAGTGCAAAAGTGGTGTTGCAGTTTGTGGGAGAAACAACAGCCTGTGTGGATCTGTTCTCTTTGCTATAGAGCACCTACCAAGTACTGGTGGCATTATAACAAGTTGGGTTATTTCTGACTGTAGAGCAACATGCTGACCTTTTTGTTAAGTGTACTGTGGTGTGCTGCAGATGGGCAAGAGACATCTGCTTTCTCTTGCTCTTTCCATTTTCAGAAGGGAGGCCAAGTGCAGGGGCATTTGTTGTGTGTTTCTGGATCAGTGATGAGCATCACGCTGCCTTTCTGCCCCCGTGCTGGTTGTGCAGAGTTTGCCACCTGCGGCGTGTGGCTGGTGCCGTGTGTACAGACACACAGCTCCAGCCTTACTCAGTGTGCAAGAGCAGCTGCAGTGATGGGCTGGAGGAGTCAGTGAGCTGTGCTGCTTCCCTCCCAGCCCCTGTGCCTTTCCAGCAGGCAAAACATCCAGTCTGTGTTTCTTACTTGGTGCTGCTGTTTGCTGATCATGTTAGTTGAGCTAATTAATTATTGGTGGCACAATTACACCCATGCCTGTTACAGTTTTACCACTGGTCTTGTCCACAGACCATTTCTTCAGAGTCACTGAAGCATTTACAAGCACGATCTGACTTGTCATGAGATTTCATATCCTAGGGCTCTTGGTTGCTGTTGGATTGCACGTTTACAGACAGGTGTTGGTAGAGAGGAGCAAAGGGGGCAAGTTAAAATGTGTTGCTATATGTGTGTACAGACAAGTGCAAGGCACTAAAATTCAATGTGACTTGTTTCTATGAAGGCCAGTGAGTACATTCAGTGTCTTAAAAAGCTGAATAAGTAAACGGGGCTGTGTTCTGCTGACTCCTGTGGGGATGGGAATGGATCTCATGGATGCCCAGTTAGCAGCATCAATAAGAAAATTCCTGCTGCACCTCTGAGGCTGAGTTCTTGGGGGCTGTCTTCATCTCTTACGTGGCCCGCAGGAGGGAATAAGGATGCCCTCGTGTTTATTAAATGTCCACAGTGTTTTAATGTGTTTGCATTTATAATTAAAGCTTCTGTTCCTTAGTATTCCTCTGATGCCTGGAAAAATTAGCAGCCTGCCAGTGCATTTCTGCTGAAAAAAAATGTGCTATTGGGGTTTGCTGCACTTAACAGAGCTTGGACAGAATCAGATTAATTCATAATTATTATCATTTTTAGTTTGGCTTTTGGTTCTTGTTTTCTTGATTTTAGGTGATGATGGGTGCACGTCATGTCCTGCACCTTGTTGTTCCTTAGAAAGTCTTTGAGCTGTTGATCAACGGGTTTGTGTTGTACAGAGAACACTTAATTCCATTACGTTAGTTTTGCTAGAAAATGTATTTGGCTGTGTGAGGGAGAAGAGATTTTTAAAGCTTTAAGGATGAAAATAAATTTTGATGAGATTCATCTTCAAATCTCACGTTTTGTGAGTGCTTACTTTTTATATCAGGTTAGTCTGTTTTGTTTAATTCCTTGATGAAAGCAGAAATAAGCTGACAAGAAGTGAAATCAGTGGAAAAGTTAGATCCAGAAGGAAAAAAATACTAACCAAGGAGCTGTCAAAGGTGAAAACTCTTGGGCTCCAGGCTGTTGGTGATGTGGTTCCTGGAGAGGCAGAGAAGGTTCCCATCCCCTAGGGTGGGAAGTGAAATCAGAGTTAGGCTGCCTCAGGGGTGGATTAGAGAGCCCTCATGTGAAAAAGTGTTTGAGATTTGCTGATCTAAGGAAGCTGCTACGCTTTGGCTTTTTCCTACCTCTGTGCATGAAAGGTAACCTGTAGTGACTTTCCCTGTCAAGTGGTCCCATTCTCTAGTCCAGATCCTACTCTGTGCTTTCCATTGTGGTACTGAATTGGGCCTCCAGCTGACCACCACTTGAGAGTAAAGGCTTGTCAGCTTTTTGATCCTGTCCTGCTGCCGACTGCAGTCATGTTCTGTACTACTCACAGTAGTAAACAACAGCTTTGTGGAAATCAAAAACTTAGAAGGAGCAGTCACAGCAAGGAGAGAACTTGATTTAATAAATGAACAACACTGCACCAAAATAGATCAGACTGGCTCAGAGGGTCAGAACATTTCTTTCCCCTAAGGCAGTAATTTGTAAGTAAGGAAAAGAAGCAAACTCAAATAAACTGGGAGCAGAGTAGAAGAGAACCAATAACATCCATCATGCCAGTGATATAGAAAAGTCAGTAGCAGGAGGAGGGGATGAGCTAATAAAAAGAAGCAGAGGAGGAAGGAGATGAAGGGTCCCAGCTTATTACAGCTGCTGGTGCTGCTCTGTCTCTGCTTGGCAAACTCACAGCGCAGCTCTGGGGCACCGGAAGCCCTGGTGGTGTTCTCAGTGCACACACGCTGCTACAGCCCTGTGGCTTGAAATGCTTGGTGAGCTCAGAAGGAGCATGTCAGAAAGGGGAAGGACAGCAGAGGAAACACCTCTGTTGTCCCTATAGGTGATTTTGGTTCCACTGTTCACCAGGAAGAAACAGATTCATCTTCCCAGAAACGCTCCTGGTGGATTTGGATGAGTTTATAAGACATGATAGGATTTTGTCAGCAGTGATGAGATCTTTCAGGGAGACTGGTGATTAGTGTAACAAGATTGCTGTTATTAGGAGTTGGCTAGCAAAATTACAGAATTACATGGGAAAAACTAATAGGAATTATTGATGTTACTTTCAAAGATGCTAAATTCCTCAACCAAGACAAATAAAACCTCAATATTTGATTGCTGTTTTTTTTCTGTGGTGAAAACCATCTAAAACAGAATCACAAGTGATTAAGGAAAATTGACATCAGTGAAGGGAAAAATGGAAGCACATCGTAGGGATAGAGGCAGAAGGAAAATCCAGTGAGGAACAACTCTATTATCTCAAAGTTTAGATTTAGCCCTGAGATTTTTAGGGTTTTCAGATTCTCTAACAGTTTTGACATTTTAGTAACACTTACTGAAATTATTGGTGAGTTGCATGAAGAGAGCACTGATAGAGGAGGATCCGGACTCCATGGTTGCAAATGTACATTCACAGTGACAAACACTTAAATTTTTCTTGTTCTGTCCTTGCCAGTGCCTTATCAGCACTCCACGTGACTACATCACTGTTCTTACTCCCTCACTGGAGTTATTTCCATAGTGATGTTTTCCATGGGATTTTTTTCCTCTCTGGTAGATGTCAAGCAGATATCCATCATCTGGAAAGGGACATCCCAGGTTTGGAAAAGAGTGCGTCAGAAAGGATGTAGGAAGTGATTGCTCTTGGCAGTGCTGTAGTTATTTGTAAGTTGTAATTTATAGCAGGCAGACGCAGAATGCCATCTGGTCATGCCAGAGCCATTTGAAAGGAAGCACAGAAAGGCACGTTTGAGTTGGCCATCTGTCCTCGTGTCTGTAACTTCATAGAGGGAGGTGTTGGCATGGCCAAGGCAGGGAGCTGAGGCTTTGCTGCTTTCAGAGAGCATGGAAGTAGGATCTGGCACAGCCCTCTCGTGCTGCAGCTCCTTGGATTTTTTCAAACTTGATTGTGTAAGGTAGAAGGGGAAAAATGCCAGCTGTAGCCTGAGTCTTGGGTTTCTCACTCACATTTCCCAGCAAGAGCATGAGTTTGGGGGCGTGTGGATAGGTATATCCAGTTCTGGAATCACTGTCTTGGGAGTAGTTGCTTTCTCACTTGAGGCAAGGTTGTAACACAGAGCTAACAGTTCTGAGTGGTGAAGATACTTCTGTGGTTTCATCTGTTTATTTAAGGAGTTTGGGGGTTTTTTTTGGGGGGAGAGCACTGGTTTGGGATTATTTGTGGGGCAGGGTTTAGGGCATGGAACTTTCTGTCAAGCCACTTTCTGTGAAGCCAAAGAACAATTTTGGCTACCTACTGCAGAGCTTTGGTGCTTATGCTGAGTTCTTAGGAGCAATTAGAGTTTGATGGATGAATCCATCCATTTGTTACATTTACTACTCATAAACCAGTGCTAATCTCATAATTCATTTATGTAGAAAGCAGAGCGTGTGTATTTTGTATGAACTCTTTACACAGCCTTCATAGTTCAGGAAAAATGAATACAATTCTAGGACATCTTCTCTACCAATAGGTGGTTCTGCCTGCTAGGATAAAGGGTTTGGTTCCCTTTTGTTTCACATCCTGAGTTGTCTGGTGGCCAGATAGCCACAGAAACTGCCCAAAATCCACCAACTGCAAAGGGTTCTCCAGAGAACCAGAGGCTGAGAACTTCCTCAAGGGCTCCTGCTGGTTGTGGTGTGCAGAGCACATCTCCCACATCCTGCACAGTGCTCTGGGCGGGAGGTTGGGACCTGAGCTGAGCTGGGTTTGCTCCCAGGCTCGTTCAGCCCCGAGCTGCAGTGCATCAGGTGTGTTGTACTTGGAGGGCATGCCCAGCACACCGAGCTGGTTCATGGCTCCAAGGCTCTGGTGCTTCAGTTTGGGTTCAGCCAGCTGGTGGCAGTGGTTGGTACCTGGGCAGTTCAGTGCCTGCTGGGACAGCCTGGGAGCGCCTTTGTGTGCGTGTTGCATCTAGACAGGCTCAAGTGGGGCTTCTTTCAATGCTCTTCCAAGCTTGGTGTTTGAGAGCTGAAGGCTTGCTTTGATCTTTCTTCTGTTTGATGCTGCATCAGCAAAGTAAATGTGAGTTCTATTCAGTGAACTCAGTGCTGAATTAGACTTGACTGAATTGAATCCTGGTAATACTGCTGTTGAGGCATGGATCTGGTAAATACTTTGTTTAGTAAAAGAATGCCTTAAATTCTTGCCCATATCTCTCAATTACAGTCCTCAATTAGCACAGGGAAAATGTGATGCATGTTTTTGTGATGGGGGTATGGGAAGGGGAAAGGAGGGAGACAGCATATTTTAGCCGAGAGCCTTTTTCATTTTTTTTTTTATATATTTCTACAGAAAGTAGAAATAGGTAGAAAGAAAATAAATTATAATATAGCCAATTGTGAATTCTGTACTCGTGGAGAGCAGGAGACTGTCCTGGCCTTTTGGGAAGCAAACTTGGGGAAATACAAAGTGCAGATCACAGCAGTTGTTCCCAGTGTGCTGTTTGGTATGCAGCAACTCCAACATGCGAGGCCCTAAGCAGCAACCTTTGGAATCCATTACATTTGTTCCACAAAGTCACTCTAAACCCATTTAATCTCCTTTATCAGCACTGCTGACATCTGCAACTTAGGCACCGAGGAGACAACTGAAGGAGGAAATTGATCAGGCAGCTCTGTCCATTGGTTCTTAGCAGGCCAGTTTCTGCACTTTAAGAAGGGCAGTGCTTCATTTTACTTTAGCTTTGGCTTTGACCATCTTCTCCCATAGTGTAGAACACTGCTACTGCTGACCTAGCAACGCTTGCAGGTTTTATGAACAGAAATTAAATGGTGATTATCAATGCCACCTTCCCAGGGATTACCTTGCGCAGAACATAGGCCCCCTTCTCCACGTGTAATGTGGAAAGGCTTGGAGCACAAAAATGGTGAGGGACTATGGCTTTTGTGTTTATTCAAAGGCTTTTTCGAACCAAGCATTTAATAGCAGATTGGTGGTTTTTTCCAAATCCTTTTGAGGGCACAGAAGCTGTGGTAGAAATCCTGAATGCAGCAGAAGGAGCAGCTTGTGTCACACACTAGTGCTGGCACCAGTAAATGGATATTGGCAGGGTGACTGAGTGAGGGACTCTGGACTGGGAAGTAAATCAGCAGCTTTTCTCTGGTTTATTTTCTCTTGCTTAAAAGGCCAGTGCAAAGGAAAGGGAGGCAGAGAAGATCGTAAACTTGCTGTGGAATTTTTAAAAGCTTTCAGTATTGATCTGACACCCTGAAGTTACAGAAGCCTCTATCTGGAGTCAAAGAGGGAAGAGTTAAGCCAATGCTTTGTGCTTAAGTTAAGAAATCTTTTAACTGGAGATTATATTTGGCTGAGTAAGGCAGACTCTTAAGGCAGGTAAATTCCCAGGAGCAGAGGCAGTTTGTCCCTGCATTAGGGTGTGAGCTGGATTTGCAGGAAGATCAGTATCACATCCCACCGCAAATCTGCTGGCGCAGCAGCAGCATTGAAGGTCTGTCTGTCCATGGCAGTGTCACAGCAATGGGGATTGCTTTACCCCTGCTTTCACAGGGAATGGCTCGTTCTCGGAGGCACATGGGAGCTGGGAGTCACACTGGTCAAGAGCTATTAGCTCTTTCCTCAAGACCTTCTACAGTACAGAGGTCAAAAGTACAGGAAACTGAAACTGTCTAAAAATGCTATTGGAAGGCTAAGCAAAATTATCCCAGAGCATAAAGGACATTGGAAGACATTTTGTAGAGAGAAACAAAATTGGACTGAGCTCTTAGTTCTCAGTAAATACTGCTAATGAAGTAGTTCAAGCCACTTAGACTCAGTTCTCTCACCTAGTTGTATATTGTTGTGAAAAGCAGTATTTCATCCGTTTAATAATGATCATAAATTATAAAGTTGCTCTAAAACTGTTAGTTGTTTCCCAGGTAAGTGATATTTGGGCTGCTTCAGCTGATATTGCATGCTAATCAGAGTAAGGAATCCAGTAGGTAGATGGTGTTAAATTAATTAGTAATTCCCACTTGGCTTTTCTTGCTAACATCTTGACTTTGAACATGCATCCTTCACAATTCAGAAATAGAAATGTGTCTCTGAGAGATCTGGGAGAGGTCAAATAGAATCTTAGTCACAGGCTTTGTGGGTCTATAATTAAATATGTTTCTGAAACATGGCATAATGTGCAAAAACTTGCCCAGTTGCTGTTCTTTGGAATTCCTTCTCAACAGAGAGCTCTATTACTGTCTTGGAGGTTTCTGACTGCAACAAATTAAATACCATCTGCTAAAAGAACTGTGGCAATACTGTCATCTAGAGTACTTCCCTTCTGGTTACTGTGGGCCAAATACAGGGAATATTCAGAGAAAACAACAAGACAAAGACCAGTGTCATCCTTACTTTATTGTATCGTGGCCACAGAGATAGCCTTCATAAAGATCTGGGAACCCACCATGTTAAATGTGAATTTGGTATGGCTGGATTGAGGTGAATTTGTGGCTGAGACAAATTATGTGACCTTATTGAGGCAATTAGAGTTGTGAGAGTAGCTTTTCTACTTGTCAAGTAGTTCACTTTTATTTTTATCATACAAAAGAAATTAAGAGAGGGATGAGAAATGTGGAAGGGGATGAATGAAAGCTGAGAATTTGTGGAAATAAAAGGATGGATTGGAAAGTAGGTTACTGTCCCAGCAGAGATGTGAGGGAAGGAGCCAGGGAGCAGCCGAGGTACTACAGCATGAGTCGTGTTCAAGGGTTTGAAGGAGATCAAGTGATGCTGTCAACTCTGCTGGTGAGCTCTGGGTGGTACCTGCCACGAAGGCCCTGGAGATGAGCTCCAGTTTCTAGATCCCAGAACCAAAGACCAGGAGGCATGAGGAGGGTACCAATAGCTGGGAAAATGCACAGGAACACAAATTGTCAAGGGCAGCCTTTAGCTTCCGGAGAACAGTTTGCTAGCTTGGGAGCTGCTCTGTCATTTCTGCAGCACTGTTTTCATTTAGGCCAGTCCTCGTCTGTTTACCCTAACTCATCAGGCAAATATGGCAATATCTTCAGAGGAATATTCTCTCCAGAAGAATGAAATCTGAAGGCGCATGGAAGTCCCAGCTGATCTGTGTTAGTTTTGTTTATTCTCTTGTTCCAGACAGTAAACTAAACAATTTGTGTCTTCCATTAACTGGTTTCTCTTGTACGGAACAGCATGCTTATTGAATAATTTCTATCACACAAATTTCTTTTAATGAAAAGCTTTGAAAGCCCTTCCTTCTTTAACTGCCCCAGTAAGAGAATCAAAAAGGCTGCCCAGAATTATAATGAATTACAAAGGTAAATACATAAAATAGTGCTTTTATTTTTCGTCTTTGTCTAAAATTAATGGGCTTAAGGTTAAGATATACATTTTACCCTTCAGCACCTCCCTATATTGAAGATGCAGACAGAGAGCTTTCTCTTTCCCTGATCAGAGAATGAATGCTTTGACTCTACCTGCAGTTTTCTCAGGAAGCACCTGATTCTTACACTATTTTTCCAGTTGAAGACCCTCCTGAGGTGTGCATGGAGTAGCTCGAGAGGTGTGGGTTTCTGTATACGCTGTGATGCTCTTCCTCAAAGGCAATTGGATTTTTTTTTTTTTTAATCATGTTTGCATGTCTGGTTGATAGCTGAAGAAACCTGCTTGAGACGTTTGTAATTGAATCAACAGATGTTTATATAAAGAAAGGAGATGTAAGTTTGGAGAAATAATGGGTCATATCTATCTGTACTGCTTAAGAAGTTCAATTTGGGCTAAAGTAAAAAAGCCTTGACAATTGGACATCTTCTGTTTGGCTGGACTTGGTGTCTCAGCACAAAACAAGAAATAACACAGGTACAGGTATGAATATAAACATTGGGAGGGATCCTAGATAGAAGTATTTAAGCTATTTTTTAATACAGTAATATATTATTGTAATCACTTCGCCTGGTTTAATCATTCCCTTTTGGCTGCCAGGAAAAATAAATTTGTAGTGTACACTAGGTCAAGGATCTGGTAGGGAACAGAATGTGCAGTCAATAAATCTGTACAAGCATGCAAGAAGCTCAGCCACAGCTGTAAGTGCAGCAGTGGCCCCAGCCTTTGCCTAAGGATGACATTTTAAGAAATTGTGACTACTTTCAGGGCATGGGTTGTTAGACTGGATTGCATTCCTTTCTATGTGCTGCCTGTATGGACAGAAAGAATTGACTCTCTTCAGCCAGCTGACACACTGCATTGGCAGGCTGGTGTTCTGGGCTGCTCAGGTGCAGTGATGACACTGCTCCATCAGAGAGAGAAAAAACCCCTGTGGTTCAATAACACTCAGGGATTGGGTTGGCAAAGGCAAGCCCTCAAGAGTTGAAGTACAGAGTCACAGTTTTGAATCTCTGAATTTAGTCTGGCACTTCTGTGTATGAAATTTACCAAACCCTTATTTCTGTCTCCTATATCAGTATGTACCTCTTCTTTCTATGGTGCTCCTTCTAGGCAGCCCACAGATACCTGCCAGTGAATGTGGGGAAATCCAGTCATTTTTTAGTGTTCAATGTGAGGTGCACAGTTCTATTTGCTATGCAGTGCCCTAATATCACACTTAGTTAACAGATTTAATCCTGGTCTCAGGGGCTTTCTGTGCAGTTCCTTATCGCAGCATCAGAGTGTTTCTCAAACGTTAACAGGTTTATCTTCACAACTCATTCTGAGTGCTGGTATCATTATGGGCTCATCTGAGAATTTCCTTGCCAGTCTTTAATTATTTATCACTGAATATTTGCAAATGGCAGCTTCAGAGACTGCAATTCAGTGAAAATTGGGCAGATTTGTTGGACATCAATAAGCATCCATAATTCCTGAATCTTTGCCAGTAATTTAGCAATAAAAAGTAATCCACTGCACATTGCAAAAGTATGAATGCTGGAAAGCTCCTTAACTAAGCACTTGTAAGTTTGTTTCCTTGTTTGTAATTGTTAAACTTAGATATTTTCTCTGGTTTTGTTTTTGGAAAAAGCTGAACCTTTTATTTTTTAAACTTCCTAAACCAGTTTTTGTGGACTGTTGCCCAAGCTGTTCAAAGCCTGCAGAATGTTAAGCAATTTATAATGAATTTTTTTAAAGGCATGCCAGAAAAAACAACTGTAATTAATACTTATAAACATCGTGCAGTTCAGTAGCTTCAATTTGTTATAACCCAATTATTAAAATAAGTCATGGTGTTTTAATATGATATAAAGTACATAGAAATTAGGACATATATATAACTTGTAATAAATGTTTCTAACTGCCTAGTGTTAAGTCAGCTCTAACTGAGGAGTTTCTCCAGGGTGTTGGTGTGAACCCGTTGTGTCTCTGTGAGCCCTCCCATTGCTCTCATCATGGTGCTGACAGCTGGTCTCCAAGGGTCACCTCCTTTTTCTCTGGACTGCAAGTAGATCACCACTGCAGCAGTATGGGAAGTGGAAGGTAGAAAAAACAGAAAACAAAGAAAAGCAGCCAGGAAACTGGGAAAGGTCTGTTCAGATTGATAGAACCGGCATCATTTGTCAATGGGAAATCCAAAAGTACTTGGAGAACCACATTTTAACCCACATTATAAAAAGCTGTACACTGCACAGCCATAGTATAGTCTTTGCAAGAACAACTTAGTCCTTCATGCATAATTTTCTACTTCATTTCCATGCTGATTATTTTTTTTCCTTTTTTCGTTCTATAGAGTGGAGAACCTTGATTAAAAAGATATAAATTACTAGTGTATTAGGTAGATGAAGAGCAAGGACCGGATTTAAAGAACTTTAAAGGATCCTGTGACAGTGCATTTTAGCACATATCCACACACGTTTTTATGTGCTTTTACACTTAGTTATTGATGTGAAATGTAATTCCTCTTAGGTGTCACCTTGGAGGTGCTTAAATGGCTGTGAAAATCCCTTGGCACTGGTTAGCAGAATTAATGTGTGTAAAAGATAACATATCATGACATGGCACGAAGGCAGTCAGCTAGCCTCAGCTTTTTGTGTTGTAAAGCCCCCTGCAGTTTCTTCACTTCTAAACATATTCTATTTTGCCTGTGTTTAAATGAGTTTTGTTTTTATGACCTAATATAATTGACTTGGTTGTTTCAGCTTCTGAAATGAAAAATCCTCTATATCCTCTATGTGTTGCCTTCAGAAATGCTGCTGACCTCTGGGGCCTGAGCTCCAATGTAATTTTTACCTGAGCATGCAACAGTTTTATGGGATTTGAATTGGGTGTGAAGAGGTGAGATAGATACAGTTTTAGAAATAGATGCTTGCACTTCTGATTTGTGCTTGAAAGGGCTTTGCAGGGTGTCAGGAAGAGGATTCTTCTGCCAAAGCACCACATGTGGGGAAGGGCAGCAGGCGTGTCATGCTGCATGCCCAGCCCTGGTGCGCTGGGCCAGACATGTTGTTATTGTCCTCTACCAAGTTTAGAATGGGGAATTGAATGTTAGCAAGAATGATGCTTATAGAAGTGGGAACACCACAGCAGCATTACCTCTAAAGCTGCTCTTGTGGGTACCTGTTTCCTTCTCTTTCTCTTTGCCTTTACATTTTGCTGATGCTCTCCTGCTCCATGTCCTGGGACTATTCTATTCAAGCAATGTGCCAGAAATTATCACATTTACTGAGGAAATTCCTGTGTTCTCTATTGAATCCTCACTATTTTCTCATTACAATGTTCAGTGGGATATTATGATCTTAAATGAGTCAGAATGTTGTTAAATCTAATTTCTAATGCATATGTGTAAGTCTTATATATTTAAAATTTCACAGTGACCACTTCTTCCTGATTTACACCTTCTTACAAATGAATTTTTTATGCAACAGGAAGATGATCCTTGTGTAAAAAGGTTCACTTCCTGAAAGCAGAGGGAAGACACTTTAGGGTGGTGTTACTCCTACCCATCATTGTCCCAAACAGTGGAATTAAATTGAGTTAGATAAGGGTCTATGGCATAAGCTGAACATGGGAAAGATAAAAGGCTGTTGATGTTTCTGCAGAAGTGTATGATAAACTTTAAAATAATTTAGAGTTACTTAATGACTGAGAGGAAGGAAATTAGGTTAAAAGAAAAATAATGTACATTTATACTTACGTACATGTATGTTTTGGCCATGTGTTTGTCATCTGAGGGACAAGAATAATTAAAGCATGGTGATGGATAAATGACACAGGAATGCAGGCAGATGCAGAGGAATAAATGTTCTGCTCTTGAAGTTAGTAAAAGTTTGGTCCCTCACATCAGCTTGGCTTTACCCAGCACATTCAGAAATACTCAGTGTCTAAATTCCCCATCCATTTGTGTAAGAAATTAGACACTGCTCCCTCATTTCACTACAAACAGGTAGCAGATAAAGATGCTATTGAGGCATCTTTATCTCAGAATATTTCAGGAACTAAGTGGCTCTTGCCTTAAGAACCCCCTGGGCTGTATGTAACATAAATATAGCTGATTCTCTCTGAATGGGTCTTTATAGCTTGGTTGGAAGTTTGTGGGCATGGGGATGTTAGACAGCTATTGATATGTTCTAATAATGAGGATAAAACAGCCAGAAGTGGCAGAAAGTAGCCTAGAAAGCCTCCCATAAGTTGGATTGCAAGCCTTTGAGCAATTACCACATTGTAGTTTACTTATGTTAAACTGTGGATATTTAAACCTATACTGCAACTATAAAAATCATGTCTACTACCTCGTTCTGAGCTCCAGGTTACTGTTACTGTAACAGAATGGTAATGTCATGGACTGGGACCAGAAATTATATTTATTTGGGGGGACTGAGAAGAAAATCCGTAGTTGTGAACCCCCTTGAATGGTAGGGCAGTATACCGACTTGTTCAATGTCAATGCAATTGGATGTGCAGATGCTGTTACTAACTGGGCATTCTGTTCATTGAGTTCTCATCAAACTGTGGTGCAAGGGAAGTTCTTTCAACCTCTGCTTTGAGGTTTGTGCAGCACACTTCCTTTGAAGTTTCTTAACTTCTTACTTAATTTTTCTTTTGGTTTGGTTACTAACCACTGTCAAATAAAAGAGGAAAATCTCAGGTTTTGGGACAAGACAGCACATATTGATACAAATCTTCACTAGCTCTTTTCGTTCATCACATATTTTGTTCCTTTGAACATTATTGTGAGAGTCTGCTGGCTTTAATTCCCCTGCAAAGCTAAATCCCTGTTTATTATTTAATTCTGAAAAAGTCCCATTGATGAATAACACTTGTGGCGGAGTAAGATTCAAATTAGAAATTATTGTTAAATGTCTTTGAAAGGTACTTGGGTGACTCTTAAGTTGTGACCTGGATAAGTTCCTGTTTTCTTAGATGTCTTCAGATCTTGAATCAGTAACTGTCAATACCATTTCATTCAGCCGGAGAGTTGTCTGACTGTACCAGAAATTCCAGCTTTCTCCAACCAGCTGCCAACACACGGAGCCCGACCCCTGACAAGATCTAATAGTACATATATAGTGTAAAGGGAAAATTCACAATCCAACATCTGCAGTCCACAGGCATTTGGAAGCCAAGTAAGGTTGCCTGTGCTGAATATCAAGTTAAGGGAGATGACACAGAATATGTAACAGTTGTTTTGGAAGGAAATTTAGAGAATTTATTTTAAATGGATGGGGAAATATGTGAATATTGGGGCCCAGATTCTGACTGGGACCATTCAGAGCTAGTTCAGTTGCAAGTAAATTACAGCTTCCAAATACCTGAGCTGCTTTTGTTTTCTGTAATTTGCGGATCTCAGAGCTAAAACATGCACCTCAGTATGGAGTTTCAGTTATAATGAGCCAAACAGATTTTCAGGTTCTTCAATGAAGTAGCTTTTATCTCTCTAATGGCAACTATGATCTAAAAGGTAATCATTTCACAACCTCAGTTTCTGTTCAGTTCAATAAAATACTTCCTTTCTCCTTTAGTTTGGTTTGTAGGTTTCTCACAGTTTCCATCCCCCACCTTAGAACTATATGCAAAACTGAATTATTACACTTCAGAATGCTAGAGAGGATTTGCAAGTATTTGTGGTGTAGTGGTTGATTCTCCTGTGGCTGAAGCAGCTGATGCCCATCTGGGTTTGTGTTTCATCACAGCTTTATTACTCCTTTCTCACTCTATCATTTAGTTCCGACTCAGCACTCCATTGGCACTTATTTTTTTTAGAGCCATCAGCAAATCCATGGACCACATTAGGCCTGAGATGCTTAAAAATACAGATAGCTTTGGTAATCTTCAGCTTGGAATTTCTGCTGCAAGTGAATTAATGGTTTCAGTATTTGGGTTCATTTGAGATTTCCAAAACTTTGGAAGAAGATAATAGCCTATTATTCAAACTAGTTTTAACAACTTCATTAGTGCAGAACTCCAGGTTAGCAGGTCCCTGGAGCATTTACCTCAAATGGCATATTTTGAGATTTTTAATGTTGTTCTGTTGTCACTGAGTTGATGGCATAAATGGCCCATCTTAACAGCTTTGTTTGCAACCAGCAGTTTGAGAACATTCTTCCGTGGTCTGTATTGAGTACTTTCTGCTTAAAAAATGTTGTTTAAATTTTAGCAAGTGTTATGTGAAACAAACCCATACCAGTTCAAATAAATAAATTATGAATTAAAGGTGAGTTTTAATTTTTTGAGTTGTTCAAAGCTGAGCTCTAAAGTAAAGTGTTTCTCAGTTTTGGCACAAGGGCAATTTGGAATAGGTTTTATGTATTTATGATTTTAGTGTTTGTCTGAAAATCAGTAAGAGGGATTAATGATGTCTATTACTGAAAGGCAAAGGAGTATTTTTAAAGGAAAAGTTAGTTATAATTTGTTGATTTCACATTTACCATCTCCTTGACCTTGCTTAAAAAAAAAAAAACAAAAACAAAAACAAAACCCCCCACAAACAGATCTAAAAATCAGCAGAATGGGAACAGCTTCAAACAACCACTTTGTAAAATCATGGTCTCTTCTGACTGAAATTGTTGATGTGAATGTATTTATGTGAATGTTTTGTTTTACCAAGGAGAATAAACTAGATCATCATCTGAAGTAAATAATTTGTTGTCCACTTCCCTCCCATGGGATTACAGTGATCAGAAAAATTCTTTCAGTAGCAGACCAGTAATAAATATAACTGTATGGAACATAGCCTTAAGTGTAGAGTAGAATAAAGGGTAAGGTGACCTAGCAACTCTGTCATCTCTCATTTTTATTGCTCCTTGGGGTAGGAAAGAAAAAGTCTTTTGAGCTGACTATGTTCATTGTAGCAAAATTACTGTGAAAGATTCCCGTGGGACACTTGCATAACTGACCATTAGGAAAAAAATAGTCAATCAGGAGAATAGAGCAGATACATTTTCTGTTCTCACCATTATCTGCATATTTTTCTAATGCCTATATAGTTAACAACTACCTCACACAGACAATACTGCCTACCTTACATGATCATCCTAGGGAAAAGGTAATTAAGTTACCTTGCAGAGATCGGTGCTTAATTCAAGGTCAAACTAAATTGTTGGAAACAATTTGGAAACCTCAGCAACATGCTAATGTTTATTCATGTGCCAGAAAGTTGCTATTAAGTGTGGCTCCCATTGCGGGTTTTACCACTTTTCATAATCCTCACCTGCTGCTGACCATTTAATCATCACATTTCTCAGCTGAATTTGACAATTATTGACACACCTTCTTCCACCACCACACTTTAACAACACAACTCAAAAAGCAAATTATTATTGTTAGCCTAGCAATGCAATAGAAAAGGAGAATAGGAAAAGTTCTTGCAAAACGAACCATGGTACGTATGTTTGCTTATACATCACTCACTGTATTGTATGGACACTTACTAGCAGTTATTCTCATACTAAATTATGTTGCTGTTGCTGACATGCAAGAATGATTTAGCTTTTGTGTTATATGTGGCTAAATATTGTGCATTCTTTGTACTAGAGCCTAAAGAAATATACATCACTACAAAAGAAAAAGCCTCAAATAGTAACCCTTGAATAAGTCAGGACAGGCTCTGTTAGCCAGAAGACTGCTTAGGAAATGTAAGTTTGTGTGTACTTACTTTCACAGCTATAAGGGAGTGTAAAATACAGCATGGGCCCTGAGGTTCTCTGTGCATTTCAGGTTCTGCACGCATCTCACCTGAGGCACTGGAGGACAGGGTATGTTCAGGTAAAGATGCAGTGAACCAAAACACAGGTACAAAGGAAACCTCAGTTTTTTCTCTGAGAGATCAGGCAGGGACTATTAGAAATATCAAAGAAATGCTTGTGCTTTGGTGAAAAGGATTTACAAGCTGAAGTCTGTCTCATGCAGCCGAGCTTTGTTTGTCAACTTGCTGTTGTAAAATGAAGACAGAGAAGAGATTAAATGAGACTTAGGAACTGGGAGAAGGGGGTGTACCTGGCCTAGCCTTTTGTTTCAGTCATTTGCTGTTTACCTTTGCATACTAAGACAGTGAAACCGGGGCCCACGAGTGGGTCTCTCTGTCCTGTGTCCAGCTGGGAAGAAAAGAGATTGCAGTGAACTGATGAGTTTCTGTTGTTTTCCTGAATGTATTTGCTGTGCTGGACTTTTCTGATGATTCAAACATTTCTATATCTGTATCTGATTGACCTCTGCTGTTAAATTGACAAAAAGACTCAGCCTGGCTTAGACCTGACAATCACCTTCCCAAACAATTTTGAAGTGTGACTTGGGCATGCGTCAGCTTTCTTTTCAACGCTAACACAAGATGATAAATGGAAAGGATGTATCACTTAGGCTGTCACACGTTTTTCTTTTGAGCCTAGGTTTTTCTCTCCTCTCAGAGAGCAAAAGGAGCAACCCTGCCTCCACTTGCACTGTGTTGTGCATATTGTGAGTATGTATATGTGAATGAAAGGTGTAGAAATACTGAAAGGCAGACGTGAAGAGCATCTTGGTAGTGTGAAGATGGTGGATATCACCAGTTAGAGCTTCTCTAGCACTGGAGAAATGTTTTTAAGGCAGACATAACCTGAGCTCTTGGCCAGGTTATTTCCACACACAGTGAAAGCCTTGCCATCCATTGTCCTGGCTTTGTTGAGGGGACTTGGTGAAAAGTTCAGATAGTGGAGGAAAAAAATGGATTGTGTGTGTGGTTGATCACTGCTTGTGGGATTTTGTGTGAACTTGCAAGTGATGAATAGGAACAGGTCAGACAGGGAGGCTGCGGCAGCAGCCCAGCTATTCTGCAAGGACTGCTCCCCCTGTCAGGGAAAAGATATGCCAAGCAGAAACCCACTTTGGGAATTGGCAAATCTGGATGCTTTAATTTCCCAGATATCTTTTAAGAAACTGTCTCCATTCCGCTCAATATGCCCCAAATTTGTTCCATGAAACAAAAACAAAGAGAGCTTTCTCCTGAAACATTCCTATGAAGCATCTGTTTTCAGTTAGACACAAAATTTTGCTTGGAAACATCCTGCTGGAGATGAACACCAAACTTGTTTAATAAATCATTGCCAAGAACCATCTGAAGAGATCTTAGTCAATAATTTGCTTGGCAAGATTCTTCTCCAGCATATTTGCCAAGCATTAGGGCCTGCTGATTCCCCTGCCTGGAGCAGTGGGGCCCTTTGCAGCTCAGTTACCAGCGATGCTGGCAGGCACAGAGAGCCAGGCATGCCTGAGTGACACCTGCATGCTGATGAGCCTGGCTCTGCTTTTCCCTGGGCTCTGGGGTAATCAGCATTCAGGGGCATGGGCTTGTGCAGCCACCCCTGCCATAGTCTGCATATGGAAATGGGCACTTCTGCCTTGTCTCAGCTGCTTTTGGGAAGTGGCAACAAAAGGGCTCTTGATCAAGTGTACTTATTTATTTAACTGGATCAAATGAAACAATGTGCTTGAGAGCAAGACAAAGCCTTAGTGGTCTGTACAAGTTTTCTTATTTTCAAACATGCTTATGCTAGCTGTCTGACTAGTGTGCTGTAATCTGCAGTGTCAGGTAATCAGGATGGAAATACTTCAGGGTTTTTTGCCCTTTTTACATTATTGTTTTCCCCATCAGGAGAGGTTGCCAGCCAGGATGGCACAATAGAAAAGCCTAGGGAAGCGCCTCTTGGCTGGCATTCTTCTACAGCAGCACTAGCTATGCAGTCATCATGTTTCATCACTTCTGAATTTTCACATTTTCATCTGAATCACTTCATGGCCCAAAGACATTAAATTGGAAGATTTTAACCATTTTGAAATAGAAGAGTCGTTCAACATTGATGGGGATGAACAGGAGCCCTGACTGTTGAATTCTATTTAGAAAATGCCTTGAAATATCCATGATCTGGAGTTAGCTGACAAAATGCGTCTTCTGAATACTCTTCTTAGCTTCTACCGGAGTTTTTTAAAGGCAGAAAAGTAAGAAAAAAATCCCTGACTGATTTTTCTCCTCAAAATATGGAGGAAGGAAAGTAAATTTGATTAAAGGGTTTTACTTTACTTATGATCATCTTCACTAAATATGATTCCTTACATTTTGTGCAATTTGCCAGCTCAGTTTCCTCAAATAAATGCAACGTTAACAACATGTTCATTAGAGCTGATATATCCTGGGTAAGGAAGTGGGTTTAGGTTTCCTTTTTCTCCAGCAGCATTTTTTTTAGTGTCAATGACGCAGTTAACCTTTTAAGAGGCAGTTAGGATTTTAGCTGGTAAGTTATGCTCACTGGAGCTGTGCCGCTCTGTGGGACACAAAAATATGTCTGTGAGGTGATGGTACAGGAGGAGGTTTGTTCTGGCTACACAGTGGGCAGTGTTGTGGTGAGTGCTGCTTCAGCTCTCTTTCCTAGTGCAGTGTAATACCCTGCTTCAATGGAAGTATAGCAGACATAAAAAATCCCTGTCTCACTTTACATCACCATTGGTTTACCTCACAACCACTTGCTGATTTCACAATTTCTTTTGAGCTTGATTGTGTGGTGCATTTGTTTTTCATGGAACAATTCTTTTCTGAAATGGCTTCTAATGACACATGGGCAAGCTATGGAAGAAATACGAGTTTTGGTGCCATTTTCCCAGCAAGACTCACTCACAGTAGCAGAACACTTGTGCATATAGTTCTTCCAGATGCATCATCTTTAGTAGAACTGAATGTTGGGCTGTATTTATAGAACTCCTCTTAAGCTAGAAAATTACAATCATCTACTTTTCAAATATGTGTGGGTAGAGGCTGCGGATCCAAACTGAAGCATCCTTTCTGCAGAGAGAAAATCAGTGACATGTTAAAATGCACAGCCAGCCTGGCTCCAGGGATTCAAATTCTTACAAACAAGCACCCTGAGCGTATGAACTTGGCAATTCTCACTTCAAATTATTTTGAAAGACAGTTTCAAATTTTACTATTTAATTCCCATATGATAATAGCAATTTCTGAAATTCCCAATGATAAGAGCAAGGACTTTTGAAGTACTGACTACAGCAGTTGGATTGCTAGCACAGGTAGAGCAATGAGGAAATAATAACACAGTGGGCTCTGCTTAACCAATATGTTAATGGACTGAATGTCAGCATACTTTAAAAAAAAACCATTGAAATTTGTAACATCACAGCCTACTGGTCAGGCGCCAGTATCTCAGATGCACATGACTAGTAACTAAGCAGTGTCTTTAGAAAGGAAGATGATGCAGTGTATAGAATTCATTCCTTATGGAGCTGTTAATTGGCAAAGTTTGAATTAGGCCTGGAAAACTTTCAAAATAGACTAAAATCAGATGGAAAACATGGTTAGTCATTATGGATCATGTAGTCATTCTGTTTTATCTAGTGTGCAGCTTATTAAAGTTGACAAAACCCTCATAAAACTGCTGAGAAATTTCATCAGAACCTAGTTGTTAAAAAACCATTGAGATTAAGTGTCATAATTTGCTCTTCTAAGTCATAGTAACAACTTCCTTAGAACCCAAGGCAACGTGTCAGGTGTAGCCAGGCTCTGGAGAGCAGACTGTTAGCTCTTTGTGGTTTGTATAATGTGTATGTGTCTGTAGCATAAAATTGCATTAACCTTTCAGACTTACACACCCCACGATGAATAGAGCCCTAATTATCTTTCCCCTGTCACCCTAAGGTTTATTTCAAAATTACTGATTTCCAAATTTTCACATCTCTTGAATTACCCTTATATTGGATTTTGATTCTCCAGCTATTAGCTTGCATGTATTCCAGTCTGAATCATATTTTCCTGGGGGAACTCTTGCCTATTTTCTTTCATTTCCCTAATAATGTTTTCTTTAATCCACATTAGACTTTCAATTTCACTGAAACTTAATATTATGAGCAGATTGGTTGAAATAGTACTGCTGCTTATTTCCAGCTGCCTAGTGACAAAATTAATCACAACCAGGTATGTGGGCTGTTCCAGGTTCCATGTCCCTTCTTGCTCCATGCCTGGTATTCAGCCAGATTCTTAATTTATGGCCTTCAAACTGTTTTTAATCCAAACCCATGCTAACAATTTTTTTATAATTAGAATTATTTGAATATATGAAAGCTATCCCTTCAACAACCAATTCTGATTGTATATCAAGGCAAACCATGAAATCTCAGTGGTATAAATGTAAAGGCAAAAAATCTTGATTATACACTTTTTCCAAAACTTTTTGCGACATTAAGACAGGATTCAGCTGCCCAAGTGTAGGCATGTATTATATCAATATCTGAGCTTGTCATCTACATTCTTTTTATAGTAAATGAAGCAAAGGAAGCAGTTGCAGGCTGTCATTGATGGCATCCTATAGGGAAGCCTCAGTCTATGAAGCAGAGTCCTTCCAGTATTTGCCTCTTCACTAACCAAACAAAGCTCATGTAGACAACACTCTGACTTCTGTCCTTAATACCACATTATTAATCTCATTTATTAAATTAGGCGTCTAACCTCTTGCATTAACATTAGTAGCCTTTTCCATATGAATTTGAGGAATTAGAATCCCTTATTGTAATATGCCAGCTAGAGCCATCTCATGTACCATTTGCTAACACTGAAACAGAGATTTAGGCTTTTCTGTGTGCATCCATGATAAGGTTTTAAAAAAAACAACCAGAAGGTTTGCAACTGACTCTTCACATCAAAATCTTAACTTTAATCTACTGAAGTTCAGATACACAAGAGGTGTTTTTCAGTGGCAGCAGCTTCTGGATGTCACATTAGTCATTTGGGGTCGAGTTTTGTAGCTTTCGTTAAGCCTCGTTAGCAAGTTGTTCCACCCCCACACTGGGGTCAAAAGGGAGTAAGTAACAGGATTGTTAAAGGTGTTGTTTTCTTCCAAGTGCACTTGATTCTGCTTCTTAGACCAGTTGGAATAAACAAGTGATCAGTGTGTTGTTTATCCCAGCAGCATAACCTCCACAATTCAGCCAGGGTTTTTGCAGACACTGCCTTCCACAATAAGCTCCAGGATAGGATACTGGAGAAATCTATAAAAGTGTGTTAGGGAACTAAATTCTCACAGAAAATACCTTACATAATAAGGGTTAGGGTGACAAATCTGAGTTCTATCTCTGAGGATAAGTATCATGATAGCCTCATAAGCCCGATACATTGGTATAGCATAGAAAGCTGGAAATCAAGAGTCACTATTAATGTTGAAACTAATTTCATTGTCCCAGTCACGCTATTTAAAGGTTGGTGTATAAAGAGAAGTTTTTTCTGTGGTATTGAACTTCTCTGCATATCTTCCTTGTCCTTTTTGAAACCTTTGGAGACCAACAGGGAGCAGTCTCAAAGGGTTTCTGCTGTGCTGTCTTTGCTATTCCAAGTGACAGACTTTGTTAGCACTGGAGTTTGGTCAGAGCTTGTTGGAACTGTGACCAGCTCTCCCAGAGGTCCCTGACCTGATTTGCAACATGTACATTGAGCAGATTGGAATCTTGCCCTGGAGGATTGCTGTGCCTAAATATCACTTGTGCATGTCTAACTGCAAATAGAAAAGGGAATTATACCTTTTCATTGATTAGGAAGTCTGTCCATGTATTTTATGAACAATAAAAAACCCCAACAAACCTAGACACACGGGGTTGAATACTTACTCATTCCAGCTTCCCTTTCATTGATTGGCAAGTAGGAGGTAGATGGAGAATTTTGCAAGTCTATGACCAACAAAGAGGGCTGCAGCAGATAACTATGTAAAAACAGAAACCAAACAAACCACAACAAGCAGGAAAAAATCATCTGGAAAAAAACCTGGAGTTTTCACTTATCAGTTGTCTAATGCTGAGGAGATTCTTCAGGGGATTCTGGAGTCTCTGGTCTGTTTGTGCCCTCGCTCGGGATGTGTGGTGCAATTCCAGTGACATCAGTGGGATTTCCCTACTAACACTGACAGAACCCATGCCTGTGAGTGCGTCATAGGGTTCAGACCTGGACTGCAATGAGGATAGACCCTGGCAACTTTTGGACTGTGAAGGGTCTTCTACCATTTCATCTTGTCATGTCATATCCTGTTGTTCATTCCAAGGCAGGATAACAGGTCAGAGCTACAGGGAGCCATTCCATCAGCTTGTCTGTGTAGGAGGTACTGGAAATGCAGGGAGACAAATGTGTAGCTGAGGCAGACACACAGGAGAGTAGAACAAAAGGTGCAGCAGAATCAGGATGCTTTTGTAGCCATTGAATGTTGTAAAAAGCCTTGCAGAGAGCCTGCCTGCTTGAAGCTACTCAGAAAATGGGAGATAGAGTTCTCTCTGCTTTCTCATTTTTAACACTACATGATCCGCTGTTTCTGTGCATCCTTGAGGAGTCATTTTGGAACATACTATGTTGAAACCAGTAAAATATGTACTTTGATTTTTATCTTCCTAATGTTTACTGGAGTCATTACACTGGCCTAAAGTCCAGTGAGTGCTGTTTGGTGTCTTTTATTGGAAGAAAGCCCTGTGTTGAAAGTGCAAAAAAGCATTTATGCTTCCCTTTTCCTCATTCAGGATGGACTTAGGTGTTCTTGTCTTTTGGTTATGTGGTAAAGAGGTGGTGTGGCACATGGAATTCTTAGGCAGAGACACCAAGGCTAAATGATTGATGTCTGGTGCTGCTGTATATACTGGTCCAAACAGCATTCCAAATATCTGCTGGCTTCAAAGTACAGGTTGTCTGTGTTTCTGAGCCCATTATTACCTCATTTTGCCAAAAGGAATATTCCCAGCCCTGCATTTGCTGTCTCCACAACTGAACTCCCCCCTTGGCTGCTGCCCACATGCTCTGGGCACTTTATTGCACAAGTTTTGCTTTTCTGCACACCCCTCTGGGACCCTGTGCAACTCACTGAGCTGTCAGGAAGATAAAGCAATGTGTGTGTAAATAATTTTCCAGGGAGTTTTTTTCCTGCAGACTTGGGAAATTGAAACAAGTCAGTGGGGGATGCGAGAAGCCCCAAAGCTGGTGCAAGGGGAAGGAGGTTGGATATAAGGAACAGAATGGGATCATCAAAGGATAGGATCAAGAAGCAAAAGGAAGGGAGGCAGAATAGCAGAGGAGGGAGGGGAATGGAGATGCTTTCTTGGGGAAGCTTTTCCACCAGTCTTTCAGAATGGTTAGGTTATTGATAGGACAAGTAGCTGTTGACAAAAGCTGTTGTTGAGCAAAGGCCTGTGACTACTTTGAGGAATGAGAGGCATCTCCTCTTGTCACAGTATATGCCCTTGGGTTGTATGTTCTTAGAAGTATGAGTTTCTGAAGGTAAGTGCCCAGCGTAAATGCACACGACTCCAGTGAGCTCAGACAAAGCTGACCTGGGATCTTTTATCCTTGGCTAAACCATGTACTGTGGCTGGCATTGTTCCCTGGCTCTGAAAGGAGTATTCCTGCTCCCAGTCCTCAGGCCAACTCCCTTCCTTGTGCTGGCTCCAGGTTGTTGCACCCTGCTGAGCCACTTCAGCTGGCTACAGCTGGAAAAACCGAATTCCAGCTTTACTCACAGTCTAAAGCAAACTCAGTGCTTTTTCAGAGATGTGGAAACTGGTATAGAAGTGAATGTGTCACTTAATAGCAGTCTGGTTTAGTTCTGTAACATTAGGTCAGAGCCACTTTGAAAGCACAGATGTTTTTATATTTTATTAGACATCTGAGAATTTAGTTTCCAAAAAGATTTCTGGTGATGTTGAGTTCTGGGGTAGCAATAATCTCATTTATTATGTAAGTGTTCATGCACAGACAGTTTCTTTAGAATCAAAGCTCTCTGTGCCTTTAACATGAAGGCTTCTGATAAGAAGATGTAAACTTAAAGTGGTTTAAATGAGATCTTTCTCATATTTAGTAAGGATTAAATAAGATTTTTCCAGTTATGTATGATAGAACTGCGTAATGAGAACTAATGAAACAGTCAACAGAAAGTAATTTTGTTCCTGCTACAAAATGCTGTACGATAGAATCTGAAATTCACAGCGCTTCTATCAGTTTGATTAAAGCACATTTTGTTCTCTAAATAAAGCTTCTTAGGTGCTGGATATTGAAACTGAGAACTGGCATCTCTGGAGTATTTCCTAAGGATTGTTTAAAACCATTATCTGAATCGGTTACTATTACATTAATCAGCACTGAATTCAAAAAGGAAAAGAAACAAAAACCAAGCAAACAAAAATGCTTTGTGGGTTGCAACAATGCAACCTACAAAGCAGCCAAAACAGCCCAGGGAAAATGAGAATTTCACCTCATATAAACTTGAAATTCTGTAAAATTCCAGGACAACTGGATGTCATGCTGTAACTGTGATACAATGACTCTCTCTACATATAAGAAAATTCTGCAGTCTGTAGTCTCTGTAGACACTCTGTGTATAGCCTTGCCATCTAATTGGCAATTTATTTTCTTCAAAATGAAAGTTTCCTTCACCTAAAGAAATGTGTAAGTAGCTCCTGCTGGTGCAAAGTGTTACACCAGACTTGGGCCTCTTGCTGCTTGACTGCTCAGCCAGTCTGCTGGTGCTCGGCCTCAATTCTCTAGAGGCAGTTTAGTTGTAACCATGGGACTTATTATGTAAAATAACTCATTTGGTGGAATTAAAAGTACATTTCTGAGCTAATAACTGGATGGCATGCAAGGTATATGGTCTGGTCTCTATTTGGGGACTGAGAAAGCAAATTGTAAGGTCAGCTGAACTTAGAATCTATGACACTTAAAGGCTGGGCATGCAGGTTAGTAGTACAAATATTTGTTTAATGCATTTCTTTAAAATAATACTGTAATTCTCTGATACCCATGTTGTAAATCTAGGAACTGCAGGTGATGATACAGAATAATCAATATTATTCATTTGGATGACTTATGCATTCTTGAGAGAGGGTGATTCATCGACTGTGTGGGGCTTTTTCAGCTGCTGATAATGAGACTTCCAAAAAACCCAATGCTTGGTGGAGAAAGAATTCAGGTATTGCAGTGAAGGACTGCAGGCTGTACTTCTTCTGGTAATGAAAGTATCCAAAGGTGCTGTGCCATCTCTTTCAATTCACTAAGATTCTTTCTAGCTGTTGTAACCATTATGTTAGTCTCAGTTATTCTGTGTAAAAAGGTTTTGATAATGCTTTTCTCTCTCAGCCCTAAAAAAATAGTCCTTCAGTCTACAAAAGGATGCTGTCCTTTGTGCCATGAGAGCACATACCCAAGATTTGAAGCTGTGCATAATCAGACTTCTAAGTGCATTCGTTCATGTTCACCTTATGAGCATGTGAAGTAGGGATTATCTTTTTCTGATGAAGCCTCACTTCCTTCCAATTTAGGTTTCTTTCCTTGATAAAAATGCCACTACCATTCACACCACAAAATACATTTTCTGCGGCTCTACAGCAGATAATCAGAGAAATGAAGCTCCTGCAGTCCAATAGTCTTGGCCATATATGTGAAAAGTTTATTTTATAAAGGCTTTAGGTTTAAAGGGTTTTGCTGCTGAAATGAGCTTCTAGGCATTGAGTAAGAGTTTGATCTGATGGTGGAATGGTCCCAGTTTCAAGAGTCTTTTCTTCATCGTGTTGCAGACTTCTTCAGTGTCTGCTAAAGGCCAGTGTCATGGTTCAGGCTGCCCTGCTGCTCTGAAGGCTAACAAGCAGAGGTGATTCGGCTGGAAGCTTTGCCTTCTTCCCGCTCTTGGAAATTAGCTCAGATGCCAGCCCTTGTTTGCTGGTGGAGAATCTTTTGCTGCCTATCATCATGAAAGAATTCATCCAGAACTTACTGGAAGTACAAATAAATTGGTGCTACCAAGAATTTCCTCTGTTAGCAGAAATCCAGGGTGCTTCTCCAGCACTGTCATTCTTCAGCTTCCAGCAACTGCGCGAGCACTGGCTGCTCCAAAATTGTTTCCAGTCTTGGTCTCAAGGTTCTAGCTCAGGTTGTGTCCCTGAGCCCCAACCTACTCAGAAACCTTCCCGGAAAAATCTAACCCTCCTCTCCAGCAAGGCCTTTAATTTCCTGCCAACTTGCTGGATTGCCAAGGCTCAGAGGGTGAACAGCTGAGGGTTTTTCATTGTTAATTATGCAAATTAGGATCCACAAAACTTTCCTTGGATTCTGCTCATTCATAAAAGACTCAAATGATCTCATTTATTTTAAGTGCTGAAAAGCACTTAAAGCTCAGTGTGTTTCAGCATTGCTTCAGTGGCCTCTTGGCTGGCCCCAGCAAAAGGAATGGAATGCAAAGAGCATTTCTCTGGAATCACAGTGCTCCTGAGCAGCCTGGTAACTCTGGTAAAACGTGTTTCATGGTGCCTGGTGCCAGGGCTTCAACTCTTCTCTGCCATGAGAAGTGACCTGGCTGTCTCCAGGCCACAGCTCTGCCCCTGCCCTGGGAAAAGGGCACAGAGGAAGCACTGGAAGAAACTGAAAAAAATTAGAGATTTTACCACTTTAAGTGAAGAAATCAGTCATTACTGATGCACATTAAAAAAGGTCAGGTTAGTACTGGGCATATACATTGTACTGCCTTTGTTTATCTTTCTTGTTGTTTCAGTCATTTCTCTAATTTTCTCTTAGGCCAGAAATAGACCTGGAGTTTAAAGGTGTTGGCTGTTGTGATTTTACGACCATACTAGCCACTATTTTTATTACATTTAGTGGCTTTGTATATTAGTTGATTGAATTGTTCAGTAGATTTGGTCTTGGTCTGTAAAAAAGCGTCTTTTAATCTGAAATATAATTGAATATGAAGATATGTCTTCATATCTTTCATGTAAGAACTTGATGTTATTTGTTACCCATTATTTTCCAAGTAAAATGAGCATAATTCAATTCTTAATTAGCTGAAGCATATTTTTTATTTAATTGTGTCTTAATTCCTCAGAGAATTGCTTATTGTCCATTTGGGGAATTGCTCCCAAAAGATTAGCATTTATCATACTGGAAAACCCATTTTAATTGATTATTCAGGTGGCTGGTGGCCAGTTTGTATTATTAATGCTCTTACAAATGCTAAGGCCTGCATGCTAGAGAAGTATCTATGGGAGGTGGACTTGGATGTCAGAAACCCGAAAGTTTTTTGGTTTTTTTCAGTTTAAAGTTTTTTTATGACTGTATTTAGATAGGGTCTTTTTTGCACATAGGAAATGCTTATTTCTGAAAACAAATGAAACATGAAATCTTGTAGATGTAAAAATAAAGAAAAATATGTTTATGTCCCTTAGGTTATATGAATCATTGCTAATTATTTTAATTAACGGCTTAGTTAAGAAATTCCAATTGGAAGGTGCTGGTGTAATACAAGCTGTTATCACTAGTTGTTTTGGTACATAAGTACCAATTAATATTGCCTACATCTAGGGCTAATTGCTTGAAAAGATGTATTAATTAAAGGAAACCACCCTGCAATTTGTATAGATGCTTTTCCCTTCCAATAGGCTTCTGCTCCTACTGCACATAATGGGGGAAAGTGCAGGATCAGGCCAAAAATAGGGTTCTGTGCTTTTTTTCATTTCATTTGTATGTTTTTAGTCTCTGGTTGGCCAATGTTCACCAAAATGTTATGTAACATTCCCTCTTTGATTTCCAGAACAGTAATATAACAAAAAGAACGCCCCCCCCCCCCAAAAAAAAAAAAAAGTTTTAGGATGTTTGTAGCAATATTTCATCAGGAGAAAGCTGTAATGGGGAGTAAAGAACTGTTAAAACCTAATCCATGACTCAATTTCCATGATTATGCTAAAGGAAATGAAATTGTCAACTTTAATTACCTTTACATTTAGAATATAACAATGATTTTGCATGAGCAAAACATTGTAATGTCTTTTCCTTGTGTATAATTATTACAATTAGAAGGAGTAGGGAGGAAGAGGTACATGGCGTTTAAGAGATGAGGACAGAGAAAAAAGCAAAATGAGATGGTATCAGGGACTACTGGAAAAACTTCCTTATGTCAGAGTAACATTTTTGGATGTTGTGAAGATGGGAGGATTTCTCACATGGCTTTAAGGGAAGGTACATACTCAGGACAGCATTTGAGGAAAGCATAAATCATCATCTCTAAAGATTTACTGTCCTTTGAAGAGCCCTGGCATAGCAATTCTGTGGCCTCTGCCACACCTGATACCCTTTCATGAGCTGAGATGGAGCTGGCCCACAGAACACGATGATTTTGGATGAGGTCAGAAATTACTCTTTGTTCTCACAGGAGGCTATCATTCAAGGGCTGCTGAAATCTCAGTTACTCCTTAAACTCTGTATGTTGATGGCAGCCAAAACTCTGAGTAAGGGAATAAAGAATAAATAGGTAATTGAAGGAAAATTCCTTGCCTCCGGCTGGATTTTTCTGGAGAATCTTTCACTTTACTGTGAACTTGAGTTTTTCCTTCTGCCCCTCAAACACCTCATTTACTGTTAGTTGGGCCAGTGTGAGAACAGTTGCTTCTCTAGGCCAGCCATTTCTTCATATCTAATTTATTTTTCTATGTGTTCTGCCTTACTATTGTTTTTTGTGCCTTTCTGTATATAGATTACAGTAATTATAGAGAAATACCAAACCAGATCTCCCACAGGCTAGAGATGCAAGGTCTTGAAAACATTTCCTTGTGATGTTTCTCAGCAGGATCCATTTCATCATTACAAAATTATTTCAGGAAACCACAACTTTTTGCCCATGACTATAGACAATAATATGTGATGAATACTCTGGTAAAAAAAACAGTGAGCTAAGACTGGCAAGGCAAAGTCTGCAGCTATGAAAAACAAAAATTGTGGCTTTCAATATTTTGGTTAGAATAGTAACTTGCTCTGTGCCAAATACAGGATAAAGCAAAGAATCAGATTAAACCTAAGAACATCAGTGTGTTTGCAATGGCAAAAGATGCACAAGGAGATAATTCATTTCTGAATTGCTTGATTTAAAAGGTACTGCATCTTCATATCAGAAACTTTGCTTTATGTAATGAAAAATCACACCATTTTCAAAGCAGAAAAAATAGGAAGGAGACACAGGTGTGCTGTTTATTTTGAGATAGAAAAGCTATGGAAGGGACATTAAGATTGATGGGAAAGCAGAACAAGCTTTTATCCAAGAAAAGGTATTTTTCCTTGTCACACATCAAGGGTTTGTATTTATTTCTCCATTAAAACCAAAAAGACGGGACATTTAGTGGTAGAACAAAATAAGTGATACAGAGAAGATGTGATCTTGCTTTATGTGAATTTTCATTGTGTAGAAGTTCAGGCAGTGACAACACTTCTTCAGATTTCTTCAAAATTCATGTTTCATGTTTGCCTTTAATCTGATGTCAACAGCGTGATTTCATTTGCTCTTTATCCAGGTAATAGGCTATTTAATATTTAAGCGTTCGCTTGTTGCTTTTTCCTTATAGAAAGCTCCAAATCTGATTCCAGATCCATGTCTCAATTTTTGACACAAAGAGAAGCAGATTGTAAAAATAACAAATGAGCTTTCAGGAGTGTAAGAGTTTGAATGGTCAGAGAGGTGGGGTTTCCTTCTCCCATCTGATGTGTAACCTGTTGCTTACCCTCACACTTTAAACTTTTCCTGGTAAACCAGAGTGAATTATCCCAATTTCTATTTATTGGGACTTTACAGTTCCCATCTTGAGTGTTTGCATCATTCACTTATCTGTCCTGGCTGTATTTGTACATAAATCTGCCCGGGATTTGGTGTGCGTTTTGGGCAAAGTCTGCTTTTGATAAAAGGTGATCTTTTGTTTTGGTTGTCTGGCAGACTTGAGTGCTAATAAGCTTAAGGATGAGGTGTTTAATGAGTCCTGTGTATAGAAATAACGATGGATGGCTTATTTGGAATTCTAAGACACAACGTGGCCAGGCATGCTGAGGAGTGCCTGGAACTGCACCAGCCTTACAGTGGGAAGCTTATTGATTACACAGAGACAGGGTACATTTTAATAATTTTTGGAACACTGTACTGCCTCAGGTTCTGAAATCCATTAAAGGAGGACTATGAACTTCGTTTTAACCTGGATCCTAAATTATTTCTTGATATACAGTCAACAGCAGCTCTGTGAGATCAATCACAGTTACTAAGGCATATTAAAATCAACATGTTTCATTTTAATTGCTGGTATGCCTGATTCTCTGAGGCAGCTGCTCATAAAGCTAAATTGCTTTTTTGCCAGACAGGAGTTTCATTTCACTTCATGGTAGATTTTTGCCTTATGCACTTAACCAGCATTTTGCTTTCCTTTCCTCCTCCTTCCTCCTCGCCCATGATTTTCATTTGTCTCCAGATAATTTTCTCAGTTTTGCCTTCTGTCCTCATTAGCAGAAACTGCAGCCTTGCCAATGAGTCAGCTTTAATAAAGTAGTTGGATTGTTTGAATTATTAGTTGATGTAATGGTGCAGACCTGGAGCTCTTTTTGGTAGTCTCTGTTAACCTGTGCTATATGAGTCTGCAGACTCCTAATCAGCTCATAAAATCTACTGGCTCTGTTGATGGATATATTGTGAAGAGATACATTTATTTTCAAGTTGTATCCTATTTTCTGTTTAGTGCCTGCATTTTCCTTTTCTGTGCTCTGGTTTTGTTGGGGTTTTTTTTGGTTTTTTTTTTGTTTTTTTGTAGGGGAATGCTATAAAGCCATTTAGTAATTTCATTCCTGGTTTTGCATCTCCTGTCACTCTGTGTTTTGATAGGGAAAAATCCATGTTCAGTTTGTAACAAGTTATTTCCTTGCTCCAGTCTCTGAAGTTAATCATAGACTTTAGTATCAGAAAAGGAGGAACGCACCTGAGTCTTGACCTCCTACATAATGTATTAAACATGGCTGTAGCTCTCATTTTCTTTCAGTAGAATGGGCTTATAAATAAACTTGCTGCTGCCCAGCATGGACACAAGATGCTGCTCTATTCTGAAGAGTATTAGATGCTTTCCCATTTCCAGTCAATTTGAGGATTTTCTCTGTCCTTTGAGAGGCAATTGAAGTTTCTATATCAGGTCAATACTTTCAGGCTCATAATAAATGCAGGGAGATAAGAATAAAATTACTGGTTTTCATTTATTTAAAGGCACACTTTTTGGAAAGAGAACAGGTGGATGCAAGAGACAGGTGAGCAAAAGCAGAACACTGAATTTTGGGAAAAGAGCAATGGTTCCAGCACAGCAGTTGTACAAGTGCTGAATTTGTGCATGGCATTACAGTAATGGCCTATTAGGGCAGTAAGTGGCAGCAGTTAGGGAGATTTGGACACGATGTCTGTGATTCTGGAGGCAAAGGCAGTCAGTGGCGCTGGAGCAAAGATGCACAGCTTTCAAACTTGAACACAACATAGAAAGTAATGTGATATTATCAAGGGCAATTCCAGGAGTACACAGCACTGAGTAATTCTGTATTTAGATATTTTACTAAAATTTTTACCCTTGTGATATCCTTGACCCTGTAGATTTTAGATTTTAGCATGCTTTGTGGATTTTCCAACAGTTTCACTCCTGTGAAATAATGAAGGGGTTTTTTTTCATACGGATGATTCCCATAATTTCATTACTTAAGTTCAGATGTTACTTGTCTGTTTCTGCTTTGTTTCTCATTTTTCATTCGTGTATATTCTGTGCCCCTTCTGTAGCAGATTTTAAAATGCAGGTTGCAGGTGGAGAGGGGCAGAGGGACAGCACACACTGCTGGTGCTGGAAAGCTTAATACAAAGGGAGCTCTTCAGAACTCCCTTTTGCTTTTCTCCTGTCTGTATATAATAATTTGCACTGAATTTGGATTTTTGGGGGTTTTAAGTCAATAAGAAAAGCATTCTACAAATACAGTCATATTGCAGATCTCTTGAGATATTCTGGAGGCCGCAGTCCATTTTAGTAGGCCTCAGCGATTCACATAAAGCCCATCCCTTGCAGCTGCCCTGTTTCTCCTTAAGCTCCTCTTGTCAAGGCTTCCATGAAAGCAGACAAAACCCAAAGTCGCCTCCTGTGGCCTCCTGTCTACTTCAAAAGGTTGTTAAAGCCACATTTCTCTGTTTCCATGCTGAATTTCTGGAGATATCATCACTTAGCAATGCAGAGCGTGCCTTAGCTCGTCCTTTTCTCACTTGCATGCCTGCTGAACACCTTCTTCTGCTGGGTCTGCCTTCAAAGGCAAAGAAGGTTTGCAAAATAGAGCCAGTTTACAGGAGAGCCTGCTGTTTGCAGAGATTGTTCTCTGGGGCTGTGGAATGCACTCCCTAGCTGATCTCAAATAGCCTGAATTTGGTTACATGGTTTTGGGATAAATAAATGGCTATCTCAGTGCAACTTAGCTCTTAATTACCTGGAAGGACAGAATTGTAAACCAGAGGTGTGTTGAGATTAACTTACCCTCTAAATGAAGTGCCAATTTTCTTCCTTTAAAAATGCCCGACAAGTGACTGGTGGTGTTTAGGTAGATCTCTCCACAGAATTGCCAGATAGTAAAACAAAGACGTGATTTAACAGTTTTTCTCTGACTGGGCCAAACTCTGGAAAAGATATTTTTCTGTCAGAAGGGGAGCAAGAATTCCTTCTCTGTGCATGTAATCTGGGAGTCGTTGTTATGAATAACGAGCCATCTGAATTGGAAGAGCCCCGTGGCTCCCGTATATCAACCAGCTACCATGGTGATGGACATTGTGTAAAAATCTCAGTAAAATAGAACCCTAGGATATTCTCCCTAGTCTTTATTATAAGTCCCAGGCAAACACTCCCAGAAATGAAAATCCTCTACGCAATGTTAAATGTAACTCAACCTTGACTTGCAGGAATTCATCTTCGGAATGGAAAAATTGTTTGTCTCTGTGTCCAATTAATTCTTGGCTTTCATTTGAAACTGCCAGAGACTTTGCCAACCCAGTTTTGATGGGTTTTATTTATGCAATATAAATCCTTGTCAGCTGAGAATTAGTCTCATATATTCATTGGAAAGGGATTTTTTTTATTCATCAACAACCTGGATGTTGTACACAGGAGACCTGCAAATGCAAGACTCTGTCTCACCTTATGAGTCAGAGCTAAACCCTCTTTGAAGAGCTGTTGACCCAGCATGCCCCATACAGGCAGCAGATAAACCAATGAAACATTGATTATTAATAGAAAACAGATACATTTTCATCTTCCTGCCTAAAACCCCTGCTAAAAAATAAGCTTCCTGAGTTCCTCAGCCTTATTTATATGAGGGAGAGTTTTCAATTTTTCCTGCTTGCAAGGTCTCTCAATTTTTTCTCCAAATGAGAAACAGTAATGACTGTAATGCTTTTGATCAAACACTTAAGACATATTGATGAGTGTTTTGAGAGTTATTGCAAGTTTCCTTTGCAGATTTTTCTTGGATTTGTTCCAACATTTGGATTAGATCTGTGGTTTCTTGCTGTTGTCAATTTTGTTGTTATGTGCCAGTACAGATTTCCCCACTCCTAGTTTTTCTTTAGCATGGAGGAAGATGGGGTGCTGTTCCCACTTGCAGCATGTGGACATCAATCCTACCTAGATTGTTTTGCTCCTGTCTGAACCTCATTCTGAGCTCTCAACTCTCTAGTGATTTGGCCAAGCCTATAATAAACAGAGTTCTCAGGAGCTGGAACCTGCTGGTTCACCATGTGCTTTGCCAGTATGTTGACCTTCCACAGCAGCCTCGGGCGTTTGCTTTGACAGAGTGCCTGGGAAAGGTTATGTGTGTCCAGCAGGAGTCGGCAGTCGCTCGAGCAGCTACCTTTTCTTAGAGACCATTTCATTTTTCTCATTGTAAGCGTGTGACCTGCACTCTTCCCTGTTGCATGCCCTTCAAGAGTTGCGTGCATTCCAGCTCGGGATTTTCACTGATGCGATGTGTCCGTGTCCTCCAGGAGACCTCTTAACTCTGTGGAAAAAATCAGGACCAAATCCATAAAAATCCATAGAAATCAGTGTTGTTAGGAATGTGTCTTGGTCATGCTTAAGGAGAGATTTGAGAGAAATTTGATTGATCAAAACCTCTTTAATGTTTTGCTTACTTATACAGAATTCTCCATTTTGCCTACCTGTTTAACTGCTTCCAAATAATTCTTTCCAAAACCAGTTGTAGAGTAGAAAATATACATCAAAAAACTGTGAACTGCAGAAAAAAATGATGCTGACCTTTCAGTCTTCCCTGAACATAATTTGTATTTCTGCATTAATGTGCTTTATAGAAAGTGAATGTGGAAGAGAACTATAATTTAGTATATAGAAAACTTTAAATTCATTTGCATAATTCTATATGTACAGGCTTCTGAAGGACAAATATGGGCAAGCACAGCTAGCTGCCTCTTTCTGCAAATACACAAGTATCTGAATGTGTATAATCATATAATGTACTATATAGTTTTCCCATAATGCATAAAATACCTTAGAAGCATAAAATTGTTTGTATTTTTAATGCAAACTAATATCATCAATTGTAGCATGAAAATAATGGAAAGTTTAAAAGAAAGCTCTTATAATCTACAAATTACCGAACAAGCAAAAATAAAAGTTAAGCAATCAAAATGATAACATGAAGATTTTTAATTCTGAATTTTCAGTTTAAGACTTTTATCCACACTGCCCTGAAATAATGGAGCTGAATTTCCAGGATTCCCTTCATTAGAATAGGGTGTGGGAGTTTGAGCCCTCCTAAGGAGCCAGAGCAGGCTGTGACCAGTTGTTGCAGGGGGAATTATCTGGTAGGCAGTGCCCCTCAGAAAAGGTGTGCACTAATTCCTTTGCTCTGCTCAGTGTGGGCAGGATCTCATCCAGAGTCCCTGGGCAGAGTCAGGACACTGCACTGCAAGGCAAAGTCTGTGCAGAATGAAAGGAAGCCATAGGAGACCAGGAAGAACAAAGAGCTCCAAAATCAGCCCTCTGGGGAAAGACTTCTGGAGCTACTTCTCAGCGAGAAGATAAAGGGATGGTACATGAAAGGTAGTTTCAGCATGGCAAGGGAGAAATTATGATATGCATTACGGATAGGAAAAAAAATACACTTAAAACACAATTAAATTTATCTTGTACATTATGAAAACTTCCTAGTGGAGATGTTAATTAAACATCGGAACAAGGTGGAGTTGAAATGAAAACAAGCCATTCCAAATAATGAAACAGCAGTGGTAAAATCATAGAAACAGCAAATCAACTTCTTTTTGGTGTCCACACCAGGCAAATTCTTTGGCTGAAAAAACAGGGGTCTGCACCTGACTTCCCCTTCTCCAGCCCTTGCTTTGAGGAATGCTTTTGTGAGCTTAAGCAGTGGGAAGGGTGGCAGGGAGGACCTAGAGCTCCTCCTCTGGCTCTCTGCTCTTGGCTTGCAGCACCTTGTTCAGTCCAGACTGCTGTCACAGACCAGACACTGTGGCAAGTCAAGAGCAGACCACACTTGTCCCCCCGGGCAGGTTCTCATGGCCACATTGTTGGTATAATCCTAATGGATTTAATTAACTCCCACCGCTGGAGAATTTGTGGCTACACGTGTTGTACCAAGTGTGGGAGATGCTGGGTTGTTTATTGAGATGCTCTCAAGTAGTTGATACCAGGCTAATAAGATTTGTTTTACATAAATAGCTGTATGGGTCATTAATGAAGAACTGAAACAGATGATTACTGAAAATAATTGATTTTCAAACTACAGTTCTTTTTCAATTAAAATTATCCTGAGGCACTCAAAAGCTATAATATAAAGTTGTAATAGAAATACAAGCAAGTCCTCACTTGATATTTTAGATTCAATAACCATTTTGAGTCACGTGAGCTGTAAAAAACTATCCCTTTTATAGTAAGTTGTCCAACTTTATTTTTTTTATTGGATTAGGATTGATTTTGATTTGGTTTTCAAATGTGTTCCAGATAGGAAATTGGAGGCCATTTTTCTTACTGGGGGAAAAATGGATAAAGAGCCCCACTGTGGTGTCATCAGCTCTAACTTTACCATTGGCTTGGATGACATCCAGTCTTATCTAGTGCCCTATATCTGAGATTTCACCTTAGAATGAGGGAAAAAATATCAGCCCTGGCTCTCATGAGCTTACTGTGGGCAACTAGACTGGTCACTTTAGCTCCAGAGTGCTTTGTGCAGACCTGCTTTGTCAGTAGGGATAAGTCAGTATCTCTAATGAAGAATTTTAATACTATGGGCATGGGGATTATCTTTTAAAACAAATCTGTTACACAGCAGCAATATCCACAGTATATGTGTGCTGGGAGACATTTCACCCAGGCTCTCTTACCCTCTGTAGCCCTTCTGCTTTGGATCCCTGTAGGATCATTCCAGCCCACTTTTAAGACTACCACTTCTGTTCACTCTTCAGTCTGTTCTCTTTCCAACTTTGCATCTGACTTGGTGCAAAATTTTGTGTGGGCTTTATTTTCTGAAATGGAATTTGTAAAGGGTTGTAGTTATTTGACATGAGAACTTGAGAGAGAAAATTCATGTTTGTGACAGAAATAAATTCTTACCTGAGAAGTTCCCCCCCTCAAATCTTTGCTGTGGGCTATATTGATAGAGTAACTTTGGTATCCCTATATCTCCTCAGTGCTTTGACTTGAACAGAAAATATAGATCTGTACCATGATCTGTCCAAGGGCAACAGCATCATTAATTGCTAAGTGATCTGCAAACAATTAGAGACCTCCTGGCTGGTGTACAGAGAGATGAATGGAGCTGTCTGCCTAATCAGATGGAGTTGTATGTATCTGTGGACCCAATTGTGTTGTTCCAAAATGCCGGCAACATCTGTCACTTCCTCCTTCTCACAGTAACATATGCTGTGCTCTGCTCTGCAGGGTCCTGCTCAGAAGCCTTTGAGGGGAATTTTATTGGGCTGGGACAGAATGGGTAGAGTTTTTAAGGAATTTTTTATCCCCTGTTTACCTGTTCAGATGTGCTTTGTGAGAGAAGAGCAGAATTAAGCTAGAGGTTCTACGCATTGAAGAAGCTGTAATTCATATCTGCATTAACAGCATGAAGGCAGGACAAATGTATTAGAAATTAACTGAGCCTGAATGCAGTGAATTTAGCACTTAAGGAAACAGAGAAGATCAATGGTTTTTGAGGCTGTGTTCTTCAGCACCTTGTGTTTCAAAAACAAACATAAGCACTGCATGCCACACATGGATGGTGCTTGTGTGTGATACTCAGTTTAGTGCCTCAATATTAATATCTGATTTCATTTGCTTTCTCTGTTCACAGGTGTTACTGCTTGAAAGCTCTTTTTTAATCTGGTGATGAGATTTGTTAGAAAAGTTCCTGTGGCAGTCACTCCATCATTCCAGCTCCAATTTGAAGTTGGTTTTGGTTGAAATTCTATACAAGTTTTAGGGAGTTTGCCTCTCCGTGATACTGGTTTAACACAAAGCTAATGAGAAATATACCCAGTCGGTAGCTTCCAATATTTTTGTTGCTGTATCTGGCCTAATTTTGCCAGTAGAATTCTGCAGAAAAGCTTTTATTTCTTTCAGTACAGGCCTTGCTGTGTTCAGCACAAGGGCCAGAAGATGAGCAGGAGCAGGAGACCTCATACTGGAGAGTGTAATCTGCTGCTTTATGTGGGATTTAGCACCTGCTTCTTTTAAGGAGTGGTTAATCTTTGTAAATTAGCAGCAGATCCATTGACCATCCTTCCAATCCCTCAGAAGGAAAAGGGATGAGGGAGTCCCTGCAGTGAGTGATTGAGTGCAATCCCCATTATCGTGTCTCTGGGCAAGGCACTAGGAAAAAGCCAAGAGGATTTATCTGGTAGATAGAAGGGTTGGAGAGGGAGAGTGAGCCTTCTAAAACCAGCTGAAACTCACCTTACTTTTTGTTGCTTTAAGGAGCAGTTCATAAAAAACTTGAGCTTTTCTGTAAAAGAGGCTGGATGTTTCCTGTTCTTATTTTGTCTTATCAGTATTCCACGCATGTGTTCTAAATGATCAAATCGGTAGCCAAGTTTATGAAAAATTTAACAAAGATTTATTGGATCAATAACAAAAAATAGAATTTTGAAAAACCACCACCAAGACAAGTGGCTGACGCCAAGACAGCGTCAGCCCCGGGTGCAGACGCTGGGTGAACCAAGTGTCCGACTGACAAAGTGACAGTGTTTCCCCAGGGGTTCACCCTGAGTGCTTCCAGCAGCTAGCTTATATACAGTTTGTTCTGCCTGAGGCAGGGATGACTGCACCTTTCTTTGTGTCTCTTCACATGTAGAGCTGGCTCCATACATGTACAGGAACGGACAAAGACGAATCTGGAGATCCAGACGAGCTAACGTCTGAGCATCCAGGCAGAAGCTGTATTCATATGTAGTAGGGTGATACCAGTTCCTGAACACAGCAGATGTAATCATTCCAGGTGCAGGTCTTGTGAGTATCTGAGACATTCCATTAATCATCTTCCAGGAAAGTCTAGATGCTATCTCCCAGGTGCAGATGCCAGGGAAATCATTGATGATGGCCCAGGACTGTCCCATTCATAGGGTAACAGACCTGATATTATCTTAACGCTGTCCAGGAACTGGTTGTTCCCAGCTGGAGTGGTCAAAGACATAACTTTGGATCTTCACAATATTTTATGCACACATATATATATACACCTATATAGCATGAATTATCTCTACCATATACTACACGTGGAATACAATCAATGCTATTTTTACAAAAACGTTCCCAGTTTTGGTAGAATGGTTTTGTGATGCTTTCATTGACATGACATCAAGGGTTAGGTGGTGTAACAGAATAATAAACTGTCTTTCCACTTGTGCAGACAGGTGTTCACTTACACCACAGATCACATGTAAAAAGGAGTCTGGCACTCCTGTCCCTATTGCTCTGCTTTATAGCCCAAAAGGGGGAGGAAGAACACGAAAAATACTTAACTCTTAGCAAACTCCCAATTTAATTTTCATCTATATGTTCTGCTGCCCTCCATTCAAATTGAAAAAAAAAACCCAAAACAACACAGTTCCTAATGCTGCTCACAAAAAAGGTACCAGAAAGTCTGAGACAACAGCCTAAACAGCAGTGAGGAAATTTTCTAACAGTGCTGTGCTGCAAAGGGGAGGTGTTTGTAGCAGGGGAGATTTGATCTTTATTCATGCATGATTTTAGTTTCCACAGTTACTGGCATGCTTGGAGGAGTTGGTGCTTGAGGAGACTCCCACAACTCAGCTGTGCTTTTCCTAGCACTGCTCTTGTGTTACTGGTTCTGGTGGATTTTGGAGCTGCAGCTCCAAAAGCATCAGTATGGGGACTTAGACATAACACAAGAATTTTTCTGGAGTACAGGGTGTAGGAATGGAGGGTTTATAGTCAGTGTATTTTATTCAGAATTGAGCAGAGCTGTTACAGTCTGTGTAGAGATTCTCTGTAGGTCAGGCTCTGGATCCAGCCTGTGCCTCATGCAAAGCACTGGAAATAATCTCTCTCCTTGTCTCTATCCCAGCAGTCCAGAGCAGTGTTTGCTGTTGAGATCCCAACCCAGAAATGCAAGAGGTTTTCTGTAACCCTGTGTCATCACATCTTAGTGTAAAAAAATCAAAACCAGATAACTCTACATTTTCAGTGCCCTTCCCATGGCATGATCTTTGCAGCAAGACCCCAGAAAGTCCCAGCCCTGGAGCTTTTCCTCTGGAACATCAGTGATTTGTCTGATGCTGACACAGTCAGGGCTTGGTCCTGCCACCCTTAGTGATGCTCTGTAGGCTTTTCCTATGTGAGTGAGCTGGGCTGTCTGTGGATTTCTGGTACTTACTCAGAAGCTGGGAATTCAAAACTTGGTAGTGGATCTAAAGTTTTAACTCAAACTAAACAAGAAGCCTCTGAACCTGCCTGGGGCTGTCCAGAGTTGTGTGCAGCAGCATTTAGTAAGAACTCATTTCTTTTCTCACAATGATATATTTTATTGTAATTTGTACTAAATACTGTTTTCCATTTTCAAAAATATTAATATCTGCCTTGGTACTTTACCATTTCTTAGGAGTCTGTGGAGTTTTCTTCCTCTCTCACACTCATTCCATTATCCTGGGCTCAAAACTACTCCTGCTACACTCAGTTACTCTATTTACATCTGAGGGATGAGGAAGGAGGAAGAAATCTCTATGCTAAAAAACTTTAAAATGGTTTTAAAAGTAAATCAGGCATCTGTTGTCCTTCAGGATTTTGCCATTCTGTCACTTCAGAACAGCTCTTTACCTCTCCACATTTTCCAACACACTTTAGGGGAAAGGGTGGGAATAATCTTGGAAACATTGACTTTGCACTTGTACTATAACAAAACCCAAACAAGACGAAGCATAATGCTTTCAGTTTTAAAGAAGAATAAATAGAGGTTCCACCATTTCAGTGTCCAAAGGGGTAAAGACACACTATATATAAGCTGCTCAGGTACACACGGATGCCCTTGGTGTTTTCCTGAAAGATGTGTGGTGGTAAATGTTAGTGTTATAAGGGAGGCAAAGTGATTGCAGAGATCTCTCTAATTCCTCAGGAGACAGAGTAAGGTTTTTCAGGTGTGATAGGTATGCTGAAATATAAAAGATTGGGAAAATCATGTCTCAGAGCCTCTGAATATTTAGAAAGGGAATGTTTAAAGCTACATTTTAAATTCTGTCACCTATTTAACTGCATGAAGTTCCTTCTTACCTGTGTGGTAAAATTTTCCTGAAAATCCAAGGTTGAAGGTAAAATTTGCAACCTGAGTGTGCAGTAAATTTTGAGTAGTAAAGCCTGAAATAAATAAGAAATTAAAATTTACTCTCTAATAAAGCCTGAAATAAATAAGAAACTAACGTGGATTAAAAAAAATTAATATTATTTTGGGCTCACCTTTTTTTATAGGACTATTACAGAGAGCTTAATGCTCCATGAGAGTTTGATGGGCTAGGAAAGGTAGTGGGAGTGCCTGAGTGTCCAAGGAGGTGATGGTTCTGTGCCTTGGCCCAGGATGTTTTCCCCTGGAGCACTGATCCATGGCAGGACTTGAATCCAGCCACTCAGAGGCAGCAATATACTGGCTCACTTCATTAGTGAAGCTTGAGAAAATATGCTTAAACCCCAAAATAAAATTAGGAGTACTACTCATCATCTAGGCATGAAGGTGTTGGGATTTACTTACCTGCAGGACCATTTTGGGCTGTGTCTGAATAGCAAATTCAGGCTTAAGTGGGAATGAGCAAAGCTTCAGGTTTGGCCTGTGGTAGAAGTTGTGTCCATGTCATAAATGCATTTTAAATTTAATTAATGTTTATGTTTATTCTCTCATCCAAGCTAAGATAAGCCCACTGGAAATTAAAGGAAGGAAAGGGTGCTGTTTATGGAAGAAGTAGTCTTGGCCACTTGTCTAATTTTTGTCCTGGACATATTTCCAGCTACTAGGGAAAGGGAGAAGATGCTTAAGCCTGTGTGAGCTTTACTTGGTGTTTACTACTGGTTGTTAGCTCTGCACTGCTCCTGCAGCTGCTCCTTGTGTGCAGATCTGCTTTGGGTTCCCAGCCCCTGGAATTTGGGGGTGCTGCATGTGAGATGGGGAGTGCATTTCTCTCCCTATTGGCCTTGCCAATGCTGAATAGGTTATAAACTCTGTTTCCATCAATTTCCTGTGCCTCCATTATGTGGCCCTTGAGAACTTTTCCTATTATCTATTAATAACACTCCTATTGATTGGACCTTCATGTTCTTGTAGAGTTCAAAGATAAAATGGTTGCAGTGGTTTACACCCTACCCCAGCCCAGCTAATATCCTTCATTTGAAAAAATTACATTCTGTGCGGTTGTAATTTCACTTAACTTGGCAGGAAAATAGTTTTTTGATTTAATTTAAGCAAGGACCAGCACCCCCTACTTGGGACCAGAACCCAAAAGTATCTCCAGTGCAAGATAAACCATGAAAGCAGGGTTTAAGCAGCTGAGGTGTGTGAGTGTAATACAAGAGACTTCCAGGCAGGGTGCATCTGCCTTGATTTTTTAAAATAGAAACATGCTTAGGGTGGCAAGGAAGATGTAAAATTGAGATGGTGTTTCTCAGCTGCAACAGTCACCAAGCAAATTCCTCTCCTTGCTGAAGGAAATACAGCAATCTTATGACAGTAAATCTTGTGCTTTGGCATTAAATATTAAGGTGGTTGTATGGTTTCCAGCCTATTTTGCCAGACATTTAGTAAGTTGATTATTTCAATCCTGTGACAATTTCACATGTGGGACTATATTTACACAATGTATAACAAGTAAACATTCACTAAAATGCAAAACCTCAGAGATGAACACCACTATTAGCTGAGACATTGAGGAAATTCCCCAGCTGGTAAAAACCACCACTAAATTGACACCATTAAAGTCAGAAGCGTAGAATCAGAGTTGTTATATCTTAGAAGATAACTTTCCAAGCTATCTAGAGCCTTTTAGATATGTTGAGAAAGACTGATGGGCTGAGCAAAATCAATTTAATTTTCCTTTGAGGGAAGAACATCTTGAGAAATTATCATCACTTAAGGTGCAGTAGGAGAAGGGGCAGGGAACAAACATCATTTCATCACCTGGGCTCCTCTCCTGCTCCCCTCACATCTCAGCAAGATGACAGAGCTGCAGGATAGGCAGAGCCTTCCAGCCCAGCCAGGCTCATTAAAAACACAGAGCGAGGATTAAGATGTAAATCCTGGAACCTGCAGCGTGTCAAGCTTTTTCCTCTGTCTAAAGGGCAAATCTGTCACTCAAACTGGCTTTGGCTTAGTCCTAAAGGCTTTTTTCTTGCCATTTCAATTTCCATATATGCATATTAATTTATATAATATGCAGCTCAATTTTGCTGTCATGACCTCCCCTCCTTTTAATGCTAAGAAGATATTGTCAGCTAAGGCAGTCCAAACTCATTTTGTCACTGCTTGTCTGTGTGGAGGAAGGGCACTCATTTATTCCACACCCTTAATATGGAACAACTTTTTAGGTGATTAGGGTCTGCCTTCCCTATCTTTAATGAAAGAGTGCAGAAGCTGCATATCCCTGGCACCCAGGGCCAGAAACCTTCCTGGGATTTGCACGGGCTCCATGGGAGGCAGAAGGTATTTATTTTATTTGATTCTGAAGGCTCTGCAAGATGGAGAAGTGTGACTGTGGTCACAAGGGTTTTCAGGATGAAGAAGAGACGAGAATGTTGACTCCATGATCAGAAGGCTTGATTTATTATTTTATGATATAGGTTACATTAAGACTATACTAAAAGGCAATAGAAAGGAAAAGGTTTCTTGAGATGCTAGCTAAGCTAAGAATAGAAAAGAATGAATAACAAAGATCTGTGTCTCAGACAGAGCAAGAGCCAGCTCTGCCATGAGTGGTCAAGAAATCCAAACACCCACAGGAGACCAATCACGGCTCTACCTGTTGCATTCCACAGCAGCAGATAACCATTGTTTACTTTGGTTGCTGAACTGCAGCTTGTCACAAGGAAAAATCCTAAGAAAGGATTTTTCATGAAAGATGTCTGCGACATGTCACCTTTTTTTATTTAGTTAAATTAAAAGGAAAAAGTGTTTGTAATTTTCTCTGCTGTACTCATGCCGAAGAAAAAGACAAACACTTGACAGGTTATCTGTTGCCAATCAAACTCCACTCAAGTGCTCCTGTGGAATGCACTGGGAATTTCTTCACCTGTAGAACATAAAATTCTATCATATTACTAAAACAATTCTATAATATAAGAAAATGCAAAAACGATGCAAAGAAAATTCAAGTCCAAGCAGCTGAGTTTCAGGAAAAGTCCATGGCTTGAAGATGTTCCTCTTTGCCATATCTGAAAGTTTCTTTTGGTCCTGAAACAGGCTTGCTACAGAAAAAGGTCCATCAATATTTATCAAAAGTCCATTGACAGTCTTCAAACAGCCAGCTCTTTCACCCTTTTTTATTAAATTTAAATTTTTTTTTTTTTTTTTTTTTTTTTTTTTTTTTTTTTTTTTTTTTTTTTTTTTTTTTTTTTTTTTTTTGTCGGAAAGAGCAGCAGCAGCAGCAGGGGAGCCAGAGAGAGGCCCTTGGGGGCCCTGGCCCATGTGGAAGGATCAGGAACCCCAGACCTGGCCCACTGAAAGGTGGCCCAGGACCAGAAGGGGGAAGCAAAGCCCCCAAACCCAACAGGAGGCCGGGAGGTGGCCCTGGCCCAAGCAACCAAGGCAGACAGCCCAGGCCCAGCCCCCGAGGCAGGCTCTGCATTGGCACAGACCCGCACCCTGCTGCCAGTACAATGGCAGAAGGGGTGACCAAACGCTTCCTTTCCCCAAAATCACCGAGGCATGCCGGCAATGGGAAGACAGAAGCTGTCCCGAGAAACTTCGTCTCGGGTCTGGGGATGTCCTTTCCCCACAGCAGACAAGCGATGCTCGCTTCCTGCTGTGCCCTCTGCCTCTGCAATGCAAATGCAACAGGTGTTCCTCCCATCTGCCTCACGGCACCACCGCCACCCCCTCTGGGCTGGGGACCAGGGGCAGCACTTTCGGGACCCACCTCCCCCTCGCCGCTGGGGCGCGCGAGGGGCGGCAGAGAGATTCGCATCCCCCAGGGAGAAACCCCGGACCAAACACCCCCCAACCCGCCAAGTATACTGATCTTGAAAACAGGCAGCCGGGCTGCACCCACAGCCAGCTGTCGGGCCATGCCTCCTCCACGGAAGGACAGGCTGACGCCCTCTTCCCCTGTCCCAGCTCCCCCCGTAGGGGCAGCCCCGGGACAACCCGAAAAACTCGGGGAGGAAGTCACGCTGCATGCAGGAGGTGCCTCTGCTGCTGCCGCCGGCTCCAAGGCAGCCTCTGACGCGGACATGGAGAACGGAGTCCCCGCAGGGGCGGGCAGCGGGGCCGCCTGGGGAGGCGGCGGGGGCGGCGGGGGCGGCACGGGGTCGGCAGCTTCTTCTGCGCCGGACTCTGACATCGGCCGCGGAACCGCAGTCGCAGAAGGCGGCGGGACGGCCGGGGGGAGCGGTGGATCGCTGTTGCCCAGCAACATCGGCGCAGCCGCGGGAAGCGGTGTCTCTGAGATAGATGCAGGCAGGGAAGCCGGTGGAATCGCGGCTGGAACGCCCACAGGCTCCCCCGGGGGGGCGGCCGCGGGACGGGCCGCGGGGGGAACCGCCCGCACCCGCGGGGCGGGCTGGGGCGGTGCCCGTGGCGCTGGCCGGGGCGGTGCCCGTGGCGCTGTCCGGGGCGGTGCCCGTGGCTCTGGCCGGGGCGGCGCCGCCCACTCCCATCCCCCCTGAGAGCAACCGGAGGGGGGAACAAACGGCTCCGTCTGAGCATGCTCCGAAGGCGCGGTAAAAAAAACTTCGGCTGCGGGCGAAACTTCGCCCCCCCACTGTGGTTCAGGGGGGCTGGAAAGCAGCAGAGCGTCCCCCTCCAAAGGGTCTTCCCCCGGAATTGGGGGGAACGGGGCTTTCCCCTTGCAGCTAGCAATCCAGGGAAAAACAGCTGCTCTCCGTTTCAAGACTAGAAAGAGCTTCAAAAAGGTTGGATAAATCGAGGGGCATCCGAACCCCCGGTATAAAAAGAATTGGAAAATGGAGCCCATACACTCCCAGACAAACACATCGAGGGCATATAGCACATTCGTAAAAAACCCAAAGAGCTTCGCCCATCGAAAGAACTCATAGAGATCTGCCTCCAACAGGAGAATTCTGTCCTCTTCACCCCATTTTTGCCAGAGGGCAATAAGTTTCTCCTCTGAAGGGGAGAATGGAACCTCATCCTCTAGGGGAGGAGTCCTCCAGATGAGCAGCCACAAACTGCGACTGACCTCATCTTCAGGAGGGGAAAAACCAACAGTACCTTGTGACAGTGTCCAGGACTCTCTGGCTATCTGCACGGTGCTGCTGAGCTTTCCGAACATCTTCCTGGAGGCTTTTCAGAAGGTTCCCTTTGTGGTCAGCCTTGCTGTGAACTCTGTCCAAATTCGGATCTTCAGTTCTTCAGCTCCTGGCTAGAATCCACTTCTGTGGTCACTTGTGAAGCAACCATCAATGCCACACATTCAGGGTTTACCCAGTGCAGCAATGCTCCTCTGGTGGTCTCACCAAGTGATGATTGTCCTCCTCAGTCGGGGGTCACCAATTGTGACTGTGGTCACAAGGGTTTTCAGGATGAAGAAGAGACGAGAATGTTGACTCCATGATCAGAAGGCTTGATTTATTATTTTATGATATAGGTTACATTAAGACTATACTAAAAGGCAATAGAAAGGAAAAGGTTTCTTGAGATGCTAGCTAAGCTAAGAATAGAAAAGAATGAATAACAAAGATCTGTGTCTCAGACAGAGCAAGAGCCAGCTCTGCCATGAGTGGTCAAGAAATCCAAACACCCACAGGAGACCAATCACGGCTCTACCTGTTGCATTCCACAGCAGCAGATAACCATTGTTTACTTTGGTTGCTGAACTGCAGCTTGTCACAAGGAAAAATCCTAAGAAAGGATTTTTCATGAAAGATGTCTGCGACAGAGAAGGGCTATTGAATTTTAACAGCTGGAAAGCTGTTCCCTTTCCAAGGCCAGGTGCCACACAGCTATTCCCACTCTGCCTGCTGTCCTTGGCTTCACAGGTATCCCCCCCTTCCCTGGGGGCTCAGTGCCCTCCATCCCACCCCTGTCGCCACTGCATGCCTGTGGAAGTAAAACCAGCATTCCCTGTTGAACCACAGGTGGTTATTTTTGGACAGCTGAATAGATCATGCTTACTAATTATCACTTTCCAGGGAAAGAGCCACGGAGCACACAGTGCAGGGACAAACAGACACGTCTCTGTGCCTGGCTAAGCAAAGACAGGGCTTTTTTTAAGGTAATCTAAGCTGCACTTTCAAATACAAGCCCTTAATTGCCTGGAATCTCTCAAAACTCACGGATTTAACTTGATTAATTGATTCTTTGCTTTGTCAGTGAAGCTTTTCTCTGACACTCACAAAATACAGTTTCTTCATTATATTGCATTCAGTAGCTTTTTACATTAATCCATATAATTACCTTTTCTAAATTTGAAGTTGCTGTGTCTTTATTCCTCATAACTGGTGCGTCTATTAGGAAGAAGTTGATATTTCCCTGCTATGTCCTTGTTAATTCTAACTCTATCCCTCATTTACATAATAAACTTTTTGGGGCGATTTCTGCAGGAATATTTCATACCTAATAAGAAGCAATTTGCTTTCCTTCATTAAGTACATTAAAACTTCATGCCCCAGACATCATTGACTGTAAACATTTGATTCTGCTCAAATTTAATGCACCAAGGCATTTTGCTCTGCCAAATTAGGTTTATTTACGTGCTATGTTCTGGATTGTTAGCTGCTAATGAGACTTTGGCTCTTATTGCTCTAAGGCCTGAACAGTAACCTCATTTTAATGAGTTCATTATTTGCTGCCTTCTGAGTGGAAGACAACAAATTTTCCTTTTAATTAAAGGTCAAAACACCTCTGGCTGAGGGAAGTGTAGAAGTTATCAAATCCTAAGAGAAGGCAAATGAATGACACTGTGTGATTTTGATGCCAAGCATGGGCTGGCCAGGCTGAGGTAGAAGGTGCCTCTCTGGGGAGCAAAACTCCAAATCTAAGTGAAGCGATAACAATGCTAAAATGCATACTGGATTTCTGAAGACATTGTTAAGGCAAAACAGAACTTGAAAATCAGCCAAAGTAATTAAAGAGGTTTTCCTCCCCACCCGAAGGTCTGAGTGGATCAATAGAGCTGCTAAAGCACGAGCCCTTCCTTGCATGGGCAGTGGTGTTTGGGGTGAGGGGGACAGATGTCACATGGATTGAGCTAGCACAATGGAATCTCATATTTTTATTGGGGAAAGTGAGGCAGATATTGGGGCTCCATGTTGGGGCTGTTTGTAGGGAGACAGATGTACATGCAGCTGTGGGCTGGTGTGTGTGCAACTGCACAGACAGGGACTGGTGCTCGCTGGAACTTCAGTTAAACCAAAAAAGGATTCATTATGGGAATTGATGCACAGATCCTTGTCCTTCTTCTAGTATTCTATTAGCCAGTATTGTTTCATATGCCTTTCATTCTGTTCCCACAGCAGGTAACAGCATTAGAGACAAGAAAGGCTCTTGGGAAAGAAAGGATCAGTGCTTGTGAGATCAGCTGGTGAAAACTTAGTCTTGTTTTGGAGGAAAAATCCTGAAAGTCTCTGAGATGTAGACATTGTTTAGCTTGAAAACTGCAGCTGTCAGAACATCTTTATGACACCTCTAAACATTATTTCTGCAAAGTAGAACCAAACTCCTGACACTCAGAGGTGTCTCAGGAACATTGCCAGAAACTGAGAGCATCAGGAAAAGCACAGGAGGAATATAAGATTTGCAGGACTGAACATTTCCCCAGCGTGGAGCAGCCAGCCTGGCATTTCATTAGGGCTCCTGCTCATACATGTGCCCTTCCAGAGACAATGCTGTGAATGTGAATTTTGGGAAGCAGCAAAACCTCCAGATCTTGGAGGTCCATGGCAGGATCTGTGTGGTTGTGGTGCTCTGGGGCATTCCACGAGGGAGAGCTGCCTAAGGAAACCCCATCCCAATTTACTGCACAGTCTCCTGGTGAGGATGCACAATGGGTAAGGCAGGTGAGGAAGTTCTTCACTCAGTCTGGAAGGAGATCTAGGCAAGGAGGGGAAGTTGGATATCCCTGCTTTGCAGTGTATCTGTAATTTGCTGTCATCCTGAGTTATTTGACTTGTACAGACTGTTTGAGGAAGTGTTTCTGGCACAGGAGGATGTGCCAGTGCCTGGCTTCCCAGGGGTGCTGGCCAAGGTTACACTGTCCCATCGCCTTCTGAGGGGTATGACTGAGAGTCTTGCCAAAAATGGGCTCTCTTGCCATTACTCAAAGTCGTTATTCATTTGGGAGCAGATCCTAGTGCTGGATAGTGATTGCACTGCTGCAGGTTTCTGCTCTTTGGTGTGTGTGTATAAAATATGGATATGCTCACCATATACACAATACTTTTTATTTATCTATACTGTGGGCAGAAAATACGTGCAAATATTTGCACATACATAACTTTAACATTACCTCTGCTTTGAGCTGGGGCTTAGATTAGATCACCTCCAGAAATTCCTTCCAACCAAAATTGTTTTTTCACTTCTAGACAGTTTTCTCAGGCTTCTGTGGCACATAGTTGTTATTAATACCAAGAACATGGTATTAATAACAACTTTTTAATGCATTTATTCATTTTTGTCCCTAACATGTCCTTAATGTTTGTGCAGCTACATAGCCCTGTGGTTCATTCCCAAGCTGTTCTGTGCAGCAATTTTCTGCTGGTCTGTGCAAAGCTGGAGGGCTACAAAGTAATAGTTTTTACTCTAAATTTCCAGCTGAAATTTTTTGGAAGGAAAAAAGAAAAAGCAAAGAGTACTTCCAGCAATATTTCATTGCACTGCAAGCAGCTGCTGTCAGGATGTGATTTTCTGATTGCCTCTTCCTGCTCTTGCTCCCTCCCTGAAATCTATGCTAGGATAAAAAAATCTGACTAAGCGTGCTGTGGTCTTGGCAATTTTCAAAGCTGGTGGAATTGGAATTGATAGGAATACCACAACACAGTTAAAATCATAGTAATGACTGTAAGGAAGGTGTGAAATAACTAGCCACTGCTCTTTTCTGACAGGAAAGCTGTCAGTAAAAAAGTGATGTCTAGCCTGACATTACTGATGGGGTCACTGCAAGACCAGGATTTTAAGTTCCTTATTTTCAGCTTTGAGATTGGACCATAAATTTCTGTCATAAGGGGGACAATCAACTCAGCTGTATCTGCACTTGTTAAAACTCAGCTTGCTGAGGAATTTTTAAGCCCAGGGAAGCTGAGTTGATGATTTCTGTGTGCTGAGGATTTTAGCCCACTTCCCATGCTTATAGCAGATAATACCAGAGTGTAGGAATTAGCAAGAATCCACATTATTGACTTAGTGGCTAGAGTTTGAAAGCAGTTCAGGCATTGGTGTTAGTAAAATCTTTAATGGGATTTTGAAATCACTTGTCCTGTACCCTATGCCAAACCTGACTGGAATTGCAGGGCCTGGATCAGAGGGAAACTGCCAAACCTCACAGACCTGGAGACGCTTCTCACCCACTCCTTCCTGCAAATGGTGCCACTCCCAGTGCTGGCTGCAGAGCACTGGGCACAGCCAGGGCTTTGGCCCTGCCTTCCCTAGGGCTGGGACTGCATTTCCTTCTGTTTTTATTCCTGTGAAGCAGCCTGCTAATCCATAGTGCCATATAAATAATTAACAGGGAGCTCTCAGCTGGGGCTGAACACAGCCAGCTCTGGCTGCAGATCTATTTTTCATTGTAGAGCTATTACCTGAGCCTGTTCAGCATTTCCCTGGAGTTTGCTGCCTTTGTGTGAGGTCTGACAGGATAGGTGGGTTTCTTTGAAGCAAGAAACAGGTGATGATTTGCAAATACTTGTGTAGTATGTTTATTGGAAACAGGAAAAAAGATGTTTTTACTTCTTGAATGGAATAACCCACTTTATCAGATCTGTTTCTGCTGCTGTGCTGTAACTCTGTCCTGAAGTCAGAAAACTGTCAGGAGCCTACCTGCATTTAATTTGACCTCGAGGAGTGCATCTGTCCCAGTAGAGGTTCAACCAGTTGCAGCAGAAGGAGATGAATGGGGGGATCCTGCAGCAAATTTACTACTTGCTGATGACTAAGTGGTGAATAACATCCCTGAGAACTCAGGAGGTGGCTCTTGATTTAGTATTAGAAGAGATGATGCTGAGTGTGACACAGCCTGGCAATGAGAGCACCCTGACCAACTGCTCAAGTGTGGGTGCACACATACATAAAAATATCCATGGCAATCATCCAGTCTCTCTTCTTGGAAAAAGGAATTCCTGGCCTTGTTAGAGCATCTAGCAGCAAAAAACTCAAATGAAGAGCAGGGGGACAGTCTAACAGGGCAGAAAGTATGAATGGAAAATGGGGAGCATGACTAAGAAGCAGGGTTTATTTTAACAGGGCCACACAGATGAGTTAAGGCAATTGCTCTCATTCTGGGGAGGATCAAAGGCATTAGGCCTGGCTGGGAGCATCCACAGGAGCTGCTGCAGGAGCTGCAAGAGCAGGGAGTGGCTGCAGTGGCTCCCTGCCAGCAGTGATTGCTGCTCTGTGTCAGAAGAGAGAAGATTTACAGCCTGTTTGGGGCAGCACTGAGGGTCTCCAGTATCAATCACTGCTGATGCTGAAGGATTTTCTAGGAATACTAACCAAATGTGCTGCCAAGTGCTGGAGGGGAAAAGCCAGCCTGTGCCCAAGCTGAGAGCAGGGGGCAATCCCCTGGGCTGTGGGGAGCTGCTGGCACAAGCCCAGGGCTGAGCAGGATCCCTCCCTGCAGGTCCATGCAGCAGGGCCAGGAGCTGGTGGCACTTGGAGCAGAGCAGCGAGGGGGTTTAGAGATTATTTCTTATCAGTTCTGACTTTTGAGAAGCTTAAGCATCTCCAGTGATAGAAATCTCTTGAGGAACGGCTCTTCAGGCAGGGGAATCAGGGGAAGGCAATCTGCCAGTGGGAGATCAAGGATTATTGGTCCAGTTTTTGAAACAATGTGATCAGGAATGCTTGTTTTGATTTCAGTGGCTCTGCTCCCTGTGGCTGCAGTTCAGCCTGGCCAGCACAACAGCTCCATGAAATAAAGAAGAGATGCTCTATTTCCCCATATCCAATCTGCACAAGGCAGGTGGGGTTTGTCTCTCTCTAATTCCACTGTAGAGCTCCCAAGAAAGAGGCCCAAAAGGCAGGGACAGAGTCCTCATGTCAGCTCTGATCAATCACAAAATTAATCCCTAAAATACAAATTGAATGGCAAAACTATCTCAAGACTTTACAGGGACAACATCAAGGTCTAAGGTAGTACGTTAATAAAAAATGGTTGCTGAGCCATAGTGGTCCTGTGGCAGAAAACTGTGCTGGTGTCAGTCACTGTGCTGCATGTCATCCACCTAAAACCCACACTGCTCATTAGTTAGCTCAGGTCATGATTAGGCCATGCCCAAAAAAAAGGATCAAAGTCTCTCTCTCTCCTTGGCGCAGTACAAATATAGGGTAAAAGACAAGTAACAGCAACAACTGCATTTTGGTTGAGTTGTATATTCTTTCTTTTTCTTGTGTTTTGGTGCTTCAGACTTGTTTTCTTAAGCAAAAAAAAAAAAATTACAAATAAGCTCTACAATCTGTTACAGGTGGGTACTCAGTTGCTATAAATTATTTAAAGGCCAGACTAATGGAGGCTACCTTATTTATCTTCTTTAATTTATGGACTTGGATCTACTAAGGTTTAATCAGAGTGGTTTTCTGTTCCTTTACTGCCCTTGGAAATCATTCACTTGGATAGCTTGTCACAAAAATAAAACTTTCTTCAAGTTCTCATCATGTACATTCATCTCAAAATTCTGAGCACCTACCAGCAATGTCAAATCCCTGCCTTAAATTTACTGCTCAAAAACTACCTGCTGTATATGCTTTGTGGTGGGGAATTAAGGGGTTTTTTTCTGCACACATTCAATCATAGAGGAGAGATTGGAGCAGGTGATACATCCTGAACTGAGGTGTGTCCTTCAGGGCTCAGAATGGGCGTGCTGGCACAAGGATGGATGTGTCCTGTGGCTTTAAGAGAGTGCCTCCATGTTTGGGGCTTTTCCCTGTGTGAGTCTGCTCATTGCCCACCCTCTCCATAAAAATCAGCATCCAGGGAAGTCTGGAGAACTGTTTTCCTTGGTTATTGTGAAACTTTCATTTTGCAGAATCTTGATGAGTAAGGGTGTGCTTTAAAAACCACTAGGATTAAGTGTTGCTTTTTAATATTTTTGAGATGCTTGATACTTGTCTGGCAGAGCTTAACTTCTCTGACCTTTCTTCCTTCTTTGTGATGCTGCCTTCCATTATCCAGGGAGCTGGCTTCAGTGTTTTGATAACTAGAATCGGATGTTTCTGTGGAACGAAAAGGGAATTTCCAGGCAAACGTTCTCACTGCATCTCTTTCACCAGAGATCAGAGTGCTTCTGCCACCCCCTGCTCCATCAGGTTCAGTGCAGAGGGAGCTAAAGCCTTTATTGTCCTCCAGGATAGGTTTAAAATCCCTCCATCCCAGAAAATCCTCCTGCTTACCACTGCTTTATTATCCTTCCCAGCATGAAGACAGCATAGTGAGCTGTCCAGAGGAGGAGGCTGGAAGATCCAAAGTTAAATGGCAATGCCCATGTTACACTTCCACTCAGTTCTCTTGAACAGAAACATGAAAGGCCAGTATGTTGTCCAACAAAATCAACCCAGACCACCAACTGAGGCTGGCACATTTGAAATGAACCATTGCAGAACTTTCAGTAGGCTACTTCTTCATAAAACTAGGTGATTTCAGATAAAATTGTGAACAAATCTCTTTAACAGTCAAAGGAAATGTTTCATGTTCAAAAGTATCACCACACCTTTCCCATATGTGGGAAAATTACACTCAGAGAAAAACTGAAGTACTGCTGTTCCTCAGATCACTCTGGAATAGAACCTGGCAAAAAACTCAAACCTGCACCTTGAGACATTCAAGTGGTGCAATGTAATTGTGGAAAAGTGATGGAATCTTTCAGTCCTTGCGGTAGCTTCCTAGGGAGGAAACTCCTGCTAACAGGAAGCCCTTCTACATGGTTTTTCCAGCCTTTTTCTATGTGTACTGGAATGCTCTTCCCAGGGAGGTGGTAGAATCACCATCCCTGGATGTGTTTAAAAAAAGACTGGACATGGCACTTTGTCGCAGACATCTTTCATGAAAAATCCTTTCTTAGGATTTTTCCTTGTGAGAAGCTGCAGTTTCAGCAACCAAAAGTAAACAATGGTTATCTGCTGCTGTGGAATGCAACAGGTAGACCTGTGATTGGTCTCCTGTGGGTGTTGGGATTTCCTGACCACTCATGGCAGAGCTGGCTCTTGCTCTGTCTGAGACACAGATCTTTGTTATTCATTCTTTTCTATTCTTAGCTTAGCTAGCTTCTGAAGAAACCTTTTCCTTTCTATTTCTTTTGAGTATAGTCTTAATGTAACATATATCATAAAATAATAAATCAAGCCTTCTGATCATGGAGTCAACATTCTCGTCTCTTCTTCATCCTGAAAACCCTTGTGACCACAGTCACAGCACTTGGTGCTATAGTCTAGTTGAGGTGTTAGGGCATAGGTTGGACTCGATGATCTTAGAGGTCTCTTCCAACCTCATTATTCTGTGATTCTGTGTGAGTGCCCACAGCAAGCCAGCTGCTCCCAAGCTCCCTGAGCACATCCTAGAGGAGCAGTATGTCTTCCAAGAGTAATAATGACCGATGGCAATAATAACCCAGTGAAAAATCAGTGTTTGTGATCCTTTCCTAAGTCTCCTAATAGTTGAAACTCATGGCTTTTCTCTGAATTCACATCCAGGAGCACCCTGGTTGTGAGCCCTTGTGGTGATAGGTCTCCAGCACGTGGGAACAGGGAGGAGAGCTGATCTCACCAGCACATGGAATACTTGCATGGCATTGTCTTAAAAAAGACAATGCACATCATTTGAATAATGCCAAGATTGCTAAATTGAGACAGAAAGGTTGGGGGGGAAGGTTTGGTTTTTGCTTACAACAGATTGCTGTTTCAGAGCCATTCATATGCATTTTGGTGGCAGCCAGAAAGTGGCTGAGGCAGTTAACTTTTAAATCTACTTGCTTTTGATCTTAATCATTAAAGGCAGCACTTTTCCCTCTTAAATATTCCCATTGAAAACTGTAGCTACTTGTAGTGTAAAGTATGAATTCATGTAACACAGGATCATTAAACTGGGAAAAATATGTTCCACAAACTATCAAGCTTTAATTATAGTTGTTACACTAAATTTCCACTCATTTCTGAAGTGAGAGATTCTGTTACTCTCACAGCTGAAGGGTAATGTCATAATTTTATATTATATGGGAATAGCTGTTTAGAAATGACAAATACTGAATTGCTGTGACAGGCTTTGCTTGGGTAATGCTCTGCTAGCCCAACAGGTCTATTTGGCAAGGTGTACATCCAGAGCCTGGATATAATTTGCAGCTGTAAAATGAGAAAGAGCTAAAAGCTGTGTGCTTTTTTTCCATAGTGGAAAACCTTCCTTACACCTCAAGCTCTCCTTTGAGCTGTGCATTCCCCTTGTTTGCCCCCTCTCTGCTCTGCTGGGGTTCAGCACACCCATGTGTTAGGTCACCAGTGAAATGAATAATCCAGAATATTTCTGTGGGTGCAATCTCAGCTGGCTTTGAGCAGTTGAAGACAGAAAGGTGGTTTTAACCATCCTACAGTGGGCTCTTCCCAGGCACAGGTTTCCTGCCCAAAATTGCCTCTGGTCTTTAACACTCACCTTGCAATATTTACAGCAGGGATGGGTGGGTTTTGTTTCCTGATAATGTACTGGGAGCCTGTGCCCAGATACAGCAGAAATAAGAGGGAAAGCATATGGGAAACCATATTCCCTTTCCTAATAACAAATACAGAGGAATTACACTTGATAATACCACAGACATGTTTGTTTATGATGCACATAAATCTTGGGATATGTTACTAGGAAAAGACATGCAGAGCTTTTTTATTAAAGAATTCACATTCTACAGATGAACCTATTTTTTAAATGTAATGCATTATTGTTGTTATTATTGTTACTATTAACCATGCAGAGCATAGCCTCAGCAGTTCACACTTGTCCCTGGAACTCCTAAATTAATAAGATTATAGAGTATTTAATCTCTATTAATTGTAGATTCATATAGATTAATGCTTATTTATGCATGTATATTCAATTAATTCCCAAACATGTGTGCTAATTTGTTGAAAAACCTACAGTAAATATTATTACAAAGGAGGTCTCCAGTCTTGTGACCCTCAGGGATTAAATATTACTGGAAAATGGACAAAGCACTTTGATCCTCATCCCCTGAGCCTGTCTCCCTTGTCCTGCTCTTCACCAGGCTGCTTTTTCCCAGGTACAACTTGCTGCCCTCGAAGAACAATTGGGTCTCCACCAAAAAAAGCACTTGTGCTATCAAGAATCACTGACAGCTTGAAGAGCCAGTATTTCATCAGGTTTGGGCCAGGCAGGCAAATACAGTCTGCTGTCAAAAATGTGAATTCCATCATTTTTTATACCATTTTTTACTAGAAGGGCTGATGTTTTGGGGTGAAAAACACACAGGTGCTGAAGCCAATGGCTTTCGTGGAGTCTGATTCAATCCCAGCAGTTCAAGTGAAATATTGAGACAACTTTTAGGAATTGCCTCAGTGTTGCTATTTTAGATTTAATATGTAATGTAAAAGCTATGTTAATAATTTTGTCTTTTAACTAAAATGAAGAGGCAGCAAAAACCTGAAATATCCATTTCCTGGGAAATTCTTGTATTAAAGGAGTGTCTCAGCAAAGTGTGAATTACTTGCATTTTTTAATTTCTGGAAGATCAGCAATTCCAAAGCTACATTTAATTATGATCTTTGGAGTTTATTTTTTTAATATTCTATGAACTGCCCCCTTTTCCTTTAGTCTGCCAGAGCAGATGAGCTGGCAGAACACAATTTAGTTTGAATCATATTACAGTGAAACATTGTGCATTTCATAAATCAACATTTTGCCACGGGAAGCTGTTTCACTGGAGCAATCCATGTTGATCAAGTAACAGGAATATAAACTTCATTTTCCTCTGCCTTGTCACTTTGCCATTTTAGAAGGATTTTCCGCCCATTTATAAGTATAGGGATAAATGGCTAAAGAAGTAGGATGGAAGGAAAATTAAAATCCTAACCTTTAACACTTTGAATTTTTCCATATCTTGATCAGAAAGTATTGGGAAGGTGGTATTAGATTTAATAGATTTAGCTTGTGTTTTTTCAAAACTAAATGCTAAAATTCAAATTAAATGATGGCATCCATTAAAAAATTAAACTCTGACATAAGGGATTCATCCTTTACCAGGCAGAATTATTAAAAATAGCAGGGATGTGATGTGCCAGAGAAGCTGAGTGTGTCCCACACCACAGATCCCACTTGTGTTTGCGTGTTGTCTGGATGAGAAATGGGAACAGCAGACTAAGAAAGTGCTGGTACTTAGCAGAAAGAACAGAAACACAGACAAGAGGAAGGCTTACAAATATTTAGAGAAAATTTTCATGGCTTGGTAAAGGACGTTTAAAATTTGTGCTTCTGAAGAGGAAAAAAATACTTGATCAATGGCTTTGTTTCCTAAAGAAAGCCATGAAGTGTTTTAACTAATACACTGGTTTGCAGGAAATTCTTATTAGCTTGTCCTTTAATTTTCTTGTAAGTACTGAAAATTAAATTCTTAATGGAATTGAATAAAAATGGTTTTGTTTTCTCCCTGACATTTCTGGAGAGAAATTGTTAACTAACTTAACTTTATATCTTAAGATATTATCTCTAAAATGGGTGTGACTATTTAAGTTATAAATTACCATATTTAACATTAGAAATTTTGATGACACAAAATGACAAAGTTAAATTACTAAATAGTCTTATATTAGAATTTCCCATGAGGTGAAAAAAACTCTGTAGTACTTTGTTGGGTTTTTTTTTCTGCCTGGATGGAAAGAAGACAGGTGGAGGTGTAGAACACTGGGAGTAAAAGCAGTTACTGAAGGGATCTTTGGCCATATTCACAGAAAAGACAAAGACTTTAAGACTTAATTTCTGTGACGATATGTATGTAAAGCTATAGAGGTGGGTGGATATGTCTAAGGATTTGAAGCCAGACATAGTCAAATATTTGGTTTTATACTTCATTGTGACACAGAGGTTGACAGAAAACTCATGGTTAATTATTGCTAAGTAATTGGAGTCTCAAATTTCTCATTTTCTCTGGGAGATTTTCTCAGTTTCTCACCTGTTTGTCCATCCCTCCCTCCCCACCCTTTTCCTGGGCACTGCCACTTGCACATCATTTGAATAATGCCAAGAGTGCTAAATTGAGCTTTTGCTCCAAGTGTTCCTCCTGCTCCCATTTGGATGACAAAGGCTTATTTAAAGTCACTTAAGTAACGCTGCTCCTGAAGGAGCTGCATTATGGATGGGCTCCTGCTAATGTGTTTATTGCTGCTTCAAGTGCTTTTAAGGCAATAATTATGACTGCTCTTGCAGTCTGCACTGCCTGGCTCTTCTACAAGGCCATTCCATCATTGCAGAGTGTTGTTTTCTGTGCAGGAAGCAGCTGCTAGGGCTCCTTTTTAACTAATATGTGTTGTTTTAAAGCTCAGGTTAATGCAGGTCTCTGGAGGGGCTGATATTAAGCAGATGTGTTTTTTGGCTCCTGTGGATTCCCTAAGTGAGGCTAAATTAAATAGAGTACCACGTGTATCCTGGAAATATATTCCATTTTGATATAACCTATGACTTCAGAATTGGTTTGGAGAAAGGATTCAAGAAATGAGTACAAATCCAGGAAATCAGTGCAAGTGTAGAAGAGCAATGTGACACAAGTCAGCTTGGCACAGGATGTGAGCACCAGAAATCTGAATTTGACCTGGAAGACCTGCCATTTCTATATTATTAAAAGGATTGTGATGTTTTTAAAAACATCAAATTTTAAAATGCTTTTCAAAATGAAGTTCTCTTGAGTTCTTATAGCCAGAATGAAGGATGATTTATCTCACTTTTTAAAATAATTCATTTGTTGTTTTGTGGAATATTAGACTTTTTTCCTTGGGGGAAAAAACCCAAACATCTGAGATTAATTCTGTGTTTAACAGATTATTCTGAGATTAATTGCTTGTACAAACAATACCAAATTGAACCCTACAGATCAAAAACCAGTGTGTTCCCTGCGACAGAAGAATTCCAAGTGAGTTTTTAAACATTGAGGAAAATCTTGCTAGGGAGATAATTGTTTAATAAATTCAAGAGGTGGAAAATTTGAGCCACCAGAATGTGTTTTCTGGCAAGACTCTATAAAACACTCTGAAGACCACCTAATTTTGAGTGGGAAGCTGGCTGACGAGAGAACCCCAAATCTATTAGAATTCAGGAGGGTCCTTGGATAGACAGTCAATCCATCAGGCTGCCAAGGAGAAGAATACAGGTTCTGCTGGTGCCAAGGGAATTGTGGTGTTTAACTACACTGCTACTGAAGTTCTGAATGAAAGAACAGGCCCTGTTGAAACAAAAGAAGTATGAAACATTCTGTCTGATGTGTCTTGACAAGGCACTTGAGCAGTATTCAACACTCAAATTATTACAGAAAGAATTGGGTGATTCAAGAGACCTGAACAAGGAAAATACTGAATTAACTGTCATCTCTGATGAAGCAGAATGGAGCAGGCACTCCCATTTAAAGAAATATTATTAAAGTTTTCATGTAATGCCTCTCAGCTGCTTTTTGAATTCATTTTTAAGGACTTTGAGACTGTCCAAAAATGGGAGCTGCAGACTCCACTTCATTGTGTCACTCTCAAGTGCTTCAGAAGGTGACAGAAGTGTCACCCAGCCTCAGTGACTAATGCTTGGCTCTGCTCTGGGTTCCTGGGCTCAGCTTCTCCCTGGGCTGGCCATGGCCATGGCTACTTTACTGCAAGGGGCTTATTATGATTAAAAGGGTATCAGGGTGAGTGTTTTATCTCAGGACTGACCATGCTGCTATGCCTGGTGACGGGGCCCAGACATTTCCAGTAGTTCCACCCAAAAGCAGCTGTCCTTGCACAAAAATCAGGGATAATCATATGCTGGAGAGATGGAGTGGTTGAGCTGAGCTCCCTGCTGTGCCAGGACTTTTTAATTTGGAATTGCCAGGAAGGATGCAACTCCAACATGATTTTTTGTCTTGAAAACACTAAAACGAGCCAGAAACCACAGGCTTTAAGTGTTCCAGGCATTTTAATGATGGTGAAGGTCAAAGATAAAGAGCAGACTGTGGAAGTGAGGGGGTGTCAGAGACAAATTGTTATTTCCACTGAAGGAAGTGGAGCTCAGAGGGGGAGGCAGCAGGAGAAGGCAGACAGGCTGCAGGGAGAAGGGAGGCCTGCAGTCAGCACTAACAGAAATTACATTCCCAAGCATGGCTCCATCACTTTACTGCAGCTCAGAAAGTCCCAGGATCCTCCCATCCCTATAGTGACAATTAGAGGGGTTACAGAAAGGGGAAATGGAGCTTTTAGAGAAGGGGGCTCTGGGATATGGTGGTGCTGGGACAGGCAATTTCTCCTTGATTATCTCATCAGCTCCAGCTGGGAGAGTGGGATAAGACAGGGGAACAGGTAGTTCCTGACTCCCCTGGAAGAAGGTTTGTTGCAGTCTAAATCCTGGAGCTGAGAGGAGGGTACCAAGTGAAAAGCTCAAGATTTTTTCTTCATTTAGAGTAGTTTTTTGTTTGTTTTATTTATTGAAGGGTAAATGCCTTAGCTTGCACTGTGCTCTTGCAGGGCTTTTGGGTTAACAATAGGAGGTGTATTTGTGAAAGGTGCTGGTAAACCCTGGTGGCTGTGTGGAGCTCTTCCTGGGTGAGTAAATATTGTACTGGCTCATACTATGGCAACAGGAAAAATAGCAATACTTCAGCAAGCTCTCGCTCCTTGTTTGGGAAATGCAGCCCTCTTTGTGCTCAGTTAAAAGCAAACTTTAAAGGTGAAAGCTTTGTATTTTTTCTGTGTGGCTCTCCCAGAGACAGCATAAAAAGACATTTCCAGGTTTTTTTTGCCAAATCACTGATGCCAGTGATACTGGACTCATGTAGCTGGGGAGCAGGATCATTTACAAGAGCACAAATTCACTGTTTCTGCAAATTAACTGAAGAATTCTTTTGCCTTTGAAAATCAAGCATTGAGATAATATATTGGCAGGCAGGAAAGGGAGAAATTCATTTGCAGAGGCTCGCTAGGCTCAAGATAGAACTCCACAAAGCTGGGAAAAACAGGTTTCTGTGGCTCTGCTGAGTTCCTGTTAATTACTTAGCCAGACATGACCTTGCACAACTTCTTCAACACCAGGGACTAGGAGATCTTCTGTGGTAAACAGAGCCCATAATAACCCTGTTCTCTAATCTCTGTTTCTGTAGCTGATGCCACCCTTTATAAAAGTGTGTGTGTCTATATATATATACACACACACACACACATATATATATATACACACACACACATATATATACATATATACATATATATATATATCCCTGAGGCACCTAATTGAGAAATGGCTTTGTGAGGGAATAAGAACATTTAGGTTGCAGGAAGTAATTACACAGGCACAGGTTGACTTGTTTGATTACTGTTACATGCCAATATTGTTATCAGGAGACTGGCTGGGTATTAAAGCATTTCTGAGGGATTTGGGTGGGCATGGCACATTTGGAGAGCCTAGCAGAGAGTCCCTAAATCTCTGCTCTCTGTGAGCAGCCACAGCCCCGTCTCCCAAAGGCAGGGCAAGGCTTTGCTATCACTGAAATATCAGCCTCCTAAGTAGTTATTTTTGCCTCTCAAGCAAAGCTGCTGTGCCTTAGAGGGTGAAGGCAGGTCTGCTGATTCTTAATTGCCTCCTTCCCCAGTGACTTGGGAGATTGTTCTCTAACTGGCTGTAATTACCCTTTTCTGTAAGCTAACCAAAGTGCACTCTGCTTTCAGTGTTATGCTCATTATGTTATGCTCATTAACAGGATTCTGTTCAGTGGGTTAATGTATGCTGAGAATGTCCAGTCTGTAGGAACAGACTGATTTGTGTAGCAAGTGTTTGTGAGATACCCTGAAACAAATCTCTGCCAGGTTTGAAATGAAATCAATAATGTTGAGGACAGAGTATCTGTGGGTGCTCAAGTTGCAGGGTGGATTTATGTGTGAAACATTCACCTAAAAGGGGGAGATAAACTTTATATTGTCCCCAGAAGAGAGCTTGAGGAGAAGGTTGGTTCTGAGCCTGTGCCTGCAGAAGATTTCTCCCTGTAGTTGGTGTTTGTGGGGTGATTAATTGTGTAAGGTGAGGAGGGGATTTATCCTGTGAGTGGCACTTCTGGTGTTTTTGTGAGGAAAGTGGGCTGCTAATTTGGCACTGGAGAAGTGCGGGAAAAATGAAAGCTTCCCTTTGTACCCTGACTCAAACATAATGAATGAAAGAAGGCTCACCATGCCTTGCTTGAAAAAAAAAGCAATTAAAAAGGTCTGAATCCCAGGCAGATGTTTTTCCTTGTTATTGTCTAGATATTCAGCAGTGTGGACTGGTTGGTTTTCAGATGGATAAAGGCAAGCAGCACGTAAATATGATTCTGAATGCTTTTAACAGCATCCAGCTCTTTCTGCAGCCCCTGGATGTGGAGTTTTCTGCTGCGTCTGTGTAATGAGCACAGAAGAGTGGCTGCTGTGCCAAGCACAGCTGGAAAGGTTTGCCTGGCAATGTTGTTGACTGCTGGATAGTAATGGGGGTGACTTGGGTTTTTTCCTGCATAATGAGGTGATTCCAGTGAGAGCTCAGCTCTGAATCTCCAAGTGTCCCTGTGTGGACACTGCTCTGCTGGCAGTGTGGGCTCTTGAACTGCTGTGGAACAGTACCATTAAGGCTTCCTTAGTGCAGCAAACCATGTCAGAAAGACTCTCTCAAAAAGGTGCAGGCAGGAAGCTATTGCTGAAAAACTTGTTTCACAAGTGCATTTGGAGTGAATTTCCTCCTGTGTACGAGCCCTTGCTCAGAGCATTTCCCCATGTATTTCCAGAGAGAAAGCACTTTATTGCTGGGCTTGTGCACAGTGCTCAGATCTCTAAGGCACTAGGCACTCCACATGCTTGGTGCTCAGAATCAGCCCTGATGAGCATTCATACACCTGGTGTGGCTAATGCAATTACCCCAAGTGTTCTGATGTACAAAATTGTTTCAGTTGTATGTGAGACTACTGCTCTTGCTGGGTATTTGGCTACCACAATGGTCTGGAGAAGAGGCAAATGAATATAGAAATTGTAGAAATGGAAATAAGGGTTTGGAAATTAAAAAGAAATCTGCTTTTAAAAACAAAAGGCTTGCTTATTGTTCCTGAAAGTATTGGGTATTTGCAGGAAAAACCCTCCAGAATAAAGGCTGGAGAATGTGATAGTGCATGCTTAGGGATTCAATTAATGTCTGAATATGATTCCCACATGTGGAAAATGACAAGAACTAACTGTCATGCTGCTGAGCTCTGTCAATTCTTTCCAAGCTGCACACATCTTTGAGAATTACCCTGAACAAATTTAATGGTGTCCCTGGATACAACAAATCAAGAAAATAAGTGTGGAGGAGCCCCCAGTGAGTAGTCTGTGGGCCTTTCACTCTGTCAGATGGTTATGTCACTTGCTCAAGTGCATGCTGTGCTTCCACCCTGTAACTGGTAACTTTAAATGCTTACCTGCTAGTCTGGTAATGAAAATTATCCTGCTAACTCTTAGGAGTCATGCTGGGGCTGTGACTTCTTCAGGCTCTTTTTTTTCCTTTTGCTCTTTTTGGGTTTTGTAAATGCAGTGATGGTGAGGTTTTAAAAGGCAACCGTCTTGTACTGTTCTGGCTACTTGACAGCAATAGTGAGAGAAATAATACAGAACAGGCCTGTAGAAGATATTATATATGTGCAAGATATTATATATGTGCAACATACATGTGTATGCAAGTGCACATGTACACATCCATAAGTGCATCTCTCTGCATGTATATGGGAAAAATGGCTTTTAATCTCAGGCTGTGGTTTATGTATCTGCTGACTGCACTTGTGCACTTCCAGCCCTTACCAGGAAAAAGAGCTGCTCAGCTTTTTCAAGCTTTGCCTCCTTTTAAACCCCCATTAGCACACACCCATGTTTGGGATGGTAGCCTCCAGTTCTTGCCTTACCTTCACATCGTTGATGTTCATCCTCGTCCCCTCCTTTCCCACGAAGATGTCATCAATGTCCACCAGAATGTACCTCTCCAAGGACAGCATCAGCTTCTTCCCTGACAGGAAGGAGATGGCGTCGATGAAGATGAGCTTGTGGAGCCAGAAGGTCAGGTTGTTCCCAAAGAGGACTCTCTGGATGCCATCGTGCAGGCCCAGGTCCTGGATGACAGTCGCATGGAGAGCAGCGCGGGGCAGCGAGGCCGGGGTGGGCCTGGCTGGCTGCAGCTCGCCCAGCAGCACGGGCTGGTAGGTGGAGTGGTTGAACTGGAACACCGTCCAGTCCTGGCCAGGCAGGGGGCCCTGCTCCAGCCTGGGCGCTTTTGTGATGCGCAGCAGGGGCGAGCGAGGGTTCACCACGCAGTCTCGCAGCGCCACGTTGTTGTACAGCTGCAAGGGCAGCCCTTTCAGCCTGCTGCTGGGGGAGCTGTTCTCGTTGGCTTTATGAAAACCAATTATGCTAACACTGTATTCCACACAGTATTTTTCCAGAAGCTCTCTATTCCACGAGTCCATGGACACGTACTTTAAAATATTCTCGTATATAACAATGGTGTACTTCCCTCTCCCGTTGTCTGTGAGAGGGGGAATGTCCCCCTTGGCTGGTGCAATGGCCATGTGGTACTGAAACTTGCTGGACTCGAGGATGGCTATGATGTCTTGCCCCAGCTGGGAGTACTGGCTTTCCACAAACAGGAGCACAGTGGGATCAGTCCTAGAGGGATCAATTGGCTTAGGTGTTCTCAGCTCCGCAGACCTGTAGGGCAGAAGCTTGAGGTCCTCGCACTCTGCTTGCCCAGTGCTTTCCACGAGGGCCATTTCCTGCTTGTAGCCAGTGTAGAGGAAATAGGCGGAGATGACAATACTTGCCAAGCAGAAGGTGGCCAGGAGAATGACCAGCATTCGGAAGCTTCTGCGGAGCTTCCCGATGAGATTCATCTTTGGCAGGGCTTCCAGCTCCTGCTGGACTTAGCACTCTTCCAGATGCGCCTCCTAATGTGCCATGGGAATGAGGAGTTGCAGAGGTGCCCTTTCCAAGGTGTTCATGTGACCATTGCAGTGCATTTATGGGGTGTTTGGGGAGGCTGTAAGGCTGTCGGAGCGGGAAGTCAAAGGATCTGGAAAGACAAATTGGCAGAGGTTTTCTCAGAGAGCAGCAGCTGCCAATAATCAATGAAGAGGACTCTTAACATTATCTGCAACAAGAAGTAAAAGAAGAGTAAGTAAAACAAAATCCATAAAGCAATTAAAACCACACATTAATAAGGCCAGTGATTGGTATTGGTAATGTGAGTAAAGAGGGAAGTTCCTGAGTAGTTCAAGGAGCACTCAGTGTCACTTTCTTTCTTGGTGCATTAAAATAAGCAGCATTAAACAGTTCCTCCGTGTTCTTAGGATACAGAAATGAACTTTGAAGAAAACTTGTTGAGGATGTGTATCTCCTTATCTGCTTTTCTTATCTAAAATGCATCATTGCTATTGCAGATGGGAACAATGGAAGATTTTAGGGGCAAAATTTGGACCAAGTCAATCTTTGATAAATCTGGGAACATATTCTGCATCAAATTCAAACTGCATAAGGGATAAATTCTGTGTTGGCTTGGAAAACTAATGTGACCAAAGTGAAAGACATGACAGGAGCTTGAGGAGAGATTTGTAGGGCTTTCTCTGCAGTTTCCATTCTGCAATTGGAGCGAGCAGAGTTCATGGTCCGGTTTAGGAACTATAAAGATTCTGTGGGGATTTTCCAAGTGAATGAGCAGGCTGCTACTAATGTGGGGTGCAGCTGTGCTTGGCTCTGCCTCCCCCAGGGATCAATGGGAGGTGCTGTGTAGCAGGAGATGTACCTCAAGGAAGCTGTTTTAGTGCTAGGTGGGCAAGTAGGTGCTGTGTGTGCTAGTCCATGGCACCTCTGGCTGAAGCCCTCAGCCTCTGGTCTGCCCCTGTGTGCATGAAGTATAGGGTGCCTAAACCTCATTGCTCTGAAGCCCTTGTGCAATTCCGCCTAAGTTCATGAGAAATTGCCACTGGTAACAGTAAACCCCATGACTCAGAGACAGTTAAAGCTAACTAAATAAATAGCCCATGCTGCTCTATGGATTTAAGCAGGAATTAACATCTTTGTGAATTATTGATATTGTTTGTCTGTTGGAACAATGTGAGACAGTAAACAAGGAACGATTTTGGAACTGCTGGGAAGAAATGCTTTTTCCAGGCAGATCCTTCCAGTTGACGTGTCCTCTTCCATTAACTCAGATTACACTTTTGACTTGTGTTCTGAAAACTATTCATTCATCCTAAGGTTTGTACCTGAACCTGGGAAATGCTTGTAAGAAGCATTTAGAAAGAACGAGTTTGTTTTCTGAGACCATTTGTGACTCTGGCGGGTTCAAGCTCTTATCTGATTTACCTTCCTCAGTTGGCAGCTTGGAAGGAGATATTGATACCCCTGGACTGTGGGGTGTTCCAGAAGTGATCCTGTTGTGTCACACAACTGGCGAAGAGGGGAGTGAGGTAGGGACAGAAATAGGAAACCTCTTCTGCATTTACTCATTTCTTATGTGTGAGAGAACAAATGTAAGAGGAATCACAGCTACCATTAGGAAATTGAAGTTGTCCTGATAATCTTAAGAGTATTTGCCCTGCTTTGGTGCTTCCCTTGTTCTACAATTGTCTGCCTGCTGGGATTTCACTTCTTATTAAACCTCCAATTAAGATTCCTTCAAAAGATAACACTGGATCAAGTGAAGCATTCTCTGCAAGACAGTGTTGGAGTTTGGGTGACATTGAGGACTCACTCAGGGCTTTATCAGATCAGGACTCCTGCTCTCCGTGAGAGGGGCAGCCTCCAGGGCTGGGTCATGTGTCCCCCACAAAGAGGTGACTGCAAAAAGCCTGTTCGGTCAGCACCAGACAGGCAGGTGACTGGGAAAGAATCTTGAACTCCCGCTCGCCGGGCTGTGCATCCTCGGCTTGCTTTGGGCACTAGAGGGCAATCGCTTCTTGCTTTTGCGAGGCAGCACCGGCTCTCCCCTCGCTCCGCGGCCCTGCCTGCGGCCACGCTCCCGCCAAAAGGCTTCGCAAATCCCCAGGGCACGTAAAACACCTTAATTAAGACTCCCATGTTTAAAATTAAATAAAAGCCAGGAGTTCTGCTCGAAGAAATGTGCCGCTGGATCACCCTGAATGCTTTGCAAATCTTCCAGCCTCCACCTGTGGCACAAGGGAATAGCTTGTGAGAAGACCTAAAATGGCACGGTTTTTCTTCAGTGTTTGGCCCTGCCGGATCTCCTGGGTACTGGTATTGCAAGCTGTCAAAACAATAAACTTCACGAATATTACAGCTTGTGTTACTAAAACAGGAGAAGCCCCTGACTTTATACTAGTCAAAACAAAACTATGGTCTTCATCCCTAATTATTTCCTCCCAATAACACTGGTAAAATCTCATTGAGATAAAATATTAATAATCAGATTTCATGTTAGCTACTATCTGTTGTATGTAGACATTATAATTAAGTGCAAGTATTCCCATTTCTTGAGATGTATAATTACATAAAATTGATAAAGAATTTAAACCTGCATAAGGAAACCTGGCATTGGAACAGACCTTTTTTAGTCTACCCATTGTTTTTCAACTGCTCTGTTGAACTGATTATACTGTTCAGTAAAAAAAAAGAATGGTGTGAGGTAATTAAAGGTTATGAAAATAAATCAGCTAAATTAGCCATTAGTGGAACTTTCTCCAAGGCATAATTGGAAGTTAAGTGCCATTTGTGCCTTTGAAACTCTCCTCCTGAAAGTTCAACAGCTTTACATTCACTTCAGAATTCAACTCTCTTCGGAGAGTTCCTGTGCTAGATGAATTTGAGCAACATGAAAATAGGCCATATTTCATAATTAGTGTTACTTATGGAGTTTCATTTTGGTAACTGGTATTTGAGGTCCTGTGCTCCTGTGGTCACTGATGAGCATCCACTGATTCTCCAGGGAGGTAAAGGCCAAAGCTGGGCACATTTGGTTGAGGAATCAAGGCTGCACTCATCCAGGGCTGGTCCTTCAATAGATCTTGTCCATTCAGCTGATTTCCTCCATGTGGGGCCTTGGCCCAGCAAGAGCAGAGCACTGTGGTACAGCTCTGTTGTGATGCCAGACACATCTGCAGGGACTCTAATTTTTCTTTAATTCAGGCAGCTGAAGAAAAATGGAGGTTTAAAAATTGCTGTCTCCTTGCTAAATAACACTTCCTGCTTGTCCGCAGAAAGGCGTTTGATGGATGACTAAAGCGTGCTGTTCTGAAGATGATTGATTGGGAGATTAGGACTTGACTATTTAAAACTGATGGCACGACAGCCAGGAGAAGCAGCCCCCTGGTAATGCCATGTGGTAGCTGTGCAGCAGGAATTCAAGCTGGCTCCTCGTGGGCCAGCTCCCACGGGCACAGCTTCCCCCAGAGCTCGGTGCCTGAGCCAGCACACTTGGTGTGTGGGCTGGGGGAGCTCCTCTTACCTCTGATCATGGTAGGCAGAGGATCTCTGAGCTCCTTGAGCTTGTGGGAAGTAGAAATATAGATATGAAGCCATCAGCTGTGCTGGCTCACCCTGAGGATGGAGCTAATGGGCTTGACATCTGCAGTGGGTTCAGAGCAGCAGGACCCTGGTTGTTCCACAGCACTGTGGCCATTCCCAATCTCCTGTCTGCATCATGGTGCACTGCTGGGAGCAATTGACCTGGAGGCAGGCCAGAGCTTTCCCTTCCTTATTCTGTCATAAATCAGAAGTCAGAATGTCTTTATTGTCTATATATAACACTTCCCTTTAGGCTAAAAACCTAATGTAAAGCCTTTCCTTTTTCTTTCTAAGCTTGTATGACTACTGTCATTTACTACCAGCCCAATGAATTATGACAGCTGCCTTGCTGCTCCTTGCATGGGACTCCTCATTTATTACAGAAACAAGCAGCCTGATTTGAGTGATAAATGACTCCTGGTGACCATTTGCAAAAATTCAGGGTTTCTGTTCACTGAGGAAGGAGAAAAAGAGCATTTTTCTTTTCTTTCTCTCAGCAAAGTTTCCAGGAAATTTTTTGGCTGAGCTCACAAAACTTACATCCTCTTTGGAAGTAATTTTTTTTTCCAACTTAACCAAGCTGCAATGTGTTTTGTGTTTGTAAATGTGGCTTTGCCTGAGAGGGGTGTCAGTACCAGCTTCTCATAGCCCATCACAAGGTATTAGAAAACTCTTCTTACCCAGGATAAGGCCAGCTTCTGAGCTGATAAGGGCTGGAGAGTTCTGACTTTTATTTTATCATTTCTGAGTGGAGAGGCTGCTCAGTACTTTCACCTCTTTTGTTTCTTTTCAATGCATAATCATGTGTAAGTTAAATGCCCAATTTTTTGGTGTTTTCATCTGCTTGATCAAGTCTATATTGCACACGTAATCTTGTGTGATTTCAGAAAGCTAAATGATGCCAGAGGGTGAAGTCAATAATCAATGAATATAAAGCAAAGAGTTTGAAATACTTCAACTTGTGCACTTGATGAAAGCTGGTGTGATTTTTTTTTTAGCATGAAACAGTACTTGGAAGGGAGCTGTTTGACCCTTCTGACTTCTATTTCTCTTTGGCTTTGAGCTTTTCCAGATGATTTCAGAAGGTGGTGAAAAGGCTCCCTGGTGGAGCAGTGGTTGGAGGGTGATTTGCAGATGAGTTTTGCTCATAGGGATCTTCTCACACCTGTGCACATCCTTTGGTTCCCCAGCCCAAATGTGACATTTCATGTGGCTTAGCTCCTTGCAGAAATGTGTTTTAAGGCTGAGCCAGACCACCCTTGTGCTGAGTGTTGCCTGATGTTCAGCCTCACCGCTTCCTTCTTGTGACCCATTAACTTCCAGCAGTCCCACAGTCATTTGGACCACCCAGAAATCCCATAAATATCCCATCTGGGATGTTTCAGTGAGGCCTCCTCCAAATGGAACCATTTATGGGTCTCTAATGTGTTGGTAGTTCTGAACATAACGAGTAGTTGCAATATTTCCTCAGGAATTTCTGACTCATGCCTTCTCTGGAGTGTCAGGTGTGGAAGCTCCCAGAAATCAGTAATTAAGGTATAGTCTGAGGAGAACGATGCATGAAGAGAGAACCTATATATGTGTTTTCTGTTTTTTGACAGAGTGGGTCTAGTGATCATCCCAACAGATAAGTGTTAGTGACCACACTCACCCTCTGAGCAGCTCCAGATGTTGTGTGGTGGTACCAAAATTATCACAATACACATGATATTTTGATGTCACAGGCAAAGCATCTTAACTCTCAGGGCAGACTTAATTTCATGATTATTTTAAATATACCTTCTCAATGCATTTTCTAATGAATGTCTCTCTAGCATGAGTGATGGTGTTAAGATCTACCACGTCTCACCAGTAACTCACCAAAAATTCAAAAAGCTAAACAGCATTAAAGGGATCAAGCCTGGCTTTCCCAAGGTCACTCAGACACCCCGTGGCTGAGCTGGAAACAGCAGCCCCTTGCATGATGCCCTTCAGCAGCTGTTTCTTGATGTGTGTAGGACAGCAAAAGGCTGAGAAGGTGGTGTTGAGAGATGATCTGAAGGGCAGCAGCTTACTGCCAAAGCCACGATGACAGAACCAAAATGCCAGGGCAGGGAGTTGGGGCTGCAATCAGATGTGTGTGCCCTGCAGGATTGAGTCCTTGCTTTGCTTTCCTGGTGGAATTACTGGAGAGGGCAGTGGAATCACCACACTGTCAGTGCCCCAGCCCAGGGAAGCACAGGTGAATAAAAGCAGGCTTTGCATGGTGCTCTGAAGCAGCCCACAAAACATTGCCCTGCTTGATGCAGCAAATCTCCTGCTCTCGCTTGGTTAATGGCTCTTCATCACTTTTCAGTTCATAGTTTAATGCTCCAATGGAAGCCAATTTGAATTCATTTAACTCTTCAAATAAAACTTCTGTGAGACGCTGTATCAGATGTTTTATTGTAGTCCATCTATTCTGGTACTGTTTTCCCCTTTCCTAAGGCTGTCAATTAGCTATCCAGTTCCAAGAGAATGATTTGTGCTGTGAACTCAGCTGAGACACAACATTTGTGCGTAGAATGGTTGCCTAACTAGGACTCCTAAAAGTCAATTAATGCAGTAGCCAAACTCTGTATGTGTTGCTTGATTGGGTAGACAAGCTAAGCCATTTAAAAAAAAATTGCTAAAAACCTTTCTTATAGTTCTATTAGAACCAAGTAGCTGCAGATTTTCTGTATTGATTTTGAAAATTTACCAAGGATTATAGGTTTATGAGTGATTACTAAAACTTTACTTTTCCAAAAAAAAGAGATATAGTCCCAGGCTCTGGAACAGCCTGTTAGAAGCTGAACTATTCGGTCTTTATGGCTTTTTTTCTTTTAGTAGTTAATTGTTTCCCACACTTTGTTGTCCTATTGCTTTTCTGGGAGCTAAAAATGTTTGCCACCATGTGAGATAATTAAAATGTGTCCACTCTTATACCAATGCCAATATATTTCACTGAATAACATGTTTTGTGGTGTCTGTATCCTGTCACAGGGACTATTTGTGAGCAAGTCAGATGTGGTCACATCTGTGCTAGGAATTAAAAGGAGGCCACTAACTTATTTCAGAGGGACTACTGCTGTCACATAGTAGTGATCTATTGCTACTGCAGAGGAAGTCTATTTAAACCCAGATAACAAAGACTTTGTACTTAAATCTCTCATACAGCACGTTTGCCACATGAAATTTAAACAGGGCTTTATTCTGAGTTTGCTCAAGCCCAGTTCCAGCCAGTCAGAGACAGTTTTCAAGCTCTGTGTACATTGATTCTCATTAGAACAGCTTCCCTTTTTTATTCTTTGAGTAGTTTCTGCTGGAGTCCCCTATCCCTATCTTTGTCCTCACTGGCTGAAGGATTTGGTTATTGTTGAGAGGATTTGGTAGAAAAAGAGGAAGACACAGAGTTTGGTCCCACCAATCTCTGATCAGAGCAGATGTGAGGGCTGGAGCATCATCCAAGCCCCCAGTCCTGGTGACAACCTGGCAGGGCTTGGCAAGTAGTGGCTTCCAAGCAAAACGAAGCAAGGAGAGTAAATGAAGCCAGGGTGACCCTCCACGTGTGCCTACTTTTTTTGTGTATGTGTGTGCTTCTTGGACTTCCAAACACCTTCTAAAGGGGAAAATTCAGTCTCTTCCACCTTGCTCATAAATACTTGCATTTAGCACTGCTTCTGTTGCATGGCAACTGGGGAGCGGCAACTTAAGTTTATAATATCTCTCCTGTCTCTTCCTAGTCTTGGTTCTACACTAGGTTCTAGGCAGTCCTCCAAGAAAATTTTGAGTCTTAGGACCAGTTCTTTACAGGCAAGATCAGCTTTTTTGTGGGGACCACTTAGGGCTGCACACATGACTGCTGTCAGTAAACCTAATCTAGACAGAGAAATGTGGTCATGTAACAAAAATACTACAGTATCCAAGAGACTTTCCCTTTAATGTACTTAAGTGTTGCAGACAAGACAGTCAGAGGAAGTTTTATGCAAGATGATGAACACAAATTGAAATTCTTACCTTGAAATGACTGGAGAAGTACTGTTTGCCTATCAAGAGTAAAAATGTTTTATGGTGAAAAAGTAAGGCAGGGAATAGAACCTTTGATTTCTGTCTCTGCCACTATCATGCTTTGCCCTCTGGAGGCCAATGATTTTTTTCAGTATTTCATTTTCCCTGTCTTTGTTGAGGGAATACTAGTCTTTTCTATCTTTACATGGGCATTAGCTGTAAAATGCTCTAAGATTATTTATGTTTGGTTTGGATGTGTATAGCAGGGATATTGCAAAGTGTGCTTTTGGGAAAGCCAGTGCAAAATTCATGCTTTCATGTGCAGGCAAATGTATTTGCTGTGCTTGCTTCCTGTTTCTTCTTTTTTGTTGTACCCTGGTTAAATTCCTTTGTGTTTATTCCTGCCGCTGCTTTATGGGGTTTCTCTGAGAGGAGCCACTTTGTCAGCCAAATGAAAGATCTCTGCGGAGATTTCTGGTGTGTCATCTATGACCTATAGATACTGTTTTGCTCTTGGTTCAAAATACAAACAAATGTTTCCTTTTGAAAGATCTATTCTTTGTTTTGTCTAGATAAAGTTCAATTTGGAAATGACACTAGTAGGATAAGGGTCCTGCTTGGGAATTGAAGGGATTTTTTTGTTGAGTCACGCTCAGCTCAGAGACTGGAACTAGAACTAATGCCATTAGAGCTCTGTGATGGAATAGAGAGGCTTTGATTAACCTCTTGCTTTCATGAAAAATCTCTGTTTATTGAACTACTGAGGCATTAACTGATTGTTGAAGGGGCAGAGTGTGGAATAAAAAAAAATCCAAACGGTTGTCAGTCTTTCTGAACATAGTGCCTCTGAATCAGGCTGGAATTGTCTTTACATCCCTGTCCTCCTCTCCTGGGGGCTGAATGTATAACTCCACTTGGTTTTCAAAAACAATCTCCAGGGCGTATCATGGACAAGGAAATCCAGCCTGGCTTTCTGGGTTATGGAAGGGGCTGAGAAAATTGTGTCTCATCATTTGACACAATATCTTGTAATCCATAAAGCTCAGGTTTAGGTAACTCTATATACGTAGAGACTTTATTTTCTGCCTGAACACAAATATGTTTTTCCATGGGGGAGAAAGCCTTTTGGGAGGTCCTTCAGTTAAAAATCTGAGTGTGCGGAATGATTGCCTGTGGTTGATGCAGGCACATGGAGCTTGCACCAAGGCTGATGGGGAGTTAGTCTGATGGGAGCCTGTCAGGTGTTTGGAGGCATGCATGGCTCACTTTGCTTGCTGTGTGCACGCTGGATATGCCAGAATTCTCTTAGTCTTTAATTGTGATTTTTGAGGTACAAACAATGGTACCATGCCCTTCTGTAGGTGATTAATTCACCAGGACGCTGATGCATAGTTCCGCTCTAAATGGCAGGACACTAAGGGGGCAGAATAGTGGAGCCATTTAAAATTGCACCCCAAATAAGGTCTACAGAGTAGTAATAACTAAAAATGCCCTATAGTTATACCAGCTATTTAGGGCGATGGAGTGCAGGTAGTCTGGCAAAATATCAAGGCAGCGGGCCCTGCTTTTTTTTTTTTTTGATTTAAATTAAAAAACCCTGAGAAGCTCTGAGGGCTTTAAAATCAAATGTGATCAATAAGTCTAATTTCTGTATCTTACCTAGAAGCCTAGAAGAGTGCATTTTTATCTCATTTCCAAACATTTCTCTGTGAATCACTGACCAGCTGCCCTCCCTTCTGGTGCTTTTAGGGTGTGATCTATACCCCAGTGAGAGAGATTAAATTCAGGAATACCCTGAGGGTCTGGAACTTGAACTCTGGCCTCCTCCTTGCACAATATGGTCCCATGGAAAAGGACAAGATGTTGGCTGGAACATCCCCTGGAAGTAGAGCACAGAGGAGATGGGTGCATATTTCATGACAGACTGCCTTAACCTTCCAAACAGCCGCCTCTTTTACAGCCAGCAGCTACTATTAATTATTTATCAGGACACTTATTTATACACTAAAAACTAAATTCAGTCCTTTCAGTGGAGCCTGGCAGAGTGTGGGCTGTAATAAGTAGCTGTGGATAGTCTTTCAGGAGGGGAGGTTTTGTGCAGAGCTCTGCTCATGGGAGAGCCTGTCCACATGATTCTCTCTGCTGTTTGTGCCTAGTACTGATATTTACATGTGGGAGATGAAAACCCAGCCATTAGTAAGAGTCTGGAGCTGTGGGGCATCAGCCTGATCCCCCTTGGCCAGGTTTAGTAAGGAGAGTTCTTAAGCCACCAGCATCCAAGGAGGAAGAGGGAAATCCCTTCCTTTGTGCTTCCTTCCTCATGAGGAAGCCCACCCTGCTCTGGCTTCTCCTTCTGTGTTTGCTCTGGCTCTGTAAAACCCATCCTTGCAGCAGAGGAGGGAGGATGAATTTGCTCCCTTTGCCTCCACTTGGGGAGAGCAGCTGTGACCCCTTCTATAGCCAGAGGGAAGGGAATAGGTTTTAATATTTCTCTGTTCCTTTTGAATTGAGTTCAAATGGCCATCCATGACTTGTGGTGCCAATGCGTTTTCCTCATCAAATACTGACATGGTTTCTACACTGGTGTGCTGTTGCCATGTAATTCTGCTGGCATTGCTGTTTAGGTAAAATATTATTATTTTTCTATAGCAACTGTTAGTTTCAGTAGGAATTCCAATTCCATTGTAATTATTAGAGACAGTGGTTGTAATAAATGTTTAGGATTGACTTGCATGATTTTCATTTTCTTCCAGCACCTGATGCTTTTAATGGCTCAACTTTTCTAATTTGAATGTTGACATAGATGGAGAATTGATTCTGAATTTCTATCTAGCACTCTTCTGGGTGGCTTACTGTGGTGGGGGACATTGCTTTAGCATCTCAATAGGAGAGAGAGACTTGTTGCTGTGAGCCGTGCCTTCTTCAGCCTATCTCAACATGGGAGACAGGACTCTTTGATGTTCCACCCAATTTCCAGCAGAGACCCTTCTTCTCCCCAAGAGTCCAGCCCTTCTGCCTGCTCTAATGGTCCTCAACCGCATCCCAGGCCTGAGAACAAGGGATCTGATGGGCTGCCCCCATACACTGTGCTCCTTTACATGTGCAAACGGTTTCAACCCAGGCTCCCCTCCCTTTGGGAAGTGTGGAGAGCCCTTGGCTCTCACCCTAAGCTCAATGCCCTGTTCCTGAAATGACTCCCCAGGCTGGGCCAAGTGCAGCTTCCTGCACAATTCCAAGGTAACCTTTCCTTCAGCCATCCAGACCCTGGCTTCAGTGCCTTGCTGCTCTCAGCCCAGGAGTTGCTTTGTTCAGAAAAGCCAATGGTGCAGGTATGGAAAGCAGTTTCTTGGATGCACCTATGGAGCTGCAGAAAGAGGGTTGGGATTGGATACTCTTTAAGGTCCCTCCCAACCCAAACCATTCTTAGATTCTGGGATTATGGAAGCTTTGCAAAGCAAACACTTGATGGAAGCAAACAGCAGATTATTCATGCAGCTAAAGCTCAGCCATCCTTATGGTCATAGAGGCAGTCAAAGCAAAATTGTTTGTGGGCAAATCAGGATGATTTGGAACAGAAATGATACTTTTTTTTTTTTTTTGGTAGAAGTTCATGATATGGCTTCCTTTACTGCTTGTAGAGAAATGATGAATCTTTTTCTGGGGACATAGAGTTAAATGCAATTTTTTGTTTATCTAACTGAAAACTCATAGTCAGAACTAATAGGAACTCATCAGCATTTTCTGTGCTCAGTATTGCCATGGGTTTGCAATATATGGTCACATTTTCCTTAAAGTATCTCATTACACTGCTGGGATAATTCCTGTACTGCAACCTTAAAAAAGCCCATCTTTACTATTAGCATATTTTTATCCTGCTCATAGTGAGTATGGCAGTTGAACTCTAGAGCAGCTCATGATTCCTGCACGGTGCTAAGGCTGATCATGGCCATTACAGAGAGTGATACAGCAGATATCACAGCCTCTGAACACCCATAAAGTTTTAATAGGACTTGCAGAACTTGACAGTGTGAGTTAATAGGGTGCTCAGGCTGAAAAGGACTTGTATGTGGTGTGTGTGTGTGTGCAAGTGGTCAGTCACTGAAGCATCCTGTTCTCTGCTGAAATGTAACCCTTTGAATTTGATTTACTCTCATAAAAGGCAAGTTAGAGGAGCATTTCCCCAGCCTTGGAGAAGAGAGTGGTATCAACAAGGCATGAAGATACTCTGCTTTCAATTCTGAGGCTTTCAGACATTAGGCATCTATTATGAATCCAAAAAAGGCCATGTTCTGGGGAAATGGCACAAAACCTGACAGACAGCTGTAAACTTGTGCACAGAGCAGTGGCATGAGGAACCATCTAACCCAGCTGAGCAGATCATAGGGTCTGATTGATAAGATTCAGGAGGGAACTCAAAGCCAAGAATTTCCTTAGTTAAATGGACTTGGCAGTTCACAGCCCACCCCAGCCCCTCCTTTAGAGCAGCATTCCCAAAAGCAAGGCAGGCAGTGCAGCTTTAGGGAGGGGAAAAGGTGCATGGGGAGAGTGCACAGACAGGATGGGGCAAGACAGGGAGCCACCTGGAAATGTTGCCAGTTATTAAAACTTCGTGAACAAGGAGATCCTGCTGTCCTTGCACAGGCTGAACATTTATGGCAGGTGGATCGTGATTCAAGCTACTCAAGAAATGGGGTGAAAATGAATTACTTATCTTTTATCTTGTTCTCTGAGAGCATTCACAGCTAGGAGAGGGGGAGTAACCTGCTACAGGGGGTAGGCCAGATTCTGCAGCATTGATTCACACAGAGGGAAGGAGGGAGGCTTCAGCCAATATGAATGAGAATGTGGAAAACTAATGTTTTACTAACAGGAGTTAGTAAAAAATGACCTGGTAAATTCCCTGGGGAAAAGAGAACTTCCTGAGTGTGGGGTTTTGTTGGTATGTGTGGTTAGGACAGTGCAGGGCTTGTGGGAAGAGACTTCTTCACCTTTGAGCATTTTCCTGTGTGTGAAAGGAAAGGAGTGACTTAGAGCACCCAGCAGCCGTGACTTAGAGCCCCTGTGCCAGCTGTGGGATAAAACCCCTGGGCTGCTGCTGGACTGGGCTCTGGAGCATCTGAAGAGCCCACACTGATTCCTTCAGTTTAGCTCTTACTGCCTCTAACAATCCTTGCTTCCACTCTATAAATGATCATGCTGTTTAAAAAAAAAAGGTTTCAGACAGATATAGTTTGCTATCAAAGTGCTGGAAGAGAGCAGATCTGTAGGTTTTGGCTTCCTCACAGTACAATTACTCTTACTTTGGTGCAGATTTAATGTATCTCCTGGAAAGCTTCTACCAGGTCATTTTAGTCCAGTAGTTCTGCTGGACTTTACTGGATGGTAGCAAAAAAGGCAAAGGATGTGGAGAAGACTAAAGAAGCAATTGTATCTTTTTTTCCCCCTCATCTAACTTCCCGTGCTCTCCCTTCTGTGGTCTTTCATGCATGTAGGCCGACAGCTGTTCCCCTTGGGAACAAGATCCCTTTGAATCAGGGGCACTTGCATGGCAAAGACTATCTCATCCCAAACTTCCAAATAATCCTTGGGATGCCAGGCTCCAGGCAGCTTTTGGAAGCACTGTGCAGAGGTTCCAGGCAGATCATTGGGCACACTCTGGGTATTTGTACCTGCTCTGAGTGTAGGCACTGCCCGTGTGCTGGTGTGAGTGTATGCCCACAAGCAGAGGTTGAGAAGCTGAACAGCTTACCTAGAGAAGAATTTCTTTCCTGGTGTGCAGCAAAGAGACTCCTGCTATTCAAAGCTCTTCACAGGGCTCCAGGTGAACCAGACAGAGTTCTCAGTTGCCAGCAGCTCTCAGCAGCATCCCAGGAAGGCTCCTCTTGCTCCGGCCCCAGCCACTGAACTCCACCGGCACAATCACATCTCATTTGTACGCAGCCTGTCCTTTCAGAGCGAGCAGCCAGCTGGAACGATTCAAACCTCTGCTCAGCACAGCGTTCCAAATGCAGCTTCCTTCCTGGGCACGGGGATGACGCCGGGGAGCCGCCAGGCTCCGGCAGAAAGGCTGCGAGAACTCTGGGATCAGCCCAGGAGCCGCTGCTCGCGGTCCTGCCGCCGGCGCCGCGCTCCGAGTGCCGGAGCCAGCCTCCGGCTCCCGCGGATCTCCGGCAGCAGCGAGGCGGCTTCGCGGGGCTGCGATTGGCAGCAGCGGCCGATTCCTGCCGCTACTCAGCCCGCAGACTTGCAGGGACTCGGAGCTGCTCTGATGTCATTCCGGCCGAGGGGGGGATGCTCGGCGAGGACGCCGCGGCGGAGGCTGGTTCGGAGATGAGCTGTGTTCCTCTCCCGCCGCCCCGATGGATTCCGCGCTCCGCGAGGATTTGCATCATCTGTCATCGTGCGGCTGGACCACCTCCCCTCCTGCCCGCCCCAAATGCGGGAGGGAAGTGCCTCTTCCAGCTCCTGGTTTTACACCTGGAGCCTGCAGCGGAAAGCCTTGGAGCAAGGCAAAGTTGGCAGAGTCATTTTTCTGGCAGGAGGATGCTTGTGCCCCCAGTGCCCCCCATCACTTCTCCTGTCTCCAGGCACTAAAAAAAGAGGCTTAACAAAATCCCAGCACTGGAAGGCTTTTGGTTCCTACTCTTGTTAGGTCACTGATAAGATCACCTGGTACAATAAAAGGTGGGTTTAAGTGCACAACCAAAATCAAGGAGGAGTCACCCAGCAAATATTCCCTGGCACCAGCGAATATTCAGTGCCTGGAGATGAAAAGTATTTTCTTGTTCTATGTGACACAAGTTCCACCTATTTGTTGCATAATTTCTCATTAAAATCCTTCATTTCATCCAGCTGGAGACAAAACCAACCTCCACAGCCAAGAAACATGATTGCTACGTGACTTCAAATTATATTACAGAGGCAAAACTAAACACTTTCTATATTAAAAGAATTAGATTTCATTCCAATCTAATTTTCAATTTTTGCCAGCTTGACATCTTTCACTCCAAAACTGTTCTTTGTACAATACACCTTGGAATTGAAATTCAGCCAGTTCTGTGCAGCAAATGTGAGGAGAAAACAGTTTTGTTCAAGGAGATGGGAACAGACCCGATCTGAGATGATGAATGATGCTGTAAACTCAGATTTGAATCATAGGAGGGTCAGCTCAACCTTTTGTGTTTCCAAAGCAGCGTGAATAAATGGTGTTCCATGCAGTTCAGCATTTACATCCTTCAGCTGGGACCTTCTACATGAAGAGCTGTTTGCTCTCTGTGAATATCCAAGTTTCAGAGATGGTAGAGATTCTGAACTGGGGACTAATTGATTCCTTCTGGCTAAATTGGAAACTGAGGGAAAATTAAGATTCAAACCACTGAGTAATTTCCTGCAATTCCTAATTACAAAGCACTTGCTGAGAGATCTTTAAAAAATGCCTTGCACCTATGGCCCAGCTCTGGATTTGGGATTTGTTTTCCAAAGACTGTTGGGAATGCTGGGCATGGAGATCCCATTGCAGCTGGGTGGTGAGCAGGTGCCTCCTTGCATTCTATGTGAAGGCCAGAGCTTTGGTCAGGCTGCAAACTAAAACAGCCAAACTGAGTTACAGAGTCTCTTCCCAACACGAGGAAATCTTCTGGTGCAGGTTGTCTGAAAAGTGCCAGAGCTTCCATTGCTTATCTGATGGTGTGAAAAGTCCAGTTTGTTGCTCTTGGTACTGCTGTCCTTGGCTCCTGGCTGCACTTGGAGCACTGCAGAGGTGCCTGTGAGCAGGAGGGTTTGGCTGAGGGACAGCTGTGCTGATCCAGATATGGTGAGAGCAGCGCTCTGCCCCCTGGAAGCCACCGCTGCGCTGTGGATGTTCCTGGGTGGGCCAGCGGCCAAGTGCTTGCACAAACTGTTGAGAGTGTTTTAATTCAGATGCTAAAGTCACTCTTTGAACTGAAATCCTTGGCTTAAGCCCTGCTGTGCTGGGTGAATTCAGCATGAAGGGGCAGGGCTGTGGATTCACAGGGCTGCCTCTAGAGCTGTTTGCTCTGCTGGTGATTCATTTCAAGTGCAGGATCAGGAGAATGACTGTGCCAGGGTCTGCCCTCATGAGAAACATGTGGGAATCTGTTGGCAGAATTGCTCCAACTCTGTGTAGCAGAAAGAGCACACCAACCCTTGGGAGACAAGAGTGCAGTTTGAATTTTCACTTCCCTCTCCTTTGGGTAGTAGAGAGAATTGAACTCTTCCAGCTCGGTCACAGATGCACTCGTGGTACCTGGAATGTCCTTCTGATCATGACATAATTCTCAAGCTCTGCTTGAGGGGAAAATAGACAAGAAAGAAAACAGGACAGCAAGAAAGAGAAATTGAGTGTGGATGAAGAGAAACAAGAAAATAAGAGAAATCCTAGTAATAAAACACTCTATTAATGAAGCAGCACACTTATGCTGAGATCCTTGCCCCAGGATATAAGTTTTTCTGGCTCTTACCCTGCAGATCAGATTTTGCATTGGGTGATGTACATTATTCTGTAGCTGTTAATCCTCATGTGGTTTGTTTCCTCCCTGTACAGGCAGGCAATTACAACAGCTTATTCTACTTATTTTGGTAGTGCAAAACCTAGAGATGGAACCTACCACTGCTTTGCCCAAAATTTTGTGGAAAATGTGACTTTCTGGTTCTGAACTGTGGGTTTGACAGTGGTTGGGTTTTTTGGGTTTTGGTGGGGTTGTTTTAGGTGGTTGGTTGTTTGTTGTTGTGCTTTGTTGGTCAGGTGAAAGTCAGTGTTGCTGTCTTGTGTCCAAATCTTCTTGCAGTTTACACACCTCTCACTGCAATGTCTGTACATATTTTAAAGTATTCATCTTCACACCAGCAGATGTGGAAAACACAATTCCTGCAGTTCTGTGGTTGGAAACACAGAATCCTAGGACCATTTAGGTTGGAATACACCTTTAAGGTTATGGAGTCCAGCTATTAACCCAGTACTGCCAAGCCTACCACTAAATGATGTTCCTAAATGTGCTGCAGAGTGAGCGAATCCTCTCAAAAGTCAGTGTGTGAAGATGTGGCATCTCCCTGGTTCACTCTCCAGACTGTCTGAAAACTGTTACAGGAATGTCTGGATTGATGTTCTGTTGCTTCTATGTTGAATTTCTGTGGTCTGGCTGCTCCCAGTCTCTCCACCTGTTATTCCAGTGCTCTGAGGACACTGGAATAGGCACTCCCTTCTTCTGCTCTCAAAAACCCCCTCACAGCACCAAGGCCATGCTTCAAAGCTGCCTGCAGGATACAGAACCTTTTCTTTCAGCTCAAGACACATCTGTGGTCTTTAGTGAAAGAAAGATGGCTTTTGACACTGAGGTTCATAATAAGTTTAAGAGAACAAAAAAAAAAAAAGACTCTTCCTGGCAGAACCAGCTTTTTCTGGAGCTTCCTTCTGAACCTGCCTGTAATTAAACAGCAGTGTGCCTTATTAGACACACAGAGCAGTTCCTCAGATGATGTAAATTGTCAAAACCTCCCTTGATTTCAGAGGAACTATGACAACTTATAAGAGTTATAGATTAGTCTTAGTTCTCCAGCAGCAGTTTGAGATATGCAGAACTTAATTAACATCAAAAATGCAAGAAACACAAAGGCATACTGGAATGTGGTTTGGGTTTCTTTGAGTATTCATATATTTCATTAAGAAAAGTCTATTTTGTTGTCTTGATGTCTCAATAAATTGTTAGGGTTTTTCATCTGACTATTTTGGCTCTGGCTCAAAACATGTCAGAGGTTTTACAGAAGCAGAAATGTAGGGATGAAATATGGATACTCTTGGAGCTGAGTTTTGTGCATTAGAACTCGGTTAAGGCCTTCATGTCTTGTACTGGCAGTGCCTGCCTTGTCCTAGACTGCTCTTGTTTCCCAGATGTCAGGGCAGAACATGCTGCTGGTGGTGCATTTAAGCATGAAGTGCTGATTTGCAACATCAACAGCCAAAATGCTGCTCAGTCCTCAAGTAAAATTAAAGAATGTAAAAAATAGGTGGATTCCCTGACTGTTGACTTTCTCCAGCTACACAATCTCTTTTCCAGCTTCTATGATCCCCTCTTTTTGTCTGGACGCACTTGTACAGATGATAAAGGCAAATCAGTGCATACCAGTTCTGTAATGACCTTTATCTTATGCTTTTATTCCTCTGTAAGATAACTTTGATATCCTAGTGTGGCTTTGTTCCTGTATGGCTTTGGGTGTATTAGTTTCAGAGAGGGTGCTGATAGAAACTGATGTGGAAATATCTGTTAAACCAATGCAGATTCATTTACATCCAGCATTAGAGCTCTCCACATATCTCTAATTACAGTACTGTTTTATGTCTTAGGTGCTTACTCAGCTATGAAAATATAAACTGCAGTTTTAAGTGCTCCTATTGAGATACCATCAAAGCAAAAATTGGGTTTGTGCTTAATCCACAGCCTGACCTTTGTCACCACTTGTGACACTGAGCCAAGGGCTCCTGATGTGTGAGAGAGATGGATGTCTGTGTGCATCCATGGAGCCTTCTGGGCTCTGCCCCACAATTTCCTAACAGAATCCTTCCCAGGATCTGCTTTGGCCTGAAGGAGCTGACAGCTCCTGGGAAGTGAAAGGGGGCAGGACTGGAGCTTGGAGAGAGAAGAGCTTTTTTCCCAGGCCACACTTGAGTGTAGCAGCAGAGACTAAAGCAGCGAGCAGGTTTAAGCTCTGCTCAGCCCCCTTGGATTTGTTGTTTTTCCCTGTAGCATGTGACACTGTCTAAGAGCTGTGTCCCCTTTGCTCTGTTTCCATGATGACTCTTTTTGTGACCTCCCTGCTGGTAAGCAAGTCAGTCTGGTTTTGTAAATCCTTGCAAGAACAAGACTAAAAGCAGGTGCAGGTCCCATTCGCCTCACTGCCTCACCCAGAAAAGCTGGCTGCTGTCCCCCTGCATGGCAAACTGTCACAAAACCAGATCTAGGAACTTTGGCTGTGCCCCCATGTCCCCTTCCTGTGAAAGCTCAGGGAATCATTTGCTGTGTGACTCACAAAGGTTTTGCTTCACCAGGGACCACCACAGGGTTTCTCTGGTCCCCAGTGCTGCAGACAGAAGTGGGGTCACCCCGTTATGCAGCTGCTCCCAGACCCAGCTCCGGCTGGCCAGGGGCTGGCTTGGGTGGTGACACATTTTGTACAGCTCTGCCCCCAGCACTGCAAGGGGCTCCTGACAGGGTGGGCAGGGCTCTGCTGTTCCCTGTAGGAACTTCAGCAAGGCCATTCCAGCTCCTGCTGATCTCCAGCCAAGCCAGCACCAAAATCTGACTGATGATCTCCATGGGTCGGGTCAATGATCTCTGTGTGACAGCAGCACTCTGCTGCCATGTCTGAGCTGAGGAGGGCTGCTGAGGAGGGCAGGGGAAAGGGGACTGCTGACAGACAGCAATGCAGGCCAGCTGCTGGCACAGCAATTATCATAGAGAGTGTCATCCATAACATGAAGTGATGGCTTACAAATCTCAAACATTTCTTCTTTGATTATTAAAAACAAAGGGGCTTGAACTCTCAGTTTGATGTATTAAGTCATTACTTTTTAAAAGAAATTGAGTTAGTCAAACTGGAATGATTCATAAAGTAGCTTAATTAGACCAGAGCTCCAGTGGGAGTCCCCTTTAACTTGTCTACAGAGACTCTTTTAATACTCTAATCCACCTCTGAATTAAAGGTGAAACCAGGATTGGTAGTTTCAAAGGAGGAACTAAAAGAACATCTATCTTTCTCTTTTTGCTCTTCTGTCCTTACCATCTAGATATCAAGCTCCCATTGCATTCTAAGGATGACTCTTTTCTAGGTTAGCTTGCACAAGCAGAGCTTTTTATATCCCATAATTTAAAACTTAAAAAACCCTCAAAGTGAAAAATCTGTTACTGACACACTCCCAAACTGGTATTCTAGAATTGCTGTAATAAATGATCCTGTTGTGCAGGGTTTTGTTTCACCTCCTAGCCATGTTTAATTTTTAATTTTTTAGGTCATCCTATTATAATTTGTTTTCTGCTTTATCTGGTGCTATAGGAGGAGGCCTCGTGCTCATGCTCCAAGTAGGGTGGGAAATCCTCAAATGGAAGTGCGCCCTAAGGTCTCTTTTTAGGCTGATGTGACTAGGCTGTGCTTCAAAATAAAATTTAAAAAAACGCACACAAACCTGTGTTCAGCAAAAGGGAGGCTAAAGACTTGAAAATGCTCTAGTCTGACAAGGGAAATCAAGATCACAATGTTATATTTACTTTGAACTGGCCTTCTCTAGAGATGTGAAATCTCTCTGCAACATCTGCTAGAACAGAGTTAATAAGCTAAAGAAATGCTTTTAATGTCTCTCTGCTATTGATTCCCTTTGCTGGAGGTAGGAATTGCTTACAGACTTCCAGCACTAACCCTAAAATGTCAGGATGGTGGCAGAAGGAATGGTTGGGTTTTTGCTTTGGATATGCAATACAGTTCAGTGTGAACAAGGCCCAGTAATCATGGCTCTCCAGCCATCTCTTGACTGAGGTTTCTTTTTAAAATATATTTTTCTCATGGAAAGAAAACAAAGGTGACTTCATTAAAATAAGCAAAGGAAACTATGGATGGAATAATCTAGAGAGCATTCCAAGTGAATAAGAGCTTGATACTTAACCATTGTACTTCTTTATCATGCTCATTCCTGCTTTACTTGTGGCTCTAATGTTCAGCAGGTTACATTTGAAAATATCTGTAATGTATTCTGGAGTTACATCTTGTCTCTCTGAAGAGTTTGGGGCACTTTAGAAATAATATTCCAAGTGTTGTTTGCCTATTCATACTAGTGCTGAGGCTACTGCGTTGTGTGCACTTGGGTTTAAGTTTTGTTTATTTATTAAATGTGACAGAAATGCTGACACACTTAGAGCAGGGCTTCTGTGAACTGAAATTATCACATAAAAGCTAAATACCAGTAATGGAGATATCTGTTACAATTTGAAGGGTAGGCTTGAAAGAAATAAATTACATGATGAGATGATAGTAGGTTGATTTCTCCTGGAGGCATAAAGCTTTTATGTTCAAGAGAAGTGTTTTAGGAAAGTAGATACTATGCTAAAAAAATGAACAGGACCAGAGAGCAGCAGCGTGGTGTTTCTGTTGTAAATCTGTTACACCTTGGGCTCCCATAGAGGGCAATGTTGTATCACAGATGGTTTTAAGCCCTGGATTAGGGGTCTGCCAATTCATCTGTGCTGATGTACCTTAAGGAAAATTGCTGTTACAGTAAATTTGATGGTGCATTTCCCTTCAGCCAGGCTGTGACTAACACACACAGTAATGCACGCCAAACCACATCACAGAGCCTCGTTAGACGTGAAGGAGATTAATTTTGTAGATTCCCTAATTGTAGGTTGTAGGGGGAAAAGTCCCATTTTAGCTTACAGTGTTCTGTTCAGTAACCAGGTCACAGCAAGTGTGAGCCCTCCTTTAATACAGGTGCTTGGACAAAGCCATAAGAAAAAGGACCCAAGTTTGTGGTGTCTGTCCTGGACACAGCATTTGTAGACGTGTCTGGGGTGCATGGAATCCTCTGCATTTCTGATTGTATCCTCTGTTCCCTTCCTGTGGGACACATGAGCACAGTTATAGTTATGCTTTCCTTTTGTGCTTCTCTGGTTTTGTTGTGTTGTTCAGCACAAGGCTCTGATTTCCATCTGTCTCAACCCCCTGGGTAGTTGGAACACTGAAAGATCCATGCCCCTTTAAAACAAGTTCATATCCTAAATTTCTCTCCTATACTTATTTACTGCCTGAAATCTCTCCTATGTTATCCTGCCTAAGCTGTGGAAGTACAGAGATGGTTAAATTATTTTTATTACATCTCTATTCCAGCAGTGACACTAAGGACAAGCCCCACTGTAAATGTTGTACTCAGCCCTGGAGCTCAGTCAGTGAGGCTGAAATCCGTGGCACTCCCTGTTTCACTGTTTCCCAACAGAACTGATCCAGGGAGCCTCACAGCAGCTTCTTGTTGCTGGTATCTTGGAATTCTTCACAGAATAGGAAAGAAAAGTAACCAACAGGAGCAGAAACCAGAGATACAAAAAGGAGTAGAAAAAACCCCCTTTGTCCAAGACGTGAATATGGGCTATCAAATAGTTGGGTGTATGAGTGAGTTTGGGTTTTTACTCTGAATTCAATTTTCCATCCAGGTTTTTTACCTGAAGCCAGGTCCCCTCCTGGGCATCTAGATGCATCCCTAGGGGCTCTCCTGTTGCTGATGTGGCAGTCTGTGCTGGCAGCCTAGGCCTCCTCTCTGGAGCCATATGTCTCATTTTCTGCTCTCTGCTACTTCAGGAATCTGGAGAGAGTGGGAAAGAGCAGGTTGTGGCTGGCTGTACTAGCCAGGGTCTCAAAATAGGTGGATGCAATGAAAGAGAAGAATTACAGGAAACTCACAGTTAATGCAGGGGTCTGTGCTCTGTAAATGACCATTTCCAGCTCTTAACTAATGTGAGATTTGGCAGAGCGGGTTTCTCTGAACTTCTGTGCAGTTTACATCTCATTAATTCACACATTCAGGGGTTATTTAAAAATGAGTTAATGACACCTCATGGCATTTGTAGCCATCAATCTGTATGATCCTGATTTAATATGGAGCATAGAGTAGGGAAAAGCAACACTTCCCAACACACCCCTATATTGGTGAATACAAGAATACCTATATTAAACCCAAAAGAACAGTTAGAAGGAAGCTCTGATAAATTTATTTGAGGCTTTCTAGAATGACATGGACACTTGACATTTTTAATAACACATTTTTCAATAATCAGTAACTATCCAACACAGCTGTTCTTTTTTGCTGTTGTTATTTTGCTGCTAATAAGTCATTGGCAATGACATTCCAATGCAAAATGTTTATGGAAAATGAAGATGAGTAAGCAGCATATATTGAAAGCTGATGTCAGTCATAAATAGGAGCACTGATTATGGCAGTGGATCTGTTTCCTGTCAGACAGGAATGAGGTGTGGAGTAAGGACATGAGTATGTTCTCCAGAGCTCTGCTCTGCATAACTACAGCCAATTTGCATAACCTCGGGGGTTTGGATAATCCCCTGTAACCCTGATGTAAGAATTTTAGGTTCTTTGTAAAGCTCCATAATTTGAGAGGCTTTGCACATGTTGGTGAGAAGAATTATAACACCATTTCTAGAACTATTGAAATGCTGCCAACAGAGTTATTGTTGGAAGAGGAAAACTGAATGTTTGGGTGACAAGTGGAAGATTCCATAGTAAAGGGCATCCTAGAAGTTTAGTCATGCAAAAGATTGACTGGAGTTTTAAGGTTTTATGTCTAAGTGGTAGCAGCTTGCTGTTTCTCAGTGGTGGGGTTCTCTTGAAGAACTTCTCATTTTGACTTTTTGTGGAAAACTGGGTACGGAACAGGCAGGAGAGGAAGTGAAGATTTGCATGCAGGGTGTAAGAGCAGGGAATTATTTCATTGTGCACAAGCCTGGAGGTGGAAGCTCGTTTGAGTGCACTCCAGCAGCTCTCCATCCTGCCTCGTGGCCCTGCCATCCAACCCTTGCCTTTCCCAGGCACCACAGTGGGACTGACAGGATCCAGGCGCCCTGGACATGTCTGTGCCACCTCTGGCATTCCCAGAGGATCACACCCAGCTGCACCATCTGCACTGGTGTGTTGGGAACCAATTTTGGCTATTAGAGGTTTAGAGTCTTCCTGTGTGTGTCTGTGGGGCTGACTGCTCAGGAGAGAGAGCAGGTGAAAATGCACTGACCCAAGATCCCCTATCAGTAACTGCACTGTGGGGATAGGGAGATTGCAGTGGGGTAGAAATCATTTCATTCCAGGATAAATCCAGGCTGGAGGGTGTGCCTGGTGTGAGATACCTCCCAGGGGATATCATCATTCTGTGTCCATTGCAGTTAATACATCAGCAGGAAAAATCACCCTCATTAGAAAAAATAATGGAGAAGGCAAAAGGCTTCAAGCCTAACAAAGATGCAAAACTGGATTCAAAAGTGTTCATTGATTATTATCCACTGCTTTTCTGGCTGTGTGCCTGCATGGGCATGCAGATGTTACCAGCTGGAGATGCTCTTTAAATCAGCATTTCACATCCACTTCTCCAGGCACCAAGATGTTTTCAAACAAAGATGCAAAGCCAAGACCAGTCATGGTTTTAAACTCAGTTCAGGTGAACAGGAAAAGTCACCAAGGTGCCAAAACTCTGAACTCTTGGTCCCTCAGCTGTTCTGACAGAGTTCACGTTATTGTGCAGACAGGGCACATGTATAACCTCAAAACTGATTTTTAAAATCACAGTGGTGAATGTTTGGGTTTATTTGGTTTTCCTGAGTCAGCAGGAAAAAGTAGGTTTATTCTTGTGCCCACTCTGGGAACAAATTCTGCTTCATGCACAAAACCACCCTTCTTCTGTTTCAAGGAAATGATAATTTAATTTAAAAACTAAATTAGTTCCTCACCATTGACAATTCAGTTTTCTGTTTGTCCATGACCAAAGAATATTCACATAAACCAGGTTCATTTAATTGCAGTTCAATAATGCCATGTAGCTTTCTCTACTGATAGAATGAAGCCCAGTCAGCTGAGATAGATACAGGTGTTTCAAAGCCAGCAAGAAGATATGAATATGAAAGCTCTGCTATTAGAAAGCTAAAAACTCATTTTCTCAGTGTTTAAACTCACTTTGTGGTGGTTGCTATGCTCCCATCTCTGCACCTACTTTATGGAGCTTTGAACTATGGCAAAAGAAGCCTTTGAAAATGACAGACCTGAACTAAACTCAAATCCAACATGAGACCATCCTGTGAAGTTTTTATAGTGGATAAAACTTTATATTTAGCAATATTTAAATTGGTTACTCTGAGGTTTCAGCTAGCCTTTTCTTCCAAACCTACTGGACTTTTTTTATTTTTCCAACACTTTTTGGTAAGTTTTATCTGTTACTAAGCTTATACTACCAGCATTAATGGTGTTAGTTTCAGGATATGTCTAAGTTGCAGCTACTGATAAGAGCACTAGCTGTTATACTCTTTAATGTACATGGAAATAGATCAAATTCTCAGTAAAAAAAATATTTCCATAATGGGAAAAAAGAGCCTGCATTCAGATGATCCATCAGAAAACTGCTAGGCAGGTACTCTGGTGTTCAGGAGGCAGAAAGGTAATACCAGGTAAAGGGTCTGAAGATATTCAAAAGCTGTAACAAGGAGATTGGTGAGAGAAGGAACATGGCAAAGAGAGTTTTCCTTTTGGAAAACCAGGAAATGCAGTCAGCTGTGAGTGTAAAACATTGTGGTAGATTTCTTTCAAGATCACATCTGCAAAGCCCTTTTAGGGAAAACACAGGTACCATTACACCAGGAGTGTATGATGAATTCCACCTAAGGGAAGTGGTGGTGGATAACGTGGGTGCTGCAGCTGGAGAAGACCTAGAGGAAAAGGGGATGAAGCTCCTGCTGGGCACTGGCAGGTCTCTGCTCCTGGTCCAGCCAGTAAGGAAGCATGGCATGGCTAAACCTCAGGTGCTAATGCAGGAAGCAAGGAGAGCCTGTTGTTTAAGGCTTGGGCAGCTGAATCCAGGAAACATGAGGCATTATTCTGCAGGGCCTAATGGCAAAGAGATGGGTGGGATCCCCTCATGTGACTTATTTCACCCCCAGAGTGATTGTTTTTGTGAAGTGGAAAGAGATGAAATTGGATCCCAAGAGATCCATCTGACTGCTCTGAAAACACCTTAGGAGAGCTATTCCAGGAGGAGGAATATTGGTCATGCAGCAAATCCCTGCTCTCTTTGCTTCTGCCTTGGCACACCTGTGTGTGCACACATGCTGGCACTGGGGATTGATAATTCCTCTTTATGGCTCTGAAAGGCTCCCACGTGGTTCCTCAGCTTGGCTGTTTGTTACATGGCTGTCACTTCTGTGCCTCCATACTGGAGCAGAGAGGGAGGGATGTGCTTGTCTATAAATACCTGCACTGTAGTGACTCTAAAGATGCTGAAGAATTATCGGGTATTTAAAAGATATAATGGATGGAAACCAGAACAAAGAAAGTTCTTTTTATGCTTTAGGAGAAAAAGGCCCTCTTGAGGGAAGGTCAGTCTGATAATTACCTAGCTAGAGAAAGTTCACTGTGACTGTAGAGGTGATGATGTGAGTAGTTGATAAGGTACAGGAGAAAATAGAGAGGCATAGAAAAGTAAATAGTAAATAGGAAGTAGTTTGTTGTAGTAAATATCTTGTAGAAAATGTTAATGCACTAATGAGCAGCTGGAGGGGAGAGCCTGGCATTCCTTCCCCATCCCTGGGCTGTTTAGGATTCTGCTCCAGTGACAGCAGCAGCTCTTCATGGCCAGGGGAAGGGAGGCACACCAAGATGATCTAGGAGGCCCCTCTCAGCTTTAACATCCCCAGGATTCATTTGGCTCCCTTTTGGCACAGGAGTGAACTCACCCTACTCTGATTTATATATCCAAAGTTTTCATTTTAATACTCTTGCATGGAGGGGAAAAATATTGCAGCCTGACAGGAACTTGAAAAAAGTTACTTGCCATGGGAAGAAGTGCATTTCTGCTGTTGTCACCAGGGATTGCTCATTTTCTGCCCACTGGCCACAAGTGCATTAAAGGCTCAGGAATAGTAGCACCAGTAATAAATAATTACCCTAAGCTACAATATGTGCTATGCAGAGACTTTCAGCCATCATAAAGATTCCTTTCTGTACTGTCAGATTTCTGTACTGTGGAATTACAAGGATTTGTTTTACTGAAAAAAAAGCTGTCTGCTGATAAGATCACATATCAAAAATATGCAAAAATGTTCCCTTTACATTGGCTAAGGCAGGGACTGCATTCTTCTTTTGCATCCTAATTTGGAGACCCAGAAAGTATAGTGCTAATATTGAGTGTCTCAGCAGTGTTTTCCCTCTGTTCAACCACACAGCCCCCACATCTCATTCCTCCATTCAGGAAGTACCCAGGAGAAGGGGGGGTTGTTCTGTAGGAGCAGAGTGCAATCTCTGTAAGGCTGGTGTGCAGTCTTAGGTACTTGCTCCTCTCTGGAACTTCAGGAAGGAATAGAACTCGGCCTCTTTTCTTACTGATGTGCACAGAGAGCCCTATACAGCAGCGAGGGAGGTGGAGAGCACGTGGTGCATCCCTCTGCCTTTCCTTGAACAGCTGGAGGTACTTGTTCTCACTCAGACTTCAGCAATATATAAATGGAGTGGACAATTTCCTTGCTCTCTTCTTTTTAAGATTGCCATATCTGGGAAAAGCTGAGCTTTGATCACCAGGGAAGGCATCTCATCAGGGGTTCTAAGTGATCACAGCTTTGTTGAGTACACTCCATGAAGAGGAGGGGAATGCTCTGAGGTTTATGATCTCCCTCCCCGGCTTTCCTGGCTTTCCCCTAGGATGGTAAACAGCAATTATTTGTCCAGGGCAGACAGATGCATCCAAGATGTTCAATTTCCAACTGCAAGGCAGCAGGTGGGGGTATTTTTTTTCTGTTTATTTCTTGATTTCAGTCTTTATTTTTCCCAGAAGAACTTTGTTTTGTGCTTTGATTTCCTCAGTGATACGCAACATTTTGGGAGCTTTATCTGTACAAAACAGACTGGAGTCTATTCCATGTTGCAACTTGAGTGAGTGAGCTTCTCTTCCCTTTTAGAACTGAGATAGCCAAGAAAGCACCCAATACAGAGTTGGCAAGATCCTTGCACAGGGACCTTTATATCCTAACTCTTCATCCACCCCTCTCTAGTTTTTAAACTCTCTGCTGTTGAGTTGCTTTATTACGTGTTCCTTTCAAGTCTGTGCAGGCTGCTCAGACTTCCTCCCAAGCATTCTATAGAAAAGCACAGCAAATACTCTCAGTCTTCATGTCTTGCATCACCAAGTGTTCATACTTGGGACTATTTTATGATTTTTGGCCTTTTTCTGCTTTTGATCCCAGGTTTTAGGGCTGCTGCATTTCAGGTGACCTGGCTGCTTTCTGAACTCCCAGTCCCCATCTTTGAACCTTCTCTTCCTCTTCCAAAGCCCTTAGTATAGATGGATTCAGGCAGGAGATCCCATGACACCTGTACATAATTTATCCTGAGGTTTCTCTGCAAACAGGACTCCTGTTTGTTTGGTGCTCTCGATGACAACACCTTCCTGCCTAGAGCCATGCCCAGGTAATTAATTCCAGCAGTCTGCTGCCAGGGAGGGATGCTGCTGTGCTGTGCTGAGGAGGTCACTCCCAAGCAAGCTCCTCCTCTGTCAGTCCTGCTCCTCTCAGCTGATGATTAGGATTGGAGAAATTTAAGAGCCAGTCAGGAGAAATGGTGGAACAATTGAACACCAAAGAGGGATGAGTAAGGCAGAGGCCAAATCTGCATTGCAAGAGGAGAAACAGAGACACTGTCAGCCTTTGCAGTGAGATACATGTTGAAAGGCATGGCAGGTTCAGTGAATTGCTTTTGTAGTCTGTTCGTTTTGCAGGATTTGGAAAGTCTCATTTTCTGAATTAGTCAAGTTTCAAATGGAGTATCAACACTCCCATTTCACTGCCTTTCCTATGAATTTGGTTTGAGACCATCAGCTTTTCTCTCCCTATTTTCTATGGTTAGGTACTGAGCAGAGCAGTTAACACAATCTCTGACAGAGCCGCCAAGGCACAGCTGAGCCAGGAGCAGTCAGCTGCATTGAACTCGGTGCTGCCACACCCAGTCAATGGCAGCTGCCACTTCCAGGCCTAGGGGACAGCAGAGCTCAGGACTGCCATGCTCCCTCTGCAGAGGCACATGTGGCTGCACGTGCAGCAAACTTCCCTCTTGGGAATGCCATCGTTCCCAGGAGCCCATTGAGCCTCTGGTGGCTGTGTGAGGGACAGGGCTGAGCTCAGACAGGGAGTGGATCCAAGCTTTGCAGCTCCTTCCTCTCTTAATTCTGGGATTTACAGTCCAGAACCAAAGGGAGATGGGAGCACAGAGGTAGGGTAGGAATTACCAGCATGGTGGTTATCCCAGAAAGGAGGAGCAGCCTGGGCACACCCTGTGGCTCCCCTCTCTGCAGAGGGACTGAGGGCTGCTCTGGCCAGGCTAGTAGAGCTGGCTCAGGTGCCAGCACACTGGAGCTGAAGGCAGCCACTCCCTCAGCCTGTGCAGGGCAGGAATCTTCCCAGAATGGCCACAGCACACGCGAGGGAGTTGAAGGGAGCAGACATGACAGCTCATGTGTGCTGTTCCTTAGTTGTAGTCACTCTAAGTAGGTGTAAATTGGTGCATTTTAAGAACAACTTTCTTGTTTTCTCTGACATGCCAGTGAAGTTCTGGCAGTTTTCTTAAACATGATAATTTTGTATAAAATACAAAAAGGGCCTTCAAGGGCGCATGTAAATCAAATGCAGCCGGTTTTAAGAATGCAGCTGGCCTTTATCACTCTTGTTCTTCTGTGCCACAGGGGGTGTCCTGAGAGCAATGGCCAAATTAAGTGAACTGCATCCCAGTAAATGTAACCAGTGCCTGATGTAATCCATGCCAGACATCATTGTCACGAGCCTTCATTTTATACCAAGTTCCTCTAGCCCAGCATCTTGCGTGCAAGTTCAAGTTCAGATCTGAAATGAGCTGACGCTTCTTTCAAGATTTTTCTTCTGCTCACTCCTCAGAGCCCTCGCCAGCCTGCCTTCAGCAGTAATGCATATGACAAGGATTTGATTTTTTATTCTTAGGCCCTACTTCACTTACTCCACATTGCATGAAAGAATCCCAGGCCAGGCCCAGAGTCAGGAAAATCCTTCTGAATCTCTAGGGTTTGTTCCCATTTTTCTTTCTAACATCTTTCAGTCAATTAGAACAGAATTGTCAGATGAAGTAAAAATCTTGTCTTCATTATAATGACCTCAGCAAGGAACAGCAAACAAAGAAGGAAAAATCTCCAGCGCTGTGGGAGCATCCTGCAGCACCTGTGATCTAGCCTTTGATGAACACAGAGAGAATCTGAGGTGCTAATGATACATTGGACACAGAAAACAGGTGCCAGCAGGGGATTTTTTTACCTGTGTTATTCCCACAGAGCTTTTGAAAATAATGATGCCTTTTTATACTATTGCAATTGCTCCTCACGCCTACTGTATTCCAATCGCACAATTCCAACTACGAAATCACTAATTAAAATGTATTCACAGCAAGGTCATTTATTGCAGTGAAATAGTTGGGGTGGACACAGAACACTCTTGAGACTGAATTAGCCTTTCACCTATCAATAAAGCACAATGAAGAGAAAGGGGGGAAAAAGAAAATAAAAATAAGGGATCTCTGTTCCAATACTTCTGCTTTACTTGCATGTCTGAATAGTGATGGGTGGGAGAAGTGTGGTTGATTGCCATCCAGCAAAATTATTTATTGGTATTTCACTTTTCCAGTAGCCAGCAGGAGTCCTGTTCATACTGGAAATCTCACAATGCAGGAAAGGTAGATGGAAAAAAGGTGGAAACAGAGTTGAAAAGCTTTTAAGCAGAGAAGCTGCTGCTGTCCCAGCCATGAGACAGAGCAGCTCCCAGTGCAGAAGTGGAGCAGTGGCTGTAAAGCAGAAGTGCCCAGGCTAGAAGAGAAGCAGAGAACCAGCCACTTCCAGCTGTCCCGACACTCCTCCGGCACGAAGCCAGGGGCGTGTGTCGACCGTGGGTCGGTAGGAAAGGGCAAGTAGCCGCAGATGATAAAGGATCCAACGCCGCAGGAAAAGGAAAGAGGCGACTCTCTACTGACTTAGGGTAAAATGGGTTTAATAGGGAGAGGCAAAGTAGGGGACAGCCAGAAGGAGAGAGCCAGAGAGAGCCCCAAGCCCCCAGGGGACTCAGGCTTTAAAAGCAAGGGGTGGGGTAACAACGAACCAATCGCGAACCGGGAGAAAGGGATACATTCAAGATGGATAGGAAGAAGGAACCTATAGAAACTAATCTAGGGTGGAGCCCCGGCCCCTCAGCCAATCACTCGACACCCCAGCCAGAAGATTCTGGAAGAAAAGGCTGGGTGCCGGATGACAGACAGGGGACCAGGGGAGGGGCCTGGGGTATTGCATAATAGGTAACCGGGGAAACAGGGGAGGGGTATCGCGATTGACATAGACCAGGGTTCGGGCTAAACCATTACCTGAAATATGGGAGGGGGAAACCGAACAAACCAAACGCAAACTACAACACAAAAGGACAGATGATCAGTTGGTGCCTTCCCTGCCTGAGCAAAAGGTGCTCACAAGTGGGAAACAGAGTGAGAGCAAAGTGCAGGGGGTGCACTGCAGGGGAGATGAGCCTGTCCTTGGAGCTGTGGGAGGGAATTTCCTGTGCCAGTCCTGGTGCCTGTGACCCTTGGACTTTGATTGAAGAAACCTGACATGAAAATGGATGGAGAGAGCTTTTGTCCCTCCTGCTCTATCACCAAGGTCTTTTGTATTTGAACTGTATTAGTTCACCTTGTGAGACTATGAGCATTGGTCAAACCAGAGCCTTTAAAGCAACAATTGCAGAACAGTTTCAGCAATTAAATTTGGAATTGTGAATACAAGCAGCATGGCTCTGATTTTCTAAGGGCTTGCATACAATCAAGAAACAACCTATATTGAGAGCACCAAATGTTCCATCAAAATGTTCTTCATGTCAAATGTTGATTGCTCAGGAATAATCTGAATCCAAGAAATTAAAAGTTTTATCCAACAAATAAGATAGAATATTAAATATCTAACTTTAAATGAGCCTGGAAATACTAGAGATGCTGTGTTTTCTCAGTGTGTGATTTAGCACAGCTTACACACGGAGTAAATCGGGGCTTGGGTTTTAGCTGGTTTCTGTGTTCTACAGGCTCTCCAAATATAACGGAAAAAATCCTTGTAAAGACTGGAAAAGCTTTGTGTTTGACATTCTCCATGACAAACCTGATGTGTTAAGACAGGTGTGGTTTTGGCTCCTCAATTTGGAGCACTTTTCCAAGTAGCTGGTTTTCAAGAAATGAGCACTCAGCACTTGGGAAAGGCTTCCCCAGCATCAATACCTGTGGGACTCCAAGCCATCCCTTGCTGCAGGCAGTGTCAGTTCTGTAAAATGAGCCAGAACGTGTCACAGCAGTGGGGAAATGCTGAGTGTCTGTAAGGAGGGCTGTGCTTTCATTGGCAGGGTCTCTCTCCTTTGGCCTGGCACTCCTTGGGAAGCTCATTCCTGGCTCAGTTAGCTGCAGTAGGATGCACTAAGGTCTGCTCAGCCTGTAGGTGCCCTTGCCCTAAAGGCAGTTTACTCATCCATTTTTCCCAGAGAAACTGGGACTACAGTAAAAGTCCTCTGGTGTAGGAGGAGCTCCAGCTTTAATTCCAGCTGAGGCAACAGCTTCAACTCAGCCAATGCTGTTATTTTGGATGAACCAGTATTTTAAACAGCTTGAGGCACAGAGCTAGGTGAGAGGGGTTCCTGACAGCTCACAGCTCCAGCAATTAAGGAAATGCTAATCCAAACCTTCAGTGTTTTCTTGGACACGTTTTAAACCTGTTACAACATCCTGTTCTTCTGCTCATGTGTTTTCTGGTGGCAGTGCCTCTCATAATTAATCTGAATAGGTCCCTAAAAGTGGATAAAAATTGCCTTGGTCATACTCATAATCTGTTATAGGTAATGCACTCACTTCTGACCTTCCATTTCAACTTGTTCTAGCTAATAAATTTTTGATGGCACTGTGAAATTTTTTTGGAGACTACCAATGCATTTCAGGTAACAATGATGTTTTTCAAGTGTCCCTTACCAACTCTGGTGAGCAAGAACAAGGAGTCACTCTTTGTACACTACATAGTATCCTTTGCATGTAGGTGTTTTGCCAGGCACTCATAACAAAATGCCCCTTCCTACCTCCAGATCTCATGTGAAACAAGGACTGAGATGAAATCCCTTACAGCACATCACTCTTTTGGACAGGCTTGTTCAAAAAAATAATTGATATCAAATAGGATCCAAAGGGGCTGTGCTTTCTTCCCACCACATTTTTATATTTCCATTAACCACATGCTGATAACCACAGGATCCAGCAGTCTCATCCCATGGCAGCAAATCAACATCCCTGAATACAAATACCTGTGTGCATGAACAAAACTTCAGGGCAAGTGTTCAAAGATAATTGAAAGACTACTTTTTGTCATCAGAATTTCTGAGCAGTAGCTGTGTTGTTTACAATGATTGAGATGTTTTGGCTACCTGCAATAATTTTTTTACACCAGAAATTTTGGTCCTTGACCTTAACAAAAGGAAAATTGTAGTCAGTGTCCCACATCTGTTCAGGCAATTGTGCTTCTGCCCAGGCACAGGGTGCTGTTACCAAGCATTACCCGAAATGGCAGCTGAAAAGCTGCTCCTGGAGAATTTGTATCCACACTTAGGGCTGCACACATCCATTTAGCAGGTAAATGGGCATTCCCATGGATGCTTTAATACCCTATTATTCTGCAAAACCAGACACCACAGTGCTTTTATGGGGGAAGCTTGGAGTGGCTCCTTAATTATTTTGCTGGATGCTCACATAAAGTCCTGTAAACTTCAAGAAATATGTATAATGTTCAATCATGTGGCAGTAATCCTGGTGTTCTGCTGACAGAAAAGGCTATTGGTATCCATCTGGGAATGTAATTTTCAGCTTATTTATTGGCACAGAGCAAACTCTCTTCTTTTCTCTCCTCATTTTCTCTCTCCTGTCTTTGTTTCTTCTTTATGGGTATTAGTTTGCCCTTTGGTGCTTGAACTCTTTGTCTGCGTCAACCCTTCTACTGCTCTTGCTTTGAATATGTTCTTAATTAGCATTCCTAAATGTGCATTTATGGGTATGCCATGGTAGGTGGGGAGGACTGAGGGAAAAAGGGCATAGTTCTTTACAAAGGAAAGAAAAAGTGAAACTTCAAATCTTGTCACTTTCCATTAGGTTTTGCCATTGATTTCTGCATTAGCTCATTCATAGTGATCCTGAGTGTAAAGTTAAATTATGTTGTCCATTAGAAGTAGGGAGCTTTAGACCCCAGTTCAGCAAAACAAGGCCACTTAAATGTTTACAGCTAAGCCTGGGCTAAATTTTGCATTCAGCTGGGATTTTAATAGGCTTATAGAATTTCCACCTTTGTTTCCAGCCTGTCATGGCTTTCCCTGGCCTGAATCAAGAGTGTCTTGTCTTACAAAAAACTGGAAGGAATCAGCAAACAAAACTGTAGGCAGGAATATTTCCCTTTTGGAGCTGGTTTTGGAGTCAAGAGTGCAAAGGGCTGAGTGGCTGTGCCACTAAGGCATTCTAAACTTGGAAAATAAGGGAAAATAAATGCAGCATAAAGGAATATCAAAAAAGCACAGCATGTACCAAATTCTGATTTGGATAATGGGAATTTGCTCTGACACTACAAAAAAGCAGAAAGATAGAAGAGAAAGTGTCTGTGGTTTACTGGCTGTCCTGCCTAAATATAAACTTTAGTTAATTTTTAATTTGATATTTGGAACAGAAATATTCTGAACATTTCACGAAGTAAACCCTACAGGAATCCAGGTGGTAGCTGGATTTCAATATGGATGTGATGAAAGATTGATAAATTTAGATGTCCAGAGTAGGCTGGAATGTGATGTCTCCTAGACAGAAACATATTTAATGTGGGTGTTGACAGAAGCACTAATACAATTGATGCTGCTAACTTACCTTCCAGCAAAAGCAGGAAAATCACAAGAAACAAGCCTGCTGCTTTGAGTCAGTTGAAGGAATGATTCTTATTGCCAGATACTAAGGCTAAGAGGAAAAAATAACAGATGTGTCTTATTTTATCTGTCTGGGCCTAAAGCTGTTATTTAAACAACGTAACCTTTCACAAAGGGATGTTTGAGAAAGAATTCCTTGGTTACTTAGGCTCTGGCATAGAAACAAGGTGGAGTGTAGACAGCCTCTTGTCCAGCTGCAGGTGTGGAGTTCCATTCACTTTAGAATCCCTGATGAGCCTTGGCTTAGAAATCATAAAAAAGGCTTAATAACAGAGTTAGGCTGAGCTGGAAAGTTTTATCACCTAGCACTTTCATCACAGTCAGTGTAGAGCAAGTTCTCAGCTGACAGGTTCCACAGTTTAGAGATCTGCAGCATTTAAGGTTATTGATGCTGCCAGAAGGAAGTTTCTGACTGGCCAATATGGACTACTAAAACTCAAAACCTTGTCCTTTGAAATCTGGAACTTTCTAGAGCAGCACTGTCTGTGTTCATTAGGAGACAGGGCGATACAATGAAATTCTCTGGTGATTTTCTTTTCAGTTAAAGAAACTATTCACAACCACCAAAATTAGATCAGGGCCTGGACTCCAAAAGCTGAATGCAGCCAGGAGTGAGAAGTAATAAATCCTGTAGTTCATGGATTCTTTGTGAGAGCAAATTTAAAGACAAAAGAGCACAAAGGAAGATCTATTGCAAACCTGTGGACTTGAACTTCTCAGAAGGATTTAGAGCTCATCTTTCCAGTCATGTACATGCTGACAGTGCTGTGTGGATGTAATGGAAGGCAGATCTGATTTCAGGTGACAAAAATTGCAGTGTTTGGAGAAGGTCAGATATTCTTTCCTCCTCCCTCATAATCCTATTTTTCAGTTCTTGACCAGGAAAACAAAACACATCTTGTTGCAAACACCCAAATGCTTGTAAGGCCTGAGGAGTACTCAAACAATTCCACCTCCCCTGAAATCTTTAACTCTTTATGAACAGCATGCATCAAATTTTAAGGAAGTCTGATCTTTCCTAACACTTTAGGGGCACATTCAAGGGCTAACTGCAGGAATAATGCAAACAGAGAAATGAAGAATGTGGGCTTACTTTGTATTAGGCACTGCCTGTGTGAGAATCCTTGCTCAGGGGTAGATATGAGGTTGTACAGATCATTTTGGAGAACCTTATTGCCTGTGAGATTAAAATTGTTGTATGAAAGCAAAATCATAAAATATTTATAAACTTCTTTTAAAAGCATAATTTAAACCAACATATTTCCAAAAGCTGTAATTACTTAATAATGAGAATTCATGAGAAAAAGGCCAAGGGATAGTTTCTGTTTACCCATGTCAGTCCCTTGGGAAGGTCACAGAGTCACAGAATGGTTTGGGGTGGAAGGGACCATTAGAGGGCACCTGGAGCAGCTCCCTGCACTGAGCAGGGACATCTGCAGCCACATCAGGGTGCTCAGAACTCTGCCCAGCCTGGAATGGTTCCAGGGTGGGACATCTGCCACCTGCCAGGCAGCCTCTCAGGCAGGCAGGGCAAGAGGAGAGCACCACATCTATTTGCTTTGACAGTCAGCTGGTTCCAAACTGACCTAAATACAATTTGTAGTTATTTTGTAGGGAACTTTTGCCTGAGCTTTGGCTGACTTATGGCTCATTTACACATTCCTATTGGGAAAAACAACATTGGACTTGTTGATTTGCTGCAGACATTTCTTTTCAGGAACCCCTCATGTGTCCTTTATGCCCCTAAATGATTATCTGGGAGAAGTGTATGCACATGGGACAAGTTGAAACAAAGCACAATATTTGTGTCTTTGCAAAGTAGGGGGGTTATTTGCTGGATAAACCTGTGAGGTCATGCAATGCTCAAAATAAACTCTCCCTACAGCATTAAATAGAATTGTTATGTGGCTGATACAATATCCTAATCAACATCTTATTTTGGGTTTATAGAGGTGTTGTTATAAACAGGCAGCTTTAACCTTCATTGATTTCAAGGACTCTGTCATTATCCATTTTCCAGGGTGAGGTCTCTAATTACTGAGCATTCTGGTGCTTAATTTCATGTGATAGGCCTGAAACTCATGGATAAATGGTCTCACATCATTCTGAGGGCAAAAACCTTTCTAGAGAAAACACCTTTGAAAGGAATATCTACAGGTAATAGCTAAAAACACACATTTCACATGGCAAATTATCATTTAAGCGAGGCTTGCCTACTGTTAGGCCACCAAGAAATTTCTTCTGTCTCATTTGTCTGGCACTGTGCTAATACAGCTCCACCAAAGGAGGTGATTTTTTCACCCTTTCAGCCAAACCTCTGAACACAAGGCACACTGCACTACAGGAGTTCATGATTCACTAAGGAGTTTTCTTTGTGCCCTTGGCTGTTTGCTTTGAAGAAAGCATGTGGGCTGTAATTTCCAAATGCCATTTTTCTCTGTAAGAGCACTGCACCTGCTAATGAGAGCTTCTCACCTGGTCACAGAATGAATACAGCTCACATCAAACTTGTCTCATACCTTTTTTTTTTTTCTTTTGCAATATTTTTCTTGGTGTATAAGCTAAGTGGCTCTCCCACTCTGGAAAGATTAGGCAGGGGCAGACATCCTTACAACTGGGCTCTCAGTGGGGAAATGGGCAGGAAATAAGTCTTCATCTCATTGAAAACACATGCAAACTCTCATTTTTTCATAATCAAGAGGATCTTCCAAACATTTATTTATTCCTGGTTCCATTTTGGAGCACATGCACAGCCAGAAAAGCACTCTGTCCATTAATTTATCAATGAGGTAGTTCCCCTCCACCAGGTGTCAGGTTCTTGGCTCAGGCACTACTTGTCACTCCCAAGCACAGATTTCCACCAGAGAGAAGTGGAGCCAGAGGAACAACCAGCAAGGCTTTTTTGTGGCACTTATAAAACTCCTTTTCTTCATTACCCTGTGCCTGTGAGCAGCTGTGTTTGCAGCAGCTGGTCAGCCCCAGCCTAAAGAGCTTTGAGGGCCATTTATGTCCCTGCTGTTCATTCTCACCTTTCAGCAAGAGGACTCAGTTGCAAAACTGGGGATGCCAAATCAGAAGTAAGTTTCTGTTTTGACCTTTCTCCAAAGGTCAGCCCTTAAAAAGCTGCACTCACACCTGGCCACTCCTCAGGGGTACCCTGTAACCAGGAGGGTGTTACTGCTCTCTGTCCCAGCCCAGCACACCCCCTGTGACATTGCACAGGCACAGTCTGCAGTGCCACGGTGTGACAGGGGCAAAGGGAAAGGGAGCGCGTGGGAAAATATGAAACAAAGAGTTTTGACCTATGAATTGTGCACTCAGTTGTGCATGAAGTTAAGATAAAAATCTTACAGGAAAATGCTCTGACAGTGCATCAAGCTGAGAAATCTCCTTGCCTGGGAGAAATATCTTCTTAAATGGACTTTGGTTCTGGAAGTCAGGCTTTGTCTATGTATTCATCTGATATCTTTGTTAATTCATCTTTATGAAGATGCTTTCATGGTGTATTGCAGTGTAATTGGGCAGGTTTCTTAGAACTAGTGGAAATCCAACCTCTTGGATCATGTACAAAAGTACAAAAGGATCTCTGATTCCAGAAACAGCAATTTAGTGTTTAGGAACTCCTGAAAGATGTAGCAACATTTTACCTGCTGATAAAAAATGTATGAGCTGGAAAAAGTCCATAGGTATGACAGGTATCACTGAACTGTCTAGATGAATCAAACCCACTTGAAATTCCTTTAGTAAGGACAACAATGCAGCCTTTCTGACAAGAAAAATTCTTTGATACCAGTGGTTTTTATCCTTTCCCTCTTATTCTTGCATCAAGAGAGAACAGAAACTACTCTTAGATGCCACAAAGATTTGTGGTTCTCTTCCTTCCCAGCTATCAAGTGTTTCCTGGTTTTTAATTTTTTTTCCTATTTATAGTGTAGGGCACAGGCTTTATGATCAAGATCAGATGTTTTGCTTTGGGTGGGGGGGGGGGGGGGGGTGCTGTGATTTCCTGACAGCTAGCAGAGTTACTGCTCTAGCTTGAGGGGCTCAAAAAAAGAGACAGATTGATTCCTCTGTGAGTGTCCCCTGACATTCCAGGCATCTGTCCAGGGTCCTGCCATTCCTTACAGAAAAAAGCCTACTGTGGAACTGGAAGTGTTGGGTCCTAAAAGCTCAAAAATAACTTGTCTGGCAAATGACATGATGCTGAGTGTGCTGCTAACAGTGCCCCACTGGTGTCTGACCTGTGCCCACAAAGAATAGGAATGCAGGCAATGGATCTGTGTGGGATTGTTCCTTCAGGAGCTGCCACGTGCCTTTGCAGAGGTGCAGCTGATGTCACAGAAATGCAGAGCCCTCCCAGCAGCAGCAGCAGCCATGGGCCAGGCCCTTTCCCCATCAGTATGGGAGAGAGGGGAGGGCTGTGCATCAGCAGAACCTGGAGCATGATGCAAATAAGTGGGACAGAGGGACTCCATGGGCAATGTAGTGTTTAGAGGTTCTGGCAGAATTATGGATGGACTGCAGAGCAGTTGGGTGAGAGCTCTTTTCATTGACTCTGTGTTGTAATAAGGAGCCATAGATTCAGCAGCACATCCATCCTTTTAAATTAGAAGATGCATTACTTTTGAAAATGTGTTATTCTGCTTGCATACATACAGCAAGCAAGTCCTGGCTCTGCATTTCAAGTCTGACTGAAGTGATTCCTGTGTATGATATTTTAAAGAGACACATATCAGCTGTTACAGACCTGGGGGATGTTTGAGAGGAGAAACAGTAACTAATAATGTACTGCTGGTAAACACTTGGTCCCCTAATGCCATTTGTTCCATGCTGGCATTCCAGCCATGCCTTTCATTTCCCATTGTGATTAAAATGAGGTGGGTGTTTAGCTGCAAACAGGCACGGTGCTAATGCTCAGCACTGTTTACCTAAACATGCATGTGCATTTCATTCCTGTAATGTGCCAGCCAGAGAGTGATCAGAGCCTTGGTCCTGGACTGCAGGCTCTGATTGCGATTAGTGGCACTTACACACTGAGGCAGAGACATTTCTTATTATGTGAGCTACGTTTCAACTCCATTTGGCATAAAGGTAAAATCATTTTTCCATGCATAAAAACTGTAAATCAGATAAGAATTGATTGTATTTGTTGGTTTAATGAAGTAAGATAGTGGATTTCTGACTAATGCATTGCAAAGTATTTATACAATAGAGTGTTCTGCCATCATAAATCACTTTGTGGCGAATGCAACCATTTCTTATTGGAAGTCACCAGAGTTAGCAGAAAAATCAATTCAAATCAAATCACAGAGCTGCTGTATACATCAGGAGACTGCAAAGGAATTAATACACTCATGTGTTTGCTCACTGGGCACACCTAAATTAAACATTAGCAGTGTGCATGAGGATGAAGATGTCTTGCCTTACAGCCAGGCCACGTGCTCTCATGCCAGGCAGTCCAGGGGTCCTGCTCCATGGAGACTGGAGGAGTTTGCATTGAGAAAATCAGAGCATGTCCCTTTGGCCAGAGAACACATGGATGGTGTTTGTCCACTGCACCGACCAGGAGTTGGTTTTGGAAATGTGAGGAATTGCTCTCACAGTTAAATTCCTTCCTTGGGCCAGAGAAGCTCAGCCCTGAACTTTTCATCATTTTTTTCATGTTGTCTAATTAATACCCACAGAGAAAAATTGCTGCAGTGGGTGTTGTCAAAGCCATTTCTGCTTCCTCTACAGCTCAGGTTCAGAGTCTGCTATCTCATAATTCTGGTTAATGAGCACATCTAAAATACAAGGATATTTTCCCTCTTTAGTGGAACCAAAACCTGGCACAAGGATAAGTTGCACGGAGGCATAGAATGATTGCTCTTAAACTTCCTTTCCTCAGTAAAAACAGGATCAGTTCTCTGAAACTGAAAAGTCAAATGTAGTTGGGAGGCAAACACTAAAAAAGCCTGTTTCTCCTGAGATCCTTTTTCCATTTGGGAAAAATAAAGGGACCTTTGCTCCTCTGCCCATCCATGAACAAGGACCATCAGGTGAGTTCAGCACAAACTCACACCTTGGTGTGCTTGTGCTGCTGAAGAGACTCAGTGCCCTGCAGTACCTGAATTACCAGCCCTTAATTGCCAGTTCATGGATCAGCAGTGCTGCAGAGGTTCTGAGCCACAGCCCTGCCTGGCAGGAAGGTTTCTGAGCAGGGATTTCTCTGGAGTGCCCTGCTCCAAGGAGAAGCTGTAAACTCGGTGACAGGAGTAATTATCATGTCAAACAGATCAACACTAAGTCAGTTCCTGGCCATACAACTACAGGATGTATTTAATGAGCCAGTGATCTAAATTTAAAAGCAGAAACTCCAGTCACAGGGACTACATGTCAGTCTTTTCCTAGGTTCTGCAATTACATAAATGTAATTAAAGAACAGGATAGTTACTAGGGGAATTAAATAAGGCAGGAGCTCAGTCCACTTTTTCCTTTCTCTTACGAGTTAGGCTTCAAGTCCTGCACGAGGGACACTGGGAACCAAATCTGCTCTTTATTTACACCTGTGCAGCTCCATTTGGCCTTAAGCCTGGAATACCACGAGCAGAACACACGAGCTGTGGCTCCTTGAGCACAGTAACACCATACAAGGGGAAGAAGCTACACAAAATTGGATCAAGAAAGCCTTAAACCAATTCCTGAGACCCATGGACTTGCATGAATTAAACAAAACCACTTTGAGGTGTGCTGGATCCTTCCTTGCACTCCACATCTCAGGGGACACTTGCTGCCATCCACTCATTCCATAACCAAGCTGAGTCAGAGTGGATCAGGCTAATCTAAGCATTCCTGTATTTCTGGTAGGTGCCTGGTAAAAATGTAAATGAATTGTTCATTTCAGAAGTTAAACTTGATTATATCATTATATAGGATGAATTATAAATGCATATACTTTATACACGTCTAAATATAGGCATTAAGTATAGAGCTATATATTCTGAATTATATAGAGGCACACAAATAGTGTTTCACTATTAATGGGTGATTAGAGTGAAACAAACCCCCATTTAACAACTACAATGGGTGAACCTTTTCCTCCAATTACTGTTAACCCCTAAACTCCTGCTTTGCTTGCAAGTTTGGATTGCTCTGAAGGCTGGGAGAAAGCTGTGCTTAGGAACAGGCTGTTAGAAATTGTTTAACACAGGGATAAGGCAGAGGCCTGCTGGGAGCTGACTGATGGAATGTTTCCTTGCACGTCCCCACAGCCAGGGCAGGGCAGGCTGAATCTGACTGTGGTGCCTCATACAACAAAAAGCTGATTATTACTGCTGCAATTAACCCGACCTGTGTGAAACATTCATGAGCTGCAGCCTCCTGCACGGTGTTCTGCTGGAAAAGCCGTGCCTGGTGTCTTCTGCTGTAACACATTGAGCTCAGTGTGACTGAACTGGGTTCTGCAGAGTGGGTGGGCAGCGTTTCTGTGCTGAATTTACCTCTGACAGAGAGGGTACTCAGACTCAGCCAATATAACTCCTCATATGATGCATTATTCACAGTAATGGATTTATTCTTAATCCCATCAGCTTTATCGCCAAAAAAATGGGATGGGCCTTTTGAGGGAAGCTAATCTTCAAGTTGCTCAGAAAAACTGTGCTGGTAATGGCCATGAAAAGCATCAATGGAATCAATGGAAGGTTTGGTAAAGCCTTCCTTCAAAACTGGGCCTAATTTTTCCTATCTTCACATAACACGTTTCTCTCGGTTTTATTTTGGCCTACGTAACCCTGTTTAGCTTTTCCACCACTGATTTCCAAGATGGAAGTTTTGGAAACTGGTAAACATTTTGCTCCTCTCCAATGTTTTGTACTCTGTATTTTGCAGCACTTTGCAAAATACAGAGTACAAAATATACTGGGTTTAGCACTGGTGCAAAAACCCTTCTATGTTCCCCAAACTTTCTCTGCTAAAGCTATGAGCTGTTTTGCTGCACGGAGACTTTTTGAATTTTTGTGGGTTATCAATTCTTTTGCAATCAGCTGCCACTTACCAAACTTTAATTAGAGATTGCTCACACTTCCAGGTCATATAGGTGAGGTTACAGGTACTAAGATTTGGATTACTGTTATTACTAATTACCACATGGTATAACAGTCTAGGAAATATGATTTTAAATCTATCTGGGATTTAATGAAACAGTTTGGTGGTATTTCCTGTGATCTACAATTAGACTCTCAAAGACCTAGTGGCAGCCTGCCCACCACACCTGCTAAGTCCCAGGGACAGCGCTCTTGGAAATCAACCTGAGCCAGCAGCTCCTCACCAGGTACGGCCTGAGCGGGAACAGTTTGGCTACAGCCGACAGCGGGGGCTCAGGGACGGGGCTCCCTCACCTCCATCTCGGGTCACCGCTGCTGCCTCTGGTCTTCGATCGCTCTCCTTTGCCCAGCTCCTGTCACCGACCCGCCCGCTTGTGCCCCTGAGGGGAGCGGGGCCGGGCCCGCCGGGCCGGGAGCACCTGAGGGAGAGCCCCCACGCGCGGCGCCTGAGGGCGGGAATTGGTGGCTCGCGCGCGAAGGTGGCTGAGGGCTGGGGCGGGGGGCGAGCGGGAGGAGCGGTGTAAATTCGAATTATTTCCTTGTAAGAGCCTCCGGGGTAAGAGATGGACACGAGGCGGCTCGGGGCAGGCAAGTATTAAACTGCGCCAATGACCTTCGCCAGGTCTTGGCGAGCTCTGGCCTTCGATAGGGCGGCGTGAAGGACGCTGAGGGCGGGGCGAGGTGCGAAGGCGGCGGGACCGGGCGCTGAGGCGGAGCCCCTCGGGGGTCTGGGCTCTTCCAACCCGGGGAAAGGGAACTGATCCGAGGAAAGACATGGATGGACGGGACTTTTTGCAGTGCTGAAGGTAGGTGTGTTTGATTAGCCTGATGGGCGAGTTCTGTCGGTGTTGAGCGAAGGAGGTTGCTGTGGGGAGGCCATGAGGGCTCGGCAGTCTCTCTGGCGGGCACAGCCAGAGGGCACAACCCCTCAGGGCTGCCGGGGTGGTGAGGACAGGTCTCTTGCGGTTGTCTGGGCTGATATGGTTTCTGTCCCCTTCCCTGGGGGCTAAAGTGAATTTTTTGGCCTCGTACTGTAATTTCCATTCCCACTTTCTCACTTTAACACATCCTAACGGCAGAATAGCTATGTCAGAAATGTGGCTATGTGTGTATGAGATGTAAAATATATTGAGGACGCCATTAATTCATATGCTGGTTGGTTTTCCTTCCACTCCCTAGCTAACACTGGTGTGTCTTCCAGCCATGGGGAGCCTGACATCTCCTATTGCAATATACTGTGCTCCCTGAAGTATATGTGCTATGTGTCACTGTATATGTTAGGTATATTTCACAACAGCGACAGAAAGTATTGTTCATGTCTTGATTTATTTGAAGTTGGCAGTACTATGTAAATTCTAGTGTGTATGTCCAAGTTTGGCATCTTTAGCTTCAATGCTGAAATGCTTGGGCCGCTGTGAAGGCAAGAGATGAAATGCCTTCGAGTGCCCACCAGGTGTTTCAGGTGAACCTAAGAGAAAAGAAGGCACATGTGTTCACTCAGGCTGCCATTCCAGCTGTAAGGGCACAGGGCTAATTAGGAATTCCTTTTTCCTGGCTTTTTGGTTACCATTATCTCGATTCTTATCAGATAAACTTGCATGGTGGTATTGACATCTTTTCTTAGAGAGCCTTTTGTTCCTAAAGTAAAAACTAAAATGTTCTTGAGAGAGGCTTACTATGTTAAATAAATTATGGCATTTTAGCTGTATTACTTCTAACCTCTTACCACTCTTTTGGGTAATTGCGCAGCAGCTTTGGGCTGTTACTTTCCAGCTGATTTCAAGGTTACTCTGTATAAAATCCATGTTTGTTTTTTCAGCACAAACTTACCGAATTGCATGTATCTTAACTGAGTTACATTTTTGCCTAGTCCTATCTCTAATGGAAGCAAATACTTGTAAGTTCTTTGGGAGGTTCTGTGTTTTCTGTAAACTGGCAAACATCTGCTTGGAAATACCTTGATGTTAATGTTGCCTCAAGCAGAAGGGATAAGGATTAGGTCCAACGCTGTAACTACAGCAAATGAGGAGAAAAGGAAATGGAAGGTGTAAGTATAGACAAGGCTTTGGTGTCGGTAGCAGGAAGACACAATATTTTTGTGATGGCTGTGAAACTGTTTCTGTCTGAAACAAGATGTTGATACAGTATTTAAAGTGCAGGGTAACTGCAGGGGGCTGAGTCACTGCAGTGTGTAAGGGGGAAAGGAATGAATGCAGGAATTTACTGCAGGCTTTGAAAGCCTTTAAAGCTTTTTGTACAAGAAATTTTCTTTTATGCCAGCCAGCCTCTATCTTGGGGCCTTGAAATGTCTGGGCCCTGGCTGCTGTGAAGCCATTTCACATCCCCTAAAGGATTATTGCTGGCTTTGTGAATGCGTGCTGGGGACTTTTCAAGTCAGACTTGTAAAGCAGTTCAGAAGATGTTGGGGAGGAGCCTTTAAGAGTTTGGCATCTCGGGCTCACAGCCTCCCAAATCCGAGGGTCCCTGTGGAAGCAGCCTGGCCTCCCCGTGGTCAGATCGGGTTACAAACCCCCCTTTGTGCCGAGCCTCAGATCTGTGCACAGCAAGACAGGGCCTCGGGTGTGACTCAGCAAATGAATCTTTATCTAAAGAGAGCATATTTCTCCCTTTGGGTACAGCTTGGAGTGCCAGAGTACAAAGTACTGACTGAGCCCAACCAGTCATGGGTGGTGACAAAATGCTCCAAATCCCTGCCTGGGAAAGTTGCTGGAGGAAACCTGTGTGTGCTTCTGACCCTTTCCTTTCTCTCTCCTGGTGAAAGGAGATGCTCCAAGCAGAGTGCAGCAGAAATGCTCCTCTGGTGGGAGCTGACAGCTCCTTGACCACATTCCCTGAACAGTGCCCATAACAGAGAAAGGCATGGCATGTCATTCTGAGTATTTCCCATCCTAAACAGGGCTGAAGATCAAGACTTTTCTGAATTGCCAAAATGACAATGGTTTCTGTTGTGCAGGGACATCCCCTTCAGAAACTCTTACACTGGTGTTTGTCAATGCCTGACTGTGAACAGTAAGTGCACACAAGGCCACACAGAATGACTGTCCTAAGAGTTCCCTCCTGTGACAAGGAGTCTGAAAGCTACAGGAGCTGAGAATTCAGTGTCCATTATAGTGGGGGAGACTGGCTTCCACTTAACCCAGGTGCAGCATTTGATGGAAGGTTTAAAGGGGGAGAGTTTTCCTCATGACTTTGGTGCAGATGTGTGTGGAGGACTCTGCAGTGCTGTTGGTGTTCCCCAGTTTGTTGCTCCAAGGGGCTGTGGCTTGGCCCCATCCCTGGGTGTGTTTGAGGCCAGGCTGGATGGAGCTTGGAGTAGCCTGGGCTGGTGGAAGGTGTCCCTGCCCCTGGCAGAGGGGTGGACTGGATGGTCTTTAAGGCCCCTTCCAACTCAAACCATTCTGTCATTTGTTTCTGCTTGCCACAAAGGAGAAATCCAGCACATTTTCTGGTGGAATATAAGGTTTTTTGCTTGTGGCAAGGTTTTAATGAAAATCTTCAGATACTTTTCATTCAGTTTCTCTGAGAAAACATAGTAAAAATCTGCAATCTTTCCCATAATTAATACATGCGGGGGCTGCAGAAAAGCCTTTTTCACAAGGCCAGAGTCTGCTTCAGACAGTGGGTGTGGAAGAAGCACAAACCCAGTGCAGTGAGGGAGCTCCTACACAGGCTGAACAGCAATCCTACAGGAAAAGAGTGTGGATGGCTGTTGGATTTCTGACTTAGCTCTCAACTTCTTCACCTTCAGGGATCCTGAAGTTGCTCCTAAAAGGGGCAGAGGAACACTGAGGAGTCTGTGTGGAGTCAGCACATTCCCAGTGCAGAATTATCAGGTGTGTCTGTTCCTGGATTTGGGTACAGTGTGGGAGGGTGAAATGAGCAGGGGTGTGAGGGCAGGGAAAAGAGAGAGAAGAGGAACAGAGCTATGAGCACCTATTGCTCTGCAGCATTGCAGGCTGCAGCCACAGCTGAGTTTTTCCAGGGCTCCTCAAGTCACACAGGGTTGGACTGAATCACTGACACACATCTAGGTGGGAGCTGTGAGCTGCTGTGTTACTGTGCGCTGCAAGTGCAGCTCTGCTTGGTTCTGTTGTCATGCAGAAGTTCTTTCTGTAAGACCCTCCCTCATTTCCTGGGAGAATTGAGTGCAAATAATGTTGATTAACCTCAAGGTGTTGTATGTTCAGTGCATGTGAATTTTGTTTAAAAGCTTAGTGCTTTGGGAAATCAGTGACAGTAGACTTCAAACTTCTAATCAAACAAAAAAACCCCACTTGGCATTTCTGTGTGTAGGTGGATGCTCATAGACATAAAATCAAGTTGCATGTGCAGCTGGATGACCTTTAGCATCACCATCAAACCCCAGTGCCTTGAGCAGGTGTATGGAAATCTGATGACAGCTGAATAAAAATAGCCTATTTCAGCATGGATTAAACAAAGTCTTCCAGGGGGGAGGAAGGAGAGAAGGTGAAGAGAAAATGATAATGTTTCTTGGAAATGACAGGCTGCTCTAGCAGGAACTTCCAGCTGCAATCCTGGCCCGAGGCACTTGTGGAGCATGGACTGTGGCACTGCAGCCAGTTTGGGGTTTGCAGAGCACCAGCAGGGAGCACTGAGGAGTGTCAGTCAGCATCAGCCAAGGGAGCAGTGAGTGCTCCAGCTGAAACCCTGCACTCCATCCTCTGTGTGGGGATGGCACAGCAAACATGGCCCTGGAACAGCTCCTTCAGGCACAGGCAGGATGGGAATGGGCACACTGCCTGGCAGCCCTAAACCCTAGGGTCATGAAATAAAAACTTATATTTATTATTTTGTTTTATTACCTGCCCTGCTGTCTTTGCTGTGGGGTTTCTTCTGGTTTTCCTGTTGATGTCCACAGTTAGACATCAGCCAAGTGTTTGCAATGAGATTAAATGAGGAACACGGGATTAACCTTATTCCTTGTGCATGGCTGGTTCAGTGTAGAGTGTCTGGTTGATGACATGTGTTCAAATTTGTGTGCATATCATGTTTTCCTATGTCATTTTTTGAAGGACAGAAAAGCTGTGTTCCTGCTATAGAAACTTGGCTTTCCTGCTTCTGAAGCCGAGCTAAACGGGTGGGAATCCTGTGGAGCTTTTTTCATGGTGAGGTGCTGAAAGGTGAGTCCTGCTTGTTGAAGACTATCAATTTTCTCAATAATCTGAAAAGCATTTCAATGTTTTTGTGCTTGGCTTAGCACAAAAAAAAATTGAGCATCACATGAGCTTTGAGCACATTCTAACCTTCAGAATTTTTAACAAAGTATTCTTCAGGGCAAACACAATTCTGCACAATTGTACAAAAGCTTCCACAGGAGTCTCCCGTGATTTCAGAGCTTCTGCTGGGGCATTTGGAAAGCGTGAAGACAGTCTGGTTCCATAGATGGAAAAAGGGGGAAAATGTGAGACAAGAGAACCTAGATAATTTGGCATAAAAAATCTGAATCTGGGATAATAGGAGGAAAATCAAATAAAGAAAAACACACCAAAAAACCCCCAAACCAACTAAATAAATTTTCTGAAAAAATAAACGAACTGATCAAGGAAAGAAACAAAACAAAACCCCTAAACTTCCCCTAAAATCAACTTGTTCAAGTGCTTGAACAAGATTAGAGAGCAGCAAAAAAGCAGGTATTTTATAGAAATGATATATCAAAGAATGAACAAGAATGAAGAAGAAAATGCTTTAAACTTTAAGGAGGAGCATTTTTTTTCAGAAATCTGAGTGTGTTTCTCCACCAGTGCAGAACCAGTGAGTATCTTCAGGCAGAGCACTGTGGGCAAATATGCATGCAGCATTCTCCAGTGCAGTGAAAACGGAGTATAGAGAGTATTAAAATGGTCAACACAATCATTTCTAGGGATTTATACAGTATTTAGTCTTTTATGAAATGACAGACTGATAAAACTACTTCTGACAAGAGTGCTTAATGTACTTTGGTAACTCTGGGGGATGTAATTGCAAGGGTGCAATCCCGCTTCTTCTTGGGAAAGAAATCTGCTTTACTTGGAGGGAATAGGATTACATTTCCATAGAGCAAAGAGTATCTGGTGTGTACTAAATGAATCTGCAACACAGCATAATGGGGAAAGAAAATAGTTCATGGAGCATCAAAGAACATTGAAGTAATTGTTCAAGTTTTACTTGTTCCTACATCGGTTTTCAGTTGAAAAACTTTCACTTCTCTCTGCTCTGAATGCACTGTTACCTTTCTGCAAGTCTTGTGAGTAAATAAAGCTTGTTTGCCTCTGAGCTTCTTTGCAAAGGAAGTTTTCATCCTGGCCTAAGGCTGAATGTTATCAGGTGAGGAGCAGCCTCCAGGTTTTTACAGGTAAGAGTGTGCCTGCTCAGACATGCAGAAGCCTTCAAGGTAAAACCCACAATGCTTGATATCTCACTGCTGTTAATGCTGAAGGAAAACTGAAGGGAGCTGTAAATAAATGTGCAAGTGTGGGACTGTTGGTGTGTTTTTGTATCTGTGTATGAATAAGGGGTTCTGGCTGGAGGGTGCTGTACAGCAGTGCTTGGCTGCAGTGAATTAAGAGCTCACCCAGGGACAAATGAGAAGTTCAGGGGGTTGTGTGGGTACAGCTTTATTCTGCAGCAGTTTGAAAAAGCTCGTTTTTAACTGGAGAGGAGCTTTGCTCGTAGCAGAAATCAGAAGCAACAGGAAAGCCTCACCTGGGGTGCTGCTCAGCCACTTTCTTCCCCTCCTCTGACACTTTCCCTCTCCCTTCCTCTCCCCTCTCTTGGTTCTTTGCAGCAGTTTTTCTTCTGTGCTCCCCTCTGGCCTCCTATACACCTGCCTCTGTATTCTCACTGTTTTGTCCTGGTTTATTCATTTGCCTCTCTGACTGAGATGGTCAAAAGCAGAACAGGAATTACTGCAACATTCAGCTTCCCCAGAAAATCAGCTGCAGGGGATGGGAAGGGGTTAGGTGGTGTTCCGGCAGGAGCTCTGCTGTGGTGCTTGTAGAAGGGGCAGAGTGTGCAGATTTATGGAGAGAGAGTTTGGGTGAAGAACAAGGAGTTCAGTGTTGTGCAGTTTGGGGCAGGACCTTCCCTGGGACACTGCTCAGGTGTGCGGGCAGCAGCTCTGATAGCACAGAAGACAGGCTTGGAGTTCTGATAGCCAAGGCACTGGGAAACTCCTTTGGAGCCCTCCTGGTGTTCCCCTGCCCAGCTCAGGAAATGCTCAGCAGCCAGAGCAGCACTGGTGCTGCTGTGCAGGGAAATTGGGTTCCAGAGCCTTGGGGCTTTGTGACAGAGCTGGAGGGGCTGCTGTAATACAAGTGACATTCAAGGTCAACCTTTTTGCCCTTGTTTCGTTTGAAAGAGAAAAGTGTGAGCAATTCTTCTCCCCAAGTTATTCTAGTGGAAGAGCATTGCTGCTTTAAAGACAGAGTTCCTCACACTGGATATCCATGGATATTTTGCTACAGAATCATTTTCCTTTGTAATGAGAGAAAGTTATTTAGCCATTATCAGTAAATAGTGCATCTTAGAAAACGTGCTGCTTTTCCTGACACTTTAATCTCTTTTTATATCCCAGAAAGCAAATAGCATCATGATTTCTCCCAAAGTATTAGTGAGATTTAATTTAAACCCACACAACCAAGCCTTGTAAACGGGTGTTAAGTCCTTTAGTGATGACTCTAAAGCAATGTTAATTTTTTTTTCTGTCAAATTGCTTTTCATCTTACACTAGGATTATGTGACTTTCTGTGCCTCATATAGGATTAAATTTTTAACTGTCAGAAAGTTTTTTGGAAATGATTTGCACTTCTTGTAGTCAGAGTCTACATGAGACCTGTTCCTTAGGTCAAGACCATGTCCCTAACAACAGGCTGGTTCAGGAGACATCTTTAACTGCAGATTTTTAACTGTGCTAATTGTAGGCATGGACTGCTTGAGAGACACCCTTAAGGCATGAAAATATTCAATAGCATTGGGCTATTTTGTCTTCATTTCAGTGTCCATTCTATAAGCTTGCTGTGCTTGACTTAAAATATAAAAAAAGTCAGGAAAATTAACAGCTCTAGCAGTTAGTCAAATGATGGAAAAACAGCAGTTCCAGTGAAAATGTTAAATATTTTGGATGGCATCGGAGCCTGGAAAGGCTGGTGCCTTTTTGCTGCCCTGTGTAACAGCCAGAGGCATCTATGTGCTGCTGCTGAGATGGAGACCCTCTGCAGTCTCTTTGCTGGCTGTATTTCTTTCATAAACCTTTTGGCTTCGATAGCAGCAAATGAAACTCCAGCACGATGCCTCCCTCTAGGCCCCAGACAGCTCCAGCCGGCAGTAACTCAGCGCTGGAGTTGAATAGAAGACAAATGATTCTGTCACCTGTCAGCAGCTCCAGCTCATCGGGGGCAGTGCCGGGTACTTACAGCGGGAGCGGCGGGGCTGTTCCCGGTTCCTGCCGGCTCCTGAATCCCCCGCGGCAGGGACCTGCTTCCTGCTCGGTCTCGGCCCTGGGCTTCCTGTGCTCGGGCACACGGCACCAGGAACAGAGCCTGGGGTGGCAGTGGTTTTTTGGGGGAGTTCAGGGAGATACAAGGTGTGATAAACTCAGTTTTACCTTCTGCACTGTGTGTGTTTGTATAGGGCACAGCTGAACCTGGGCAGAGCACAGCAACCACAAGCACACCCAAACTTGTGCTTGCTTAGGAGCAGACTTGGTGTGGTCTTGCTCAGAGCAAAACAAGATCTGAGCCTTCCAGGCAGCTCAACACAGCAGCTCTGTGATGTTCTCCAGCGTTTGTTCATTTTCCTCCACATGGTCTGTGTTGCACGTGGCACATTAGTACTGATTGAGAAGTGATTCTGGTGACAGGTCCTGATTGGCCCTGCTCTGAGGACTGACAGAAACGGTGTTCTCATGGTGTCCACCCCAGAGAGATGTGTCTTATTTTACCCTCTAGAACTGATGCAGCTTGTTTTATTTACTAGCAAATGTTCTGGTTTGTTTTGTTGGTTTTTATTCTTTTAAAAGCTTCCTAAGACTCCAGCACCTCAATACTTTTTCAGTCTAATGAAGCATTTGATGCTGAAAGGCAGCCTACTGAAAAGTCATCTGTAAATTCCAAAAAGAAAGCAATGTTTCTATGTATTTGTTTTCATATTTTCTTTTTCAGACCACACAGCGTTATTTCTCCCACCCACCCACACAGACACACAAAATCCCCCAGAGTTTGTCATTTGAGTACAGGAGAGGTTGGTTTCCTTGGGCCTGTCTTGTTGTGGGAGGTCTCAGCTACTGAGGTTTCAGAACTGAGCCTTGTTTGACAGGTGTTGCCATTGTGTGTGGGGGGGGTTGTGCTGCTTTGGGCTGGACATAGGGAATTTAATTTCCCTTGTGGTATCCTGTGTGGTTCCATGTTTTGCTGAGTTTAGGCCTGGGTGCCTGCCATGGTTAAATTCCAATAGGGGCCATGCTCAGTTCAGGAAACTGCTTGGATCCTGCATGGAGCTGGAAGTGACCTGATTTAATGCTGTCAGTCTTTAAGTTGTAGTTTGCAGAATTAGACAAAAAAGCTTCTGTGATTTATTGCACAGCTGCTTATCAGAAAAGGACAAATGTATTTGAGGCTTGCTAAGTAATGTGTGCATACAGCGAGCTGCTCTATCAATGTCACATTAATTATCCCATAATATTGGACTTAATTCTTGATGTAAACTTAGATGTGCATTCCCTTGCATCACAATAAATCATGTACTAAGCCATACCTGTTACTGCAAAAATGCTTCTAGTAAAGCTGATTCCCCCCAGTTAGCTGAGAAATGAATAGGAAGAGATTTCCCCTGTCCTCTATTTGTTTCCTCAGGCATTAGAAATGTATTTCATTCAGTTGGTGTGGACAGATTTTGCTGTTTAATGAGCACCAGCATGGGATGATTGTGTTGCAAAAGTAGTGGTCTAGTTAGAAGATTGCAGTTTTCTTTCTCTGGCCTAGACTTCAGTCAAGAGATGAGCTGTAATCATTGCATCCAGTTTCCCTGATCTCTATCAGGATTCTCTGCAGCTAACCATACAATAACTGTTTCTGTTTTGAAAGCCTCTTTGTTCAAACTAATCCTTCAGATTTTAACTCTTGTTTAAAAAAACCCTAAACAAAACCAACAAATCATAAAACCCAAATCCTGTCTCTTAGGTCTTTAGGAAGTGAGAGAAAGCATCATAACTTGCTGTTGCTCTGCTGGAACAAACTGTGAAAATTACTTAATCTAGTTTCAGTCCTTGTTTTATGCTTGGCAAATAAAAGAAATAGAACAAAAAGAGACAAGTTATAAGAAATGCTGGCTGTGCTGGGATTTATTTTCTTTTGCAATTGAAAACTAGTAAAGCTAGTTACCATCTGACTATCAAAAACCTGTAGTCTGTCAAAATATTATGGTACAAAATGAGGTGGACAAGTCATTGGATCTGATGAATGGGAACAGGGAAAGGAAAACCAGGTTAGAGAAACATAAGAGAGAACAGGAGGAATACTTTGTTTCCTGGCAACTTTCTCACAGTACACTGCAGTCCAGAGATGCTTCTCTCTAAATTCATTGGATGTGACAGCGATGTGAAATTTTACAGCTTGTTTCACAAGCTTTCCTTTTTGTTCAGGCAGTCTAAAGCTCTGCTCATGACAGCAGGGAAAAGAAACCCAGGAGGTGATAGGGCTTCACTTCTAATTGGTCATTTTGCATTTGTTGCCAGTGTTAGTGATGAATAGCCCAGAGCTGCTATTGTAGATGCAGGGGTGGCTTTTCTGCTGCACTCTCTCCTTCACTTGGTAGGTACAGAGGGACCATCAGGGCACAAGTTCTAGCTCTCACTGTGTCTAGCTCCACACTTGTTGAAAGCCATCCAAATAATTTCCTGGTATCAGCAGGTGCATTTCAGGAGTTTGCCAAATAACTTAAGTGAGCAAAGACTATTGGGCAGTGCCTTCTGTCCACATGGCTTTAGGTGCAATATCTGAGTCAGGGAAGTCACAGTTCGGATTATGTTTTGAAGAAAGACAAAAAAAGCAACCAAAACACTACACCACCACCCAGAAATTAGACAAAGAGGCTTTAAAGGTACCCTGTGTTTGCTGTAGAATTCCTCTGTTTTAAAAATGCTTTCTAATGACCTCTTGACTTAGTCTCTGCAGAAGAACCTGCCAGCTGACCACCCCGATCCTGCTTTCCAGAGCAGAACTCATTCCTGGAGCAGTGATGCCCCCATGTCCTGTCTGCACCTGCTCTCTCTGAGGTAAGCCCACAAGAAGGGACAGTGGCTGGAGGGCTGTGCTGTGTCCTGACTGAAGTCCTGCTCCCAAGATCCTGGAAAATGGTTGATCAGGTTGAGGTAAGTTTTGTTGGCTGTGTCTGAGGTGATCTGTTGGTGATGGTCACTGCACACTGACAACACCTTGTGTGCACCTTTCCTCCAGCTGGGGAAGCCCACACAGCTGAGAGTCCAGGCTGTTGGATGCTGTGTGTGCATTGTCGTGTGCTTCTCCTCTTCATCGTGGCTCTCACGCAGTGTGAGACAGGATGTGATTAATGAGCAGACAGATTTGTTTTAGGAATAGATGAGATAGTTCATATCCCCTGGTTATGGTACAAGGAAATCATCCCAGCAGGTCTGGCAGGACATGCTTCATTCATCTCTTAAGGCTCATTATCTGAACAGGCTCACAGAGATATGCCAGGGAATGCCTTAGGAACATGACAGCTCATTAATCATGTAGTCCTGCAATAGAAATAGACATCAAGCGCATTAATTACTCCTCAAACAGTTACATTTGTTGGGACTTTGTCTTAGCTAGTGTTGAAAGATGGCTCATTTTCCAGAAATAACACTCACTTTGCCTCCTTGTTTCTAAATAATCAGTAAAGTTTTAACAGAAAAATATCTAAAGCAACAGCATGTGTCAATATAGTTTAATGTGCTTGAAATTCTAAGTCATGTTCTCTGCTGAAATAATTACTCCTTTAAAATGGAGCTAGGTAAATGTTGTTTGTCTCCAATTTATTATATGATACTGCTCTTAGAGCTAAAGCAAAGTCATATGGAATAAAAGATACATAATTCAGAACATGAGGTGGAGAATGAAGACTATCTGCTGGGCTAATAGTTCCTCTTTTGAGGTACCTTTTTAAAAGAATCCTTTCAATCTTTTCCTTGGATGCTGACTTACCTCTAGGAACTCTCTCAGGAAGAGTAAACAAGGTTTAGGAAAGGTGGTGATGGGGGCTTGTGCCCTTAAAGCACTGTGGGGATTTTTCCCCTTGTCAATCGGCAAGCCTTATAGCCAAGCAAAAGTCAGTCTCCTTCTTTGGAAATGCAGCCTCTAAGGTAATAACTCAGCAGACCACACTGGAGTGCACCAGAAGATGTTTCAAAGCCCAATGTCAAGGAGAGAACATGCTGTGGGCTGATAAGCTTTGAGCAGGTTTTCTTAAATGGTTCAGGGATTTTGGTGAGTCACTGGGGGCAAAGCTTGGTGCAATTTCTGCATAGGCTTTATTTTTTAGCTAGACTTTAAAAATTGGAGAAAAATAAAATCAGATATTTATAGATAAATGATGGACTTGATACAGAGAAAAGTAAAATTAATATTAAATACAGAGATGTATTGAGAATGTGGGCTTGAACACATTAGACAGAACACATCATCACTGTGCCTGTTGGATATAAATCCCTTGCCCAGCTCTTAATTGTCATTCCTCCTCTGTGCAGACATCATTTCACATCATGAAGTTTGTAATCCTTTTGCCTGTGGCTTGAATAAAAGCCAGGATTCATTCTTCTGGCTCTTACTGTCTTTATGGCATTTTTTCAGTAGCAGATTCTATGTTTGATGAGGCTCTGCGGTGCAAGATTTAAAGTGACATTCTGTTTTCATGCAAGTTACTAGCAAATGGCCAAAAGTACCAGGAATTTACCTTAACTTCTGAGAACCAGCCTGGAACGCAGAACAGGAGAGTGGTTTAGGCACAGGTTTGGTTTTCTGGGTTTGTGGATGACACTGGTGGCACCTCACTCCAAAAAAATCCTGGAGTCATCAGTGCCACTGGAGCTCAAAAGCTGGCTTGGCAGTGAGTTGGCATTGCTTGCAAAGAAAGAGAGCACTCAGTGTGAAGCAGCAAATGTCTACCAGCACTAGACATGAGCAGGAGCAGGTGCACTCTCATCATAGTGAAATCAGAACTAATCAATTATTGGCAAAATGCTGCAACTCATTTGTGATTGATTTGATCCAAACTTTCCCATTTATGTTTTTTCCTCTGAACCTAGGGAAACATTTCCTTTCATTTGCTGCTTTTAATTATTTATCAGTTCTGGTTTTGAGTCCAGGTGTTTAGATAACAGTGAAAAACTCTGGAATAGGTGATCCTGGCTCCTGCCTGATAAGAGGAGCTGTATGTTAATCTGCAGTACCAATATGTAGGAATTTAGTGAGGAAAAACAAAGGGAAATGTGGATTCATTGATGTTTCCCTCTGGCTTTTTCTCCCATATTCTTTGAAAATAATATCTTTCAGTACCAGAACTGTGAACTGTGGAGGGGCCAAAAGGACTGGGGGAGTATCAACCATGAGAGCAAAGGAGTAAAAATGAACTGAAGGAATTGGAAGATTAATCAGATTTATTTCATTTTAAATCGCTCAGCCCTGATGCTGTAGCATGAAAGGCCCAACAGAAAAACAGAAACAAGAGCAGTGGGCAGAGCACAGCAGCAGGAATTAGCCAAGGCATTGGGCCATGTTAGTGGGGGGTGTGTAAATCTGGATTTGGTGCTCCTGCCTGGGCTGTGGTCCCTTGGACTCAGCCCTGATTGCTGCTGGGAGTGAAGGAGGCTTGTGCTCTGTCCCTCTGAACACCTGTCATGAGCCATTGGATATCTCACAGTTACAGGACACTTTGCTATGGACATGAAAGTTTATCTTATGAACTCATTCAGAAATCTAACAAGACAAGGGTTCAAAATGCAAATCTTGCATAAATGTGTCTGGCAATGACTCCACACAGAACTGTTGCTGGGATTGTCGTGTTTGTTTTAAGAAGCGGCACATAATGAATTCAGACACAGAAAAATCACTGTATTAATGCACTAGGAACAAATTTATATCCTTCATGTGAAATCACTAGAAACTGGAGATGTATTCCCATCATACTGCCTTCATCAAGTTCCTTTGTAAATAACCTCTATTTCTTTTTAGATTCAGGTGGTGTTGCACATGACCCAATTTAACTACATTAATTTTTGCTGTTTCATGATAGAAGCCTGGAGATTCAACAGTATTTTACACTCTAAAATAGTGTCCTAATTTTGCATGATTGTCTGCTGTAAATTGGTGTATATTTCTCAGAAATGGCTGCAGATACTCAGTACTTGGTAAGTGTGATCAACAGGATATGAAAGCACTGGATGATTCCTGGAGGTAAGGAATGTGCTTGTTTTATGAGGCAGTAATGCCTGTCAGCTCCAGCCTGTTGAAAGACTGTGTTGCTACTTTCAAGCTCAGGCGAAAGTTTTCTGTACTTTGTACTTTGAAGTTGATTAATACCTAATTTTCATAGACTGTGAATTCATAGTAATTTCATTTTGTAATAGGCAACATGCAAGTTGAAGGAGACTGCTTTATTTCTTTTATTATTTGTTTTCCTTGTGTAAAATGCAAAGAATTCTGAAAAGCAGAGATAATCACTGTACATTTGTATGTTAATGCTACCAGGTAATCATCTTGAAAGACTGGATATGATTAACACCTTGAATCATAAACTGGGGAAAATGCACAACACTTGACAGGGAGGGAAATGTCTGATACAATGTGAAAGCATCTGGCCAGGAAATTGTTTACCAAACACTGAAAATCATAAGCAATTATCAGGTGTTTTACCTGACTATACTCATCGATGTGTTTCAGTGACACTTGAACTGATATAATGCTCATTTCTCAGCAGTGTGATTTTTGGATAATCACCCTAGATCTCTGTTTTGCACTCTTCCATCTCCCTGCTTGATGTGCACAGCAAGTTCTTCCCTGGTGCACTTGAAGGGGCAATCAAGGCTGCAGATGGAATCAGGCACTCGTGACAATTGAGGGGAAGAGCTTCATTTGGCAATTCTCATCAGGAGGGGTCTGACAGGATATCCAGGTGGCCCTAAAGCAGCCTGAGCTGAATTCCGGGGAAGGGAGCCTGCAAGTGCCAATTTTCTTAGCATAGGCTTGGGGTTTCTGTCAGGAACTTTGCTCTGGGTGAACAGGTGGAATTTGGGGTGTGAGGAATTGCCAGATTATGGTGGCACTTGTACTGGCTTATAATAACAGTTAAAGCAGATGCTTGTCAATGGTACCAAGCTGCAAACTCTAGAGAAAAAGAAAGGGCAGCTCCAGCCTTTCCATACCTATTTATGCATTTTATTTTTATTACACATTTTCCCTGAAGAAAAGGTGGAGTGATAGGGACAGAGCCAAAGGAAGCTGGGCTTTCCTTTGACTCTGAGAACATTTATAGCTCATAAATCTAGATGCTGTTTCTGGTTTTGGAATATGGTTGTGAACCATTCATGGTTTTTATTGTGCTAATAACCCTTTTCCTGTAGCTGGCCTCGGACACTCAGTAGAAAACTGTCTTTTCATGTCAGAAAAGGAGCTTCCTGTCTCAAATCATTCCAGGACACACAATAAAACTGACATTCCTAGTGGTTGTTTCCTCACCTCAGAGATGAAAGTTGCAGTAAGGAAAAATGGCACTCTGTCTCTTAGGGAGCAGGTTCAGAGTAGGTAAGGTCCCGACATTCTTACATAGCTCCAGGAAAAAAAAAAAAGGATGTAAATCAGGTTGGTTTGTTAAGGAAATGAGGTGAATTTTCACCTCAGGTGGTGACAGTGCTTCCCTGGCACCTGCCCTTAGGCCGTGTGAGGTCAGCTCTGCCCTGCAGTAGAGTTTCTCACAGTATTTTATCAGGCAATGTTTTTTGGGTGAATTTCCTAACCTGACACAACATGAGGGGCCATTGGGTACTGCAGATCACACAGGAATACAAAATGTTATTGGCTTTTATTTGGACTTCAGGTACCATGACCTCACAGAGGGCTGTACCTTCCTAGTCTGGTGTTTTCATCATGCTAGAAAACCGTGTAGGTTTTAGTTGGAAATTGTTTCTACACTGTTTCTTTGATTTTTAACAGGTTGAGGGAATATTCTTGCTTCTTCCCCCATGATAACTTTATTATTTCATGAGCTGGAAAAAAAACAGGGAAATTTTCAATCAGTTTAGTGGTTTCACTCTGAAGTATAGCAAAAAATCAAAGTCTCAAAATATTTCAAGGAAAGGCTAAAATAATCAAATGAACATTGGAAGACATTGTTTTTCACTGCAATTGAATAATTCATACAAGAGGATTAAAGATAAATGGAACAAGGGAATTTGAAATGAGAAAAAGGAAAACTTAAGATGAGATAAAAACAGTCTGAGTTCTGCATTTTGAATTTTCCTGGTTTAAAAAAAAAAGAATTTATTTCAATCAGCACATTCTGGTATTCTGGTACCAATATAACATTTTCTGCAGATGACCTGTTGGGAATTTTTTTTTTTTTTTTAATTTTGTCCTGTTGTTTGACAGTGGATTTCCCACCTTGTTTTCCTTAGATCCCTATTTGCTCTGGGGCTTGCTCTCTTTCAAACTATCTCAGGAGTTCCAAGATCTCTGAGCCATAGGTAAATCTGTTTTAGACCCCTTGAGTCACTTGAGGTGGCAATTGGAGGAGAGAAGGTACAAGGTGATGGGAAATGGACTTGATGAGTATTGGACCCTCAAGATCATCCAGTTCCACCCACCCTGATGTAATGGTTAAATTGGTAGAGGAGGCTGTAACCAAGCTAATTCATTAAGAGTTCTGTGTCCAAAGGTAAAAAAAAGTGCTAATCTAATTTAAAATGTGCAAATGAGAAGGCTGGTGTTAAATTCAAGCAGGAAGTGAAAACTGCATGCTCTGAGGACCTGGCCTGCTATTGCTTTTGAAGTGACATTTCCAGTCAGATTCGAGAGGATCAAGGTAAGCACAGGAACTGGAAAAAAACTGGTGAACTTCTGAATAATCAAAACCAGCAACAAACAGGAGGAATAAAGAGTGTTGGTTTAAATGAAATCAAATGTTTTCAAGAGATGTTAAAGAGTATGCATCATTGTGCATCATTCAATTACAAACTTAATTTCTTCAGGTAAGTCTGTGCCTAACTGTGAGCACAAAAATTCACCTGCCGTTTTTCCACCTCTAGGAGGTTAAAATCACTGCTTCATATTACATGTTGAAAATGTTTTAGGTATTCCATTTAATTCACATGCTCCATTTAATCTGGAAGTTACACAAGTCAGAGCTGACTCCTTCAATCTCTAAAGATGTACCTGAGGTACATCTGGTGTATGACAAGGATTGAAAGTGGAGCAGCCCATTGGACCTCTGGAGACCTGGTTTTGTTTTTGTCTGCCACTGGGTGGGTCTGGAGAGGCCACATTGCTCTGCTGCATCCTTGGTTTGCCTCTCAGGAGGGAAAAGATAATATCACTGACCTTTAGAAAGCACTTGAGATCTAATTATTTATAGATTAGGGAGCATTACAGGACAGATTTGCATTTTTTCAGTGTAAAAATTTGGTTACTTTTTGAGTGGCAACAGTGCTTTTCCCCTCTCAATTATTTATAGATGAAATAGAACTTAATGGTCAGTCCAGAGCCAGTGGTGTTTTGAAGAGGAGGGTGAAGGCACAAGATGACTCAGGCCATTGGAAGAGTACATTTCATTTGCAATAGGGTTAAACACCATTACATTTATTAAATGTAATGATCTAGCAATCAAGGAAAGATAAAAATCTCTATTAGCTTTTCATTGAATGACATTGTAAAAAGTAGCTCCAAAGGCTCTTTGTGGTAATGTCTTTGAGTGAATGTCTTCTACTCACATTCTACCTTCTCAAATTCTTGAATATGGAGATTTCAGGAGTTTTTACATATTTCTAGTACTGAATCCCCTGAAGAGATGAGTAGGTTATGCCATTTCTCTTGTTTAGTAAGTCACAGTAAGCAGCATCAGTATTTTTGTACAGCATAGCCCTATTGCTCTTTTAAACAGTGTGCTGACAAAACAATTTCACTGTAATTGAAACAGCTCACTGCCACTCCTCTAGAGAAAATAAAACTGAATTTGATGCCCTGGTTGTTACTGACAAGGCATTTCATCATGAAAACAGTTAAAGTTTCATTTAAATCATTAGACTGGGTTATAAATAGCAAAATACCTCATATCTGAGTTTTCTTAGTTGTTCTTGTTGTGAACTTTGTGTTGCACAGAGAATATTGACACAAACAACAGAAACCTGCAGAACTCTGCAGCATTGGCTTTATGGCTAATCTTTGGCCAGAGCATTTGTACTAATTGAGCCTCTCCAGTCCCTTGCCTTGTGTGTTGGTTGTAAACTGGAAACCATTGCTGCATAAAAACAGAAACCCAAATATTTGGGTCTATCCAGCCAAACAAGGACTGTCTCTAGGTTAGCAGTCTAGCTGGTTCCACAATGGAAATGATGAAAAGCAAATATGCAGCAAAAGAGAATAATTCTGGGTATTATCTTGTACTCCTGAAGGTCCACTCAGTTATCCACAGTTCAGTCACAGAGTGTGGATAAAGTCTGGCAGAGAAACCAGCTTGGTCTGTGTGAGTTTCCTTGTGCTGAGCACTTGCACAGGAAACATGCTTGGGAAATCTTGTCCGTGTGTTCAGCTAAAGCATTTCCCTTGCTGCAACCTGCATTTTAGTGCTGACTTACCTAGCTAAATAACTTTGGAAAAATTCAGACAGCTCTCTGAAATTACCTAAAAATCACTGCCTCAAACACGTGAATATGAAAAACTGGGTTTAAAAAGAAAAGCAAAAATGAAAAAAAATTTAAAAACCCATGCCAAAACCCAGCAACCCCTCAAAAGGGAAAAAAAGAACCATAAACCCAAGCCCAAGCACTGTAAGAATTATATTTCACCTGCAGACTTTGAGTGCTTGTCTGCCTGGTACTTGAGCAGAGATCAAAGCCCTCTGTAATCCTGTTGTCATCCAGTAATAAAACTGGAGGAGAATAAAAGGGAAAAGGATACTTCCAGCTGAGATGGGAACAAAATCTGGTGAGAAAGGATTTATGGGTGTTCTTAGGGACAAAACAGGCTAAATATTGTGATGTTCTTTGTGATGTTTTTAAACTTTGGCACCAGGAAATACTCAAAGGGAATATTATTCCTGTGACTTGGGTGGTTTGTGCCTGTGTAGTGGCGTGCCTTGCTGTGAGTATGTGCACATAATTTCCTTCATGTGAGCACCCCTTGGACACAGCTCCCTTTCAGAATTGTTTTCTCTCTGAGCTCACTTCTCGATCTGTCTACCCCACTGGCTGTCCCTTTGCCATTAGATCCAGCTCAGGATGAGTAGGACAGGTTGCTGTGTCTCTGCCCTTTGCTCTGAGGGACACTGACACTGGTTTCCTTTCTGGTGCTCTGTGACTCCGTTATCAGGTTCTTGGGTTGCTTTAGTTCAGTCTTTTCAGCCTCTAACCATTACAGATTCTTTCCCCAAAGCATCTTGAAGATGTTGCTTTGCTCTATTGCTCCCTGAACAGACATTCAAAGCCTAATGTCCCAATTTTTGTAACAAATTTGTGTATGATTGGAGAATGCTGCCAAAAGATTATGTACTGCTGGTGGTTCTGACCATTTTTAACTTTGCTTTTTATTCCTCTGCAGCCTCCCAGTTTTCTTTCACATCAAACATTTTACCTCAACCTTCAGAGGACCTTGCTTCCCTTTCCCTTTTTGCACTGTTGTTTACCCAGAGGTTGGATTCTGCCTGGGTCCATTTCCCTCAAATACACCTCTGTGTGCTTTTTCAGTGTATTGACCCCACATTATATGTGACAAAGTTTCTAGAAACATCTGTACTTCATCGTCTCAAACACCTTTTTTGAACTCTACTGATCCTGACAGTGACTCTCCTGTGTACATGTCAGCTGTCCATCGTGATGATCCGTGTCCCTCTTTATTTCCCAGTGCCACTGCAGCTTGTCCCTGTTCATCAGCTCTGCCTGGCTCTGCCTTTCCCTGCTGCCTGTTGTGCAGTGAGTCTGGAACCTGGGCTTGGCTGCCCAAGGGCTGCTGCAGGGACATTCTGGGCAGTGCTGTTTGCTCTGTGCAAAGGGCTTTGGTTTCTGTTCCTGCTGGGAGCCCTTCACTTTAAAGGCTGACTGCTCAATGTGAGAAATCTGTGCCCTACCTTTGTCCAGGGCAGCACAGGGACAATTCACAAATAATCCCTGTCCAGAAAGGGATTGAGCTGACAGCTCGTGGTAGTTCATTTTCCATTAGCCTTTGTTCGGAATTATTTGGTGCTTGGAGAACAGAATTTTGTCTGTAGAGTTGAACTTGGCTGATGTTTCAGTATTTGTGATTTCTGTTCAATTTTTTGTACTTCTTTCATTTCATTTATACCATGAGAGCTTAGACAAGGATATGATGTTTCCTTGACACTTTTAGCAGTAATGTAAAAGAAAAATTGTTAATATGGCATTAGACAAAATGATCACACCCTGCACACTCTGAGGGGTCAAACTGTGTGTCACATAGATATTTTTCAGTTTTGGCCAAACAGAGATGAAAAAAAAAATTCCTGGAAATGTAAATATTAATACAATTTTGCCCTGCTCATTTTAGGTGCATTCTTAGAAAATGTCTCATTGGATTGCTAAAAATTAAACATATAATCCACAGAAGATGTTAAGCACTGATTCACTTCTAATGCTTTGAAACTGAATTCCAGAGTACTTTGCTTCAGTTTCGTATCTAATTTTTAGTGCTTATTTTCCTGCTTGTTTTTTTAAAGTGCTCTCCATGGTTGGATTTTTTTGTCCTTTAACAAATGTTATAAACTCTAAACAGTGACAATGTTCTCTCAAATTTTTATCCTTATTCTTCAATTCCAGGCCTAGTTAATTTAGCTGCTGTATTTCAGTGGATTAAGTGATTCTTATGCACAAAGTCAGACAAACATTTTAAGCTCTTTTGGATAAAAAGTACAGGTGATACACATTGCAGTTGGACTGGATGATTGTTGTGGATCCCTTCCAACTGAAATATTTTCTTCTCTGAAATATTTTGTATTGTTGACAGGTCTTGTGAAAAAGTTCTACCTGTCTTGACACACTTCAGATTATCAAACAGTTTACATTGGTCAGTGCCATCAATATCTTTTTATGGCCTGTTTGGATGCAGACGTTCCTTTCCTTGCAGCATAAACTTGAACGAAGCCTAACCTGATCAAAATATTTCTTTTAAATCCATGTTTAACAGTCAGGTCCTAAACTCTTCTGATGTTCTATGGTAGAAGGATAAATTTAACTGTTTCTGATAACCCAAGACAAGATAAGTCAGAAAAGAGTAACATCGTGGATCAAGAATGTAAATTCAAATAAGGAACTTATTTTTGTACTGCAGAAAAGTTGAAGGCAAACTAAAACTGGAGCTTTCCAAAATGTTTTAATGACCCTTACAGTATGCTGGTGGGGTACAAGAAATGCTACTTTTTAATTTAAAATAAATCCAGCTTCTGCCTAATGTGTGTGGTGGGCAATTTGCAAATGATCTCATGATGAGATTCCTCCATGAAATGAGAGGTGTATTATAATTAAATAGAGCTGTAGATCTGGTTGATTTTAATTTGTCACCTCGGGGTCAGCAGTGACTGGGTGTAATAACCCTCCAGTAATGTGACTCCTCAAGGCACATTTTTATAATGAGAAATCAGAACTAGTTAAAGGAAACATGATGATTTTTTTTGCCTTCCCAATTCCAGAATGCTGCTCTCTGAGTCTCCTTTTTGTATGCTTAAAACTCCACTTAGCATGGGGTTTTTCTTGCTATAGAAACCTCTGAAGCTGTTGGCAGCTTCTGATTTACAGGGGTTTACAGATGTCTCTTGTTTCAGCAGGCAGCCACAGTCCATGCTTTGCTCTCTCCTGGAAATTCAGCCTCTCCTGTCAGAGGTGTTGCCAGTAGTTGAGATTTTGGTGCCCTTCAGCTTTTTGCCACTGTTCCCCGTTGCTGTGATTTGGGTGACTTGTGCATGGCAGTTTTATTACCTGAGATGAAATGACAGAATTGATGTGTGTGTTTTTAACTTCCCAGAGATAAAGAGCTAGCTGGTGTCTTCTAAGCATTTCAATATGCCTTGTGCTAAGACATCAGAAAGGACTTAATTTTTTCTGTTGAGTGCTCCTCATCTGTCAGGGTAAGAGGGATAATAGCACTGCCTTGGTGTCCTTGCATGTGTCACAGAAGTGCTGCTGTCTCCAGTCCAGCAGCAATAACTCTGCAAGGCTTTACAAAGTGTGACTCTTCTGGGACCCCAGACTGAACCCAGGGTGTGCACTTGGCCTTTCAGAGCAATTTCTGCAGGCCTGGAGAAGGAGGGAATGCCCTCCTCACACTGCTGTGCTTTGACAGATCATCTTGATGAAATAAGCAGTACCTGTTGGAAAATTAATGAGCCTGCTTCATTAGAGTTAATAGAGGAGACAGAAATGATTATCAAATTAAATTTTAGAATGACAAGATGCTTCATGCAGCTGGTGTCTGAGAATGCTAAGTTCAAAGTAGGCAAAGGATGTGTTTAGCCAGACTTTCTGCAACATGTCTTTATGAAGAAATATTCATGGGGTAAGCTCTGATAGTGATGTTGGTTCTCATTTTACCTCAATTTGTCACTTGGACACCTCATTTGGCACATCAGTATTTTGTCTCTACCTCCTTCCTACTGAGCATCCTCCCTTCTCACCTGGGCAGTCCTGAGTGCCTTGCTGTTCTCTGACAGTCCCTAGGAACTGGTTCCAGTTTGGAAGGGCAGCCTGAGTGCAGAAGCAAGCCCAGCCTCCTTTCATGCTGTGTGTGCAGAGAGTGAACAGGGAGCTGAAATTCCCTCAGGGAGGAGCAGTACAAATGCATGCTTGATAGGATGGGTGGTTTTCCTGTGGGCTGTTGGACTGGGAGCAGACAGGATTGGTGGAATGGTGGCAGAGGAAAAACAAAACCTCCCTCACTTCTGATTTATAATGGCTTAACACAAAGTGTCTGGGGGCCATGGATGGGCAGAGAAGAGACTGTGAAAGCAAAATAATTCTGGATTTAGAGCAGGACTGCAGAAATCAGAGAGGTCCCAGTAAACCTATGGGAGCTCACTGAAAAACCCTGATGTGCTGAAGAATTTCAAGAGACTGGCTGGGGGAGACAAGCCTTGAAGCCTTGGGCACCTCTGGGAAGAGCTAAATGGCAGTAAAATAGTTCTGCTCATACCTCTTGTCTCTCATTCTAATTCTGGGAGACTCTGCCCTGACATAAGAGCATTTGTAGCATCCTTAGGAATGGAATATAGCATTGCAAGTGTCCATTCTCAGCATGTCCAGACCAGAAATGTGATGTCTGAGCTCATGAGGCCAGGTTCTATATCTGGCTGCTTTGTCTGCATTTTCCTTCCAAGAACAGGCACCTTGTTTTCCAGTTTAAGAGGGCTTTTAAAGAGTTCTTGGGTTGTCCATGAGTAAAAAGCAACAGTAGAAGCAGTGTGCATTTCCTGGGATTACTGGGTTTTTTTTAGAAAGATATATAAATACTCATTTATATTTCAGAAAGTCTTGCCAACCTCCTCTGTATTGACACTTAAAACCTTTTGCTTAACCATTCTTCAGAAATTTGTCTAGGTACTGCAATAAAGCAGAATTTTTATATGGAAGCCTTCACAGTGAAGTTTCTGGATTAATTGACTTCTTACTGTGTTAGAAGTTATTTATATGCATTTCCTGTAATTCAAGTTGTGAGCTAAATCTCTTGATTTAATACAGATAGCACTGAGGTGGTGTTGCAGTGTGATTTCCTGCTTCACCTATCCCAACCCCCTCAGGTGTGCCAACCTTTCCCCTCCTCCTTTTGCCCTCCTGCTAAGAGCTGTCCATCAATCTTAACATTCCAGCAAGGCGTCGTGTGGTTGGCAGAAGTTCAAAAGATGCCCCTCAGGTCCGGGCTCATTGGCCTGTCCAAGCGTCTATATCCCTTGAGCCCTCCCCCCTCCCACCTGGTTCGCCCTTACCCATGCCTTCCCTCCCCCTGTCCCCGGGGCTTAAAATGACACGAGACCATGCGGCCGGGAGTTCTATTGTGAGCTGTTACCACATTCAGAGGTCTACCACCCTGAAATAAAACTCTGGATTAAGACTCTACGATAGAACCCACTCTTTTCTCTTCACTGTCGCCTGAACCTTTTCCACCAGAGGTAAACTGAGTTCCTACTCTGCCTGGATTTGTTCTGAGTGCCTAGCTGCAGATCCAGCCAGCCAAAGGTATCTCTGGGGTAAAACGCCACAGCTGCTGCCTTTGGTCTAGCAGCGAGGGCCGGACGAAGCCAGGCACCCCACACCTGGAAACATCGGGACTAATAATCAATAAGGTGGAGCTTTTTCAGACCCAAGTCAGTGGTGGACGGGGCTTGGAATTCCTCAGGAGAATGACTGATAATGCAGACTGGTCAACTCAGAGTAGCAAAGGGAGTCATTTGGAGGGACTGCTTTAAATAATAAATATTTGAAATGTTTATTGCATGGCACACCTGTAAAAGGCACATGGTTGAAGAGTCTTTAGAATCACTCTGGGACCAGGTACCTGATCTGCTTCATTCAGTGCTGGTTCCAGCTGTCTCTGGAGCAGGTCAGGTCATGTCTCAGAGGCAGTTTCCAGTCCCCCGTTGCCATGGTGGCAGTGGCTAAATGACATTCTGTGACCCATTTAGGGTATCTATAACCACTGCCTGAAGTCAGTGACTGCTTTCAGTCCCCAAATAGTTCAGCCTCCCTCCTTGGCAGTAGCTCCTTGGAGGTGTTGCTTGTCTCTGCTCAGAGGGGTGTGCTCTGGGATTCCTGTTTTATCCAGTGCTTCTCTGAGAGCCCTCCTTAGCACATCTTGGAGCCTGCACTGGTGCCAGCAGCAGCTCTTCCCTGTTTCTCCTTCTGCTTCCAGCTCTCACTGAGTGTGATCATCCTCTGCTGGGCACCACCAGGCACCAGAGACCCACAGTATTGTCACCCTCAGGAATGGACAGAGTCCTAAAACCCCTGGATTTGTCTCATCCTTAACAAATTTCACATCTTGGCTCCTGTGAGCATGATTGCTCTGATTTTGTGGTAAATGCAGAATCAGCAGCCTAAAAAAGCTGTTCTTTGCTAAAGCTACTCACTGATTTCAGTGCTAAATGCAAATCTTATTATGCCATTATTTGTTTAGTATTTTGAATCCTCATTTGCAGCCATTTAGTCTGTTTGGTTAGTCTCTGTTAATAGAAACATCTTTTCAGTTAAATGTAGCAAAGGTCACTATTTCTTTCTTCATGACTCATTTCTTTTAGAGGTCCCACTCCTACAATAACCTGAGAGGTTTTTCCATGTTGCTCGTGACAAACTTCTTCAGCAATCAATAGCAAGTATGTATTTATTGTCCTTGAAAATGTGAGCTCTCAATTATATGATGTAGCTGCATTTTTCTGGCATGCATTCAGTCTCCTGATGCATTTTGGGGCTGAGAGTTCTCCTTTGCATTGATTCAGAGTTGGAATGCTACAAAATTTGTTCACTTTAGCCTTCCTCGAGGAAGAAAAAACCCATATGCTTCCTTGAACAACAAAAGCAATGGAATTATCCAAACTGATTTCCCCCACAATTTTATTGTAAACATGCAAACTCTGCATTCTGCAGTCCCTCAAGAGCCCTTCTGGGAGAGTGAGGCTGCAGACAGGGACACATTCCTGCAGCTGAGCTGGTCAGCAGTGTCTCCTTTACCAAGGAGCATTGGAATGTGTCCTAAGATAAATGGACCTTTTGCTTCCATGGAATTAAAGCTGGAGAACTTACTTAAAACTTGCTTAAAATGCAATGATGGGAAATTACACCCCTAAAAAAAGTACTTTTTAAGAAATGATATATTATTCCTTGATTAAGAGAAGAAAGCCTGAGCAAAGACTCTTAAATTAGATATCTATTATGCCCCAGGCAAGCAGGCTTCCTAAGCAAAGAAGTATTGATTGATCCCATGTCTGGCTCTATATAGCACAGAGCAGGGAGTGCAATCCATTATCAGTGAGAGCAGAGCCATTGGCCTCCTGGAGCATTCAATTGGGCTATTACTTGATCTGCCTTAATTGATGCTGCTAATGGGATCCTATTTAATTGTTCCATAGAGGGGGAGAACAGGCTTGTGGTAAGTCTGGGCTCAGTCACAGGGTGACTTTAAGCAACAGCAGCAGAGCCTGGGGTGGGTTCCTAATCAGCTGTGGCCTCTCTGCTCAGACTTTCCCTTGGGCTGGTCTGAAAGGGTTTGTTTTCATTTCAGGTGAATTCAGTGCAGGGCACTTCGAGTTGGCTTTCAAAGAATGTCCCTTGAATTGTGGAATTATTCAGGGGCTGGCTGCTAATGATGTTTTTATCTCATGTCCCACTCTCTCTTCTCAGCTCTTGTGATAGTAATTGATAATAACTATTGATCCAGTGAAATCTCTCTGCTTAGAACTTCATAACAGATATAGACATGTGTGTAGTGTAATAATATATTAAAATATTAAAAATATGCATACACGCAAGTATATATGTGCATTTGTGCATATGTAATATATAAATATACACATGTGTATATTTCTATCGTGGCTAGGGGGAGGTCTGTAGCTTGGATCCCATTTGTAATTAAGTATCTTCTTTCAAAACTGTCTCACTTACACTTGTGCAAGGATGTATCTAACAGATTGAAGCTGAGTTCAAGTGTGGTGACAGACTCCTACTGAAATTTGGTTGACCTAAAAGACAATGGAGGCCCATGACAAAAACAAGAAAATGTGACATGACCGCAATTGCAAACTCTTTAGCCATTCTATGTGAACATTTGGTACATT